>NW_028243506.1:0-570181 GCF_964263255.1 Lissotriton vulgaris
ACAGTCAAAAGATTAAATGTTAAAATTTCATCCATATTGACCATTTTGGGATCGTTCGACATGTCCGGAGTCATCGTTTTTCATCCGAAAATTGATTTTTTGGACTGTACCAAAAATGATTCAAAATGTCAATTGGATCGTGCCCCATGTTGAATAACCACTTTTTAAACCCTCACAGTGACCAAAATTTGCCAATTTTACAGAGTTTTGAATACTCAAAAGCTGCAATTTTGACCCCTTTGAGGCACAGAAATAACTTTAAACACACTTATTTTAGTTGACAAAGTCAGAATTCACATCCAACAGTCATTTACAGTCAAAAGATTAAATGTTAAAATTTCATCCATATTGACCATTTTGGGATCGTTCGACATGTCCGGAGTCATCGTTTTTCATCCGAAAATTGATTTTTTTGGACTGTACCAAAAATCATTCAAAATGTTAATTGGATCGTGCCTCATGTTGAATAACCACTTTTTAAACCCTCACAGTGACCAAAATTGCCAATTTTACAGAGTTTTGCTTACTCAAAAGCTTCAATTTTGACCCATTTCAGGCACAGAAATGACTTTAAACACACCTATTTTAGTTGACAAAGTCATAATTCACATCCAACAGTCATTTAGAGTCAAAAGATTAAATGTTAAAATTTCATCCATATTGACCATTTTGGGATCGTTCGACATGTCCGGAGTCATCGTTTTTCATCCGAAAATTGATTTTTGGACTGTACCAAAAATGATTCAAAATGTCAATTGGATCGTGCCTCATGTTGAATAACCACTTTTTAATCCCTCAGAGTGACCAAAATTTGCCATTTTTACAGAGTTTTGAATACTCAAAAGCTGCAATTTTGACCCCTTTGAGGCACAGAAATAACTTTAAACACACTTATTTTAGTTGACAAAAAAATAATTCACATCTAACAGTCATTTAGAGTCAAAAGATGAAATGTTAAAATGTCATCATTATAGACCATTTTGTGAACGTTCGACAGGTCCGGAGTCATCGTTTTTCATCCGAAAATTGATTTTTTTGGACTGACCAAAAATGATTCAAAATGTCAATTGGATCGTGCCTCATGTTGAATAACCACTTTTTAAACCCTCACAGTGACCAAAATTTGCCATTTTTACAGAGTTTTGATTACTCAAAAGCTGCAATTTTGACCCCTTTGAGGCACAGAAATGACTTTAAACACACTTATTTTAGTTGACAAAGTCATAATTCACATCCAACAGTCATTTAGAGTCAAAAGATTAAATGTTAAAATTTCATCATTATAGACCATTTTGTGAACGTTCGACTGGTCCGGAGTCATCGTTTTTCATCCGAAAATTGATTTTTTGGACTGTGCCAAAAATGATTCAAAATGTCAATTGGATCGTGCCTCATGTTGAATAACCACTTTTTAAACCCTCAGAGTGACCAAAATTGCCATTTTTACAGAGTTTTGCTTTCTCAAAAGCTTCAATTTTGACCCGTTTCAGGCACAGAAATGACTTTAAACACACTTATTTTAGTTGACAAAGTCATAATTCACATCCAACAGTCATTTACAGTCAAAAGATTAAATGTTAAAATTTCATCCATATTGACCATTTTGGGATCGTTCGACATGTCCGGAGTCATCGTTTTTCATCCGAAAATTGATTTTTTGGACTGTACCAAAAATGATTCAAAATGTCAATTGGATCGGCCTCATGTTGAATAACCACTTTTTAAACCCTCACAGTGACCAAAATTTGCCATTTTTACAGAGTTTTGATTACTCAAAAGCTGCAATTTTGACCCCTTTGAGGCACAGAAATGACTTTAAACACACTTATTTTAGGTGACAAAGTCATAATTCACATCCAACAGTCATTTAAAGTCAAAAGATTAAATGTTAAAATTTCATCATTATAGACCATTTTGTGAACGTGCGACAGGTCCGGAGTCATTGTTTTTCATCCGAAAATTGATTTTTTGGACTGTACCAAAAATGATTCAAAATGTCAATTGGATCGTGCCTCATGTTGAATAACCACTTTTTAAACCCTCAGAGTGACCAAAATTGCCATTTTTACAGAGTTTTGCTTATTCAAAAGCCTCAATTTGACCCGTTTCAGGGACAGAAATGGCTTTAAACACACTTATTTTAGTTGACAAAGTCATAATTCACATCCAACAGTCATTTACAGTCAAAATATTAAATGTTAAAATTTCATCCATATTGACCATTTTGGGATCGTTCGACATGTCCGGAGTCATCGTTTTTCATCCGAAAATTGATTTTTTTGGACTGTACCAAAAATGATTCAAAATATCAATTGGATCGTGCCTCATGTTGAATAACCACTTTTTAAACCCTCACAGTGACCAAAATTTGCCATTTTTACAGAGTTTTGATTACTCAAAAGCTGCAATTTTGACCCCTTTGAGGCACAGAAATGACTTTAAACACACTTATTTTAGTTGACAAAGTCATAATTCACATCCAACAGTCATTTAAAGTCTAAAGATTAAATGTTAAAATGTCATCATTATAGACCATTTTGTGAACGTTCGACAGGTCCGGAGTCATCGTTTTTCATCCGAAAATTGATTTTTTGGACTGTACCAAAAAGGATTCAAAATGTTAATTGGATTGTGCCTCCTGTTGAATAACCACTTTTTAATCCCTCACAGTGACCAAAATTGCCAATTTTACAGAGTTTTGCTTACTCAAAAGCTTCAATTTTGACCCATTTCAGGCACAGAAATGACTTTAAACACACTTATTTTAGTTGACAAAGTCATAATTCACATCCAACAGTCATTTAGAGTCAAAAGATTAAATGTTAAAATTTCATCCATATTGACCATTTTGGGATCGTTCGACATGTCCGGAGTCATCGTTTTTCATCCGAAAATTGATTTTTGGACTGTACCAAAAATGATTCAAAATGTCAATTGGATCGTGCCTCGTGTTGAATAACCACTTTTTAAAGCCTCACAGTGACCAAAATTGCCATTTTTACAGAGTTTTGATTACTCAAAAGCTTCAATTTTGACCCGTTTCAGGCACAGAAATGACTTTAAACACACTTATTTTAGTTGACAAAGTCAGAATTCACATCCAACAGTCATTTACAGTCAAAAGATTAAATGTTAAAATTTCATCCATATTGACCATTTTGGGATCGTTCGACATGTCCGGAGTCATCGTTTTTCATCCGAAAATTGATTTTTTGGACTGTACCAAAAATCATTCAAAATGTTAATTGGATCGTGCCTCATGTTGAATAACCACTTTTTAAACCCTCACAGTGACCAAAATTGCCAATTTTACAGAGTTTTGCTTACCCAAAAGCTTCAATTTTGACCCATTTCAGGCACAGAAATGACTTTAAACACACCTATTTTAGTTGACAAAGTCATAATTCACATCCAACAGTCATTTAGAGTCAAAAGATTAAATGTTAAAATTTCATCCATATTGACCATTTTGGGATCGTTCGACATGTCCGGAGTCATCGTTTTTCATCCGAAAATTGATTTTTGGACTGTACCAAAAATGATTCAAAATGTCAATTGGATCGTGCCTCATGTTGAATAACCACTTTTTAATCCCTCAGAGTGACCAAAATTTGCCATTTTTACAGAGTTTTGAATACTCAAAAGCTGCAATTTTGACCCCTTTGAGGCACAGAAATAACTTTAAACACACTTATTTTAGTTGACAAAAAAATAATTCACATCTAACAGTCATTTAGAGTCAAAAGATGAAATGTTAAAATTTCATCATTATAGACCATTTTGTGAACGTTCGACAGGTCCGGAGTCATCGTTTTTCATCCGAAAATTGATTTTTTTGGACTGTACCAAAAATGATTCAAAATGTCAATTGGATCGTGCCTCATGTTGAATAACCACTTTTTAAACCCTCACAGTGACCAAAATTTGCCATTTTTACAGAGTTTTGATTACTCAAAAGCTGCAATTTTGACCCCTTTGAGGCACAGAAATGACTTTAAACACACTTATTTTAGTTGACAAAGTCATAATTCACATCCAACAGTCATTTAGAGTCAAAAGATTAAATGTTAAAATTTCATCATTATAGACCATTTTGTGAACGTTCGACTGGTCCGGAGTCATCGTTTTTCATCCGAAAATTGATTTTTTGGACTGTGCCAAAAATGATTCAAAATGTCAATTGGATCGTGCCTCATGTTGAATAACCACTTTTTAAACCCTCAGAGTGACCAAAATTGCCATTTTTACAGAGTTTTGCTTTCTCAAAAGCTTCAATTTTGACCCGTTTCAGGCACAGAAATGACTTTAAACACACTTATTTTAGTTGACAAAGTCATAATTCACATCCAACAGTCATTTACAGTCAAAAGATTAAATGTTAAAATTTCATCCATATTGACCATTTTGGGATCGTTCGACATGTCCGGAGTCATCGTTTTTCATCCGAAAATTGATTTTTTGGACTGTACCAAAAATGATTCAAAATGTCAATTGGATCGGCCTCATGTTGAATAACCACTTTTTAAACCCTCACAGTGACCAAAATTTGCCATTTTTACAGAGTTTTGATTACTCAAAAGCTGCAATTTTGACCCCTTTGAGGCACAGAAATGACTTTAAACACACTTATTTTAGTTGACAAAGTCATAATTCACATCCAACAGTCATTTAAAGTCAAAAGATTAAATGTTAAAATTTCATCATTATAGACCATTTTGTGAACGTGCGACAGGTCCGGAGTCATTGTTTTTCATCCGAAAATTGATTTTTTGGACTGTACCAAAAATGATTCAAAATGTCAATTGGATCGTGCCTCATGTTGAATAACCACTTTTTAAACCCTCAGAGTGACCAAAATTTACATTTTTACAGAGTTTTGCTTACTCAAAAGCTTCAAATTTGACCCGTTTCAGGCACAGAAATGACTTTAAACACACTTATTTTAGTTGACAAAGTCATAATTCACATCCAACAGTCATTTACAGTCAAAAGATTAAATGTTAAAATTTCATCCATATTGATCATTTTGAGATCGTTCGACATGTCCGGAGTCATCGTTTTTCATCCGAAAATTGATTTTTGGACTGTACCAAAAATGATTCAAAATGTCAATTGGTTCGTGCCTCATGTTGAATAACCACTTTTTAATCCCTCAGAGTGACCAAAATTGCCATTTTTACAGAGTTTTGCTTACTCAAAAGTTTCAATTTTGACCCGTTTCAGGCACAGAAATGACTTTAAACACACTTATTTTAGTTGACAAAGTCATAGTTCACATCCAACAGTCATTTACAGTCAAAAGATTAAATGTTAAAATTTCATCCATATTGACCATTTTGGGATCATTCGACATGTCCGGAGTCATTGTTTTTCATCCGAAAATTGATTTTTTGGACTGTACCAAAAATGATTCAAAATGTCAATTGGATCGTGCCTCATGTTGAATAACCACTTTTTAAACCCTCACAGTGACCAAAATTTGCCATTTTTACAGAGTTTTGATTACTCAAAAGCTGCAATTTTGACCCCTTTGAGGCACAGAAATGACTTTAAACACACTTATTTTAGTTGACAAAGTCATAATTCACATCCAACAGTCATTTAGAGTCAAAAGATTAAATGTTAAAATTTCATCATTATAGACCATTTTGTGAACGTTCGACAGGTCCGGAGTCATTGTTTTTCATCCGAAAATTGATTTTTTGGACTGTACCAAAAATGATTCAAAATGTCAATTGGATCGTGCCTCATGTTGAATAACCACTTTTTAAACCCTCACAGTGACCAAAATTTGCCATTTTTACAGAGTTTTGATACTCAAAAGCTGCAATTTTGACCCCTTTGAGGCACAGAAATGACTTTAAACACACTTATTTTAGTTGACAAAGTCATAATTCACATCCAACAGTCATTTAAAGTCTAAAGATTAAATGTTAAAATTTCATCATTATAGACCATTTTGTGAACGTTCGACAGGTCCGGAGTCATCGTTTTTCATCCGAAAATTGATTTTTTGGACTGTACCAAAAAGGATTCAAAATGTTAATTGGATTGTGCCTCCTGTTGAATAACCACTTTTTAATCCCTCACAGTGACCAAAATTGCCAATTTTACAGAGTTTTGCTTGCTCAAAAGCTTCAATTTTGACCCATTTCAGGCACAGAAATGACTTTAAACACACTTATTTTAGTTGACAAAGTCATAATTCACATCCAACAGTCATTAGAGTCAAAAGATTAAATGTTAAAATTTCATCCATATTGACCATTTTGGGATCGTTCGACATGTCGGGAGTCATCGTTTTTCATCCGAAAATTGATTTTTTGGACTGTACCAAAAAGGATTCAAAATGTTAATTGGATTGTGCCTCCTGTTGAATAACCACTTTTTAATCCCTCACAGTGACCAAAATTGCCAATTTTACAGAGTTTTGCTTACTCAAAAGCTTCAATTTTGACCCATTTCAGGCACAGAAATGACTTTAAACACACTTATTTTAGTTGACAAAGTCATAATTCACATCCAACAGTCATTTAGAGTCAAAAGATTAAATGTTAAAATTTCATCCATATTGACCATTTTGGGATCGTTCGACATGTCCGGAGTCATCGTTTTTCATCCGAAAATTGATTTTTGGACTGTACCAAAAATGATTCAAAATGTCAATTGGATCGTGCCTCGTGTTAAATAACCACTTTTTAAAGCCTCACAGTGACCAAAATTGCCATTTTTACAGAGTTTTGATTACTCAAAAGCTTCAATTTTGACCCGTTTCAGGCACAGAAATGACTTTAAACACACTTATTTTAGTTGACAAAGTCAGAATTCACATCCAACAGTCATTTACAGTCAAAAGATTAAATGTTAAAATTTCATCCATATTGACCATTTTGGGATCGTTCGACATGTCCGGAGTCATCGTTTTTCATCCGAAAATTGATTTTTTGGACTGTACCAAAAATCATTCAAAATGTTAATTGGATCGTGCCTCATGTTGAATAACCACTTTTTAAACCCTCACAGTGACCAAAATTGCCAATTTTACAGAGTTTTGCTTACTCAAAAGCTTCAATTTTGACCCATTTCAGGCACAGAAATGACTTTAAACACACCTATTTTAGTTGACAAAGTCATAATTCACATCCAACAATCAATTAGAGTCAAAAGATTAAATGTTAAAATTTCATCCATATTGACCATTTTGGGATCGTTCGACATGTCCGGAGTCATCGTTTTTCATCCGAAAATTGATTTTTGGACTGTACCAAAAATGATTCAAAATGTCAATTGGATTGTGCCTCCTGTTGAATAACCACTTTTTAATCCCTCACAGTGACCAAAATTGCCAATTTTACAGAGTTTTGCTTACTCAAAAGCTTCAATTTTGACCCATTTCAGGCACAGAAATGACTTTAAACACACTTATTTTAGTTGACAAAGTCATAATTCACATCCAACAGTCATTTAGAGTCAAAAGATTAAATGTTAAAATTTCATCCATATTGACCATTTTGGGATCGTTCGACATGTCCGGAGTCATCGTTTTTCATCCGAAAATTGATTTTTGGACTGTACCAAAAATGATTCAAAATGTCAATTGGTTCGTGCCTCATGTTGAATAACCACTTTTTAATCCCTCAGAGTGACCAAAATTGCCATTTTTACAGAGTTTTGCTTACTCAAAAGTTTCAATTTTGACCCGTTTCAGGCACAGAAATGACTTTAAACACACTTATTTTAGTTGACAAAGTCATAATTCACATCCAACAGTCATTTACAGTCAAAAGATTAAATGTTAAAATTTCATCCATATTGACCATTTTGGGATCGTTCGACATGTCCGGAGTCATCGTTTTTCATCCGAAAATTGATTTTTTGGACTGTACCAAAATGATTCAAAATGTCAATTGGATCGTGCCCCATGTTGAATAACCACTTTTTAAACCCTCACAGTGACCAAAATTTGCCAATTTTACAGAGTTTTGAATACTCAAAAGCTGCAATTTTGACCCCTTTGAGGCACAGAAATAACTTTAAACACACTTATTTTAGTTGACAAAGTCATAATTCACATCCAACAGTCATTTAGAGTCAAAAGATTAAATGTTAAAATTTCATCATTATAGACCATTTTGTGAACGTTCGACTGGTCCGGAGTCATCGTTTTTCATCCGAAAATTGATTTTTTGGACTGTGCCAAAAATGATTCAAAATGTCAATTGGATCGTGCCTCATGTTGAATAACCACTTTTTAAACCCTCAGAGTGACCAAAATTGCCATTTTTACAGAGTTTTGCTTATTCAAAAGCCTCAATTTGACCCGTTTCAGGGACAGAAATGGCTTTAAACACACTTATTTTAGTTGACAAAGTCACAATTCACATCCAACAGTCATTTACAGTCAAAATATTAAATGTTAAAATTTCATCCATATTGACCATTTTGGGATCGTTCGACATGTCCGGAGTCATCGTTTTTCATCCGAAAATTGATTTTTTTGGACTGTACCAAAAATGATTCAAAATATCAATTGGATCGTGCCTCATGTTGAATAACCACTTTTTAAACCCTCACAGTGACCAAAATTTGCCATTTTTACAGAGTTTTGATTACTCAAAAGCTGCAATTTTGACCCCTTTGAGGCACAGAAATGACTTTAAACACACTTATTTTAGTTGACAAAGTCATAATTCACATCCAACAGTCATTTAAAGTCTAAAGATTAAATGTTAAAATGTCATCATTATAGACCATTTTGTGAACGTTCGACAGGTCCGGAGTCATCGTTTTTCATCCGAAAATTGATTTTTTGGACTGTACCAAAAAGGATTCAAAATGTTAATTGGATTGTGCCTCCTGTTGAATAACCACTTTTTAATCCCTCACAGTGACCAAAATTGCCAATTTTACAGAGTTTTGCTTGCTCAAAAGCTTCAATTTTGACCCATTTCAGGCACAGAAATGACTTTAAACACACTTATTTTAGTTGACAAAGTCATAATTCACATCCAACAGTCATTAGAGTCAAAAGATTAAATGTTAAAATTTCATCCATATTGACCATTTTGGGATCGTTCGACATGTCGGGAGTCATCGTTTTTCATCCGAAAATTGATTTTTTGGACTGTACCAAAAAGGATTCAAAATGTTAATTGGATTGTGCCTCCTGTTGAATAACCACTTTTTAATCCCTCACAGTGACCAAAATTGCCAATTTGACAGAGTTTTGCTTACTCAAAAGCTTCAATTTTGACCCATTTCAGGCACAGAAATGACTTTAAACACACTTATTTTAGTTGACAAAGTCATAATTCACATCCAACAGTCATTTAGAGTCAAAAGATTAAATGTTAAAATTTCATCCATATTGACCATTTTGGGATCGTTCGACATGTCCGGAGTCATCCTTTTTCATCCGAAAATTGATTTTTTGGACTGTACCAAAAATCATTCAAAATGTTAATTGGATCGTGCCTCATGTTGAATAACCACTTTTTAAACCCTCACAGTGACCAAAATTGCCAATTTTACAGAGTTTTGCTTACTCAAAAGCTTCAATTTTGACCCATTTCAGGCACAGAAATGACTTTAAACACACCTATTTTAGTTGACAAAGTCATAATTCACATCCAACAGTCATTTAGAGTCAAAAGATTAAATGTTAAAATTTCATCCATATTGACCATTTTGGGATCGTTCGACATGTCCGGAGTCATCGTTTTTCATCCGAAAATTGATTTTTGGACTGTACCAAAAATGATTCAAAATGTCAATTGGATCGTGCCTCATGTTGAATAACCACTTTTTAATCCCTCAGAGTGACCAAAATTTGCCATTTTTACAGAGTTTTGAATACTCAAAAGCTGCAATTTTGACCCCTTTGAGGCACAGAAATAACTTTAAACACACTTATTTTAGTTGACAAAAAAATAATTCACATCTAACAGTCATTTAGAGTCAAAAGATGAAATGTTAAAATTTCATCATTATAGACCATTTTGTGAACGTTCGACAGGTCCGGAGTCATCGTTTTTCATCCGAAAATTGATTTTTTTGGACTGTACCAAAAATGATTCAAAATGTCAATTGGATCGTGCCTCATGTTGAATAACCACTTTTTAAACCCTCACAGTGACCAAAATTTGCCATTTTTACAGAGTTTTGATTACTCAAAAGCTGCAATTTTGACCCCTTTGAGGCACAGAAATGACTTTAAACACACTTATTTTAGTTGACAAAGTCATAATTCACATCCAACAGTCATTTAGAGTCAAAAGATTAAATGTTAAAATTTCATCATTATAGACCATTTTGTGAACGTTCGACTGGTCCGGAGTCATCGTTTTTCATCCGAAAATTGATTTTTTGGACTGTGCCAAAAATGATTCAAAATGTCAATTGGATCGTGCCTCATGTTGAATAACCACTTTTTAAACCCTCAGAGTGACCAAAATTGCCATTTTTACAGAGTTTTGCTTTCTCAAAAGCTTCAATTTTGACCCGTTTCAGGCACAGAAATGACTTTAAACACACTTATTTTAGTTGACAAAGTCATAATTCACATCCAACAGTCATTTACAGTCAAAAGATTAAATGTTAAAATTTCATCCATATTGACCATTTTGGGATCGTTCGACATGTCCGGAGTCATCGTTTTTCATCCGAAAATTGATTTTTTGGACTGTACCAAAAATGATTCAAAATGTCAATTGGATCGGCCTCATGTTGAATAACCACTTTTTAAACCCTCACAGTGACCAAAATTTGCCATTTTTACAGAGTTTTGATTACTCAAAAGCTGCAATTTTGACCCCTTTGAGGCACAGAAATGACTTTAAACACACTTATTTTAGTTGACAAAGTCATAATTCACATCCAACAGTCATTTAGAGTCAAAAGATTAAATGTTAAAATTTCATCATTATAGACCATTTTGTGAACGTTCGACTGGTCCGGAGTCATCGTTTTTCATCCGAAAATTGATTTTTTGGACTGTACCAAAAATGATTCAAAATGTCAATTGGATCGTGCCTCATGTTGAATAACCACTTTTTAAACCCTCAGAGTGACCAAAATTGCCATTTTTACAGAGTTTTGCTTACTCAAAAGCTTCAATTTTGACCCGTTTCAGGCACAGAAATGACTTTAAACACACTTATTTTAGTTGAAAAAAGTCATAATTCACATCCAACAGTCATTTACAGTCAAAAGATTAAATGTTAAAATTTCATCCATATTGACCATTTTGGGATCGTTCGACATGTCCGGAGTCATCGTTTTTCATCCAAAAATTGATTTTTTGGACTGTACCAAAAAGGATTCAAAATGTTAATTGGATCGTTCCTCATGTTGAATAACCACTTTTTAAACCCTCACAGTGACCAAAATTGCCAATTTTACAGAGTTTTGCTTACTCAAAAGCTTCAATTTTGACCCATTTCAGGCACAGAAATGACTTTAAACACACTTATTTTAGTTGACAAAGTCATAATTCACATCCAACAGTCATTTAGAGTCAAAAGATTAAATGTTAAAATTTCATCCATATTGACCATTTTGGGATCGTTCGACATGTCCGGAGTTATCGTTTTTCATCCGAAAATTGATTTTTTGGACTGTACCAAAAATGATTCAAAATGTCAATTGGATTGTGCCTCATGTTGAATAACCACTTTTTAAACCCTCAGAGTGAACACAATTGCCATTTTTACAGAGTTTTTCTTATTCAAAAGCCTCAATTTTGACCCGTTTCAGGGACAGAAATGGCTTTAAACACACTTATTTTAGTTGACAAAGTCATAATTCACATCCAACAGTCATTTACAGTCAAAAGATTAAATGTTAAAATTTCATCCATATTGACCATTTTGGGATCATTCGACATGTCCGGAGTCATTGTTTTTCATCCGAAAATTGATTTTTTGGACTGTACCAAAAATGATTCAAAATGTCAATTGGATCGTGCCTCATGTTGAATAACCACTTTTTAAACCCTCAGAGTGACCAAAATTTGCCATTTTTACAGAGTTTTGAATACTCAAAAGCTGCAATTTTGACCCCTTTGAGGCACAGAAATGACTTTAAACACACTTATTTTAGTTGACAAAGTCATAATTCACATCCAACAGTCATTTAGAGTCAAAAGATTAAATGTTAAAATTTCATCATTATAGACCATTTTGTGAACGTTCGACAGGTCCGGAGTCATCGTTTTTCATCCGAAAATTGATTTTTTGGACTGTACCAAAAATGATTCAAAATGTCAATTGGATCGTGCCTCATGTTGAATAACCACTTTTTAAACCCTCAGAGTGACCAAAATTGCCATTTTTACAGAGTTTTGCTTATTCAAAAGCCTCAATTTGGACCCGTTTCAGGGACAGAAATGGCTTTAAACACACTTATTTTAGTTGACAAAGTCATAATTCACATCCAACAGTCATTTACAGTCAAAATATTAAATGTTAAAATTTCATCCATATTGACCATTTTGGGATCGTTCGACATGTCCGGAGTCATCGTTTTTCATCCGAAAATTGATTTTTTGGACTGTACCAAAAATGATTCAAAATGTCAATTGGATCGGCCTCATGTTGAATAACCACTTTTTAAACCCTCACAGTGACCAAGATTTGCCATTTTTACAGAGTTTTGATTACTCAAAAGCTGCAATTTCGACCCCTTTGAGGCACAGAAATGACTTTAAACACACTTATTTTAGTTGACAAAGTCATAATTCACATCCAACAGTCATTTAAAGTCAAAAGATTAAATGTTAAAATTTCATCATTATAGACCATTTTGTGAACGTTCGACAGGTCCGGAGTCATTGTTTTTCATCCGAAAATTGATTTTTTGGACTGTACCAAAAATGATTCAAAATGTCAATTGGATCGTGCCTCATGTTGAATAACCACTTTTTAAACCCTCAGAGTGACCAAAATTGCCATTTTTACAGAGTTTTGCTTACTCAAAAGCTTCAAATTTGACCCGTTTCAGGCACAGAAATGACTTTAAACACACTTATTTTAGTTGACAAAGTCATAATTCACATCCAACAGTCATTTACAGTCAAAAGATTAAATGTTAAAATTTCATCCATATTGACCATTTTGAGATCGTTCGACATGTCCGGAGTCATCGTTTTTCATCCGAAAATTGATTTTTGGACTGTACCAAAAATTATTCAAAATGTCAATTGGATCGTGCCTCATGTTGAATAACCACTTTTTAATCCTTTAGAGTAACCAAAATTGCCATTTTTACAGAGTTTTGCTTACTCAAAAGCTTCAATTTTGACCCGTTTCAGGCACAGAAATGACTTTAAACACACTTATTTTAGTTGACAAAGTCATAATTCACATCCAACAGTCATTTACAGTCAAAAGATTAAATGTTAAAATTTCATCCATATTGACCATTTTGGGATCGTTCGACATGTCCGGAGTCATCGTTTTTCATCCGAAAATTGATTTTTTTGGACTGTACCAAAAATGATTCAAAATGTCAATTGGATCGTGCCTCATGTTGAATAACCACTTTTTAAACCCTCACAGTGACCAAAATTTGCCATTTTTACAGAGTTTTGAATACTCAAAATCTGCAATTTTGACCCCTTTGAGGCACAGAAATAACTTTAAACACACTTATTTTAGTTGACAAAAAATAATTCACATCTAACAGTCATTTAGAGTCAAAAGATTAAATGTTAAAATTTCATCATTATAGACCATTTTGTGAACGTTCGACAGGTCCGGAGTCATCGTTTTTCATCCGCAAATTGATTTTTTTGGACTGTACCAAAAATGATTCAAAATGTCAATTGGATCGTGCCTCATGTTGAATAACCACTTTTTAAAACCCTCACAGTGACCAAAATTTGCCATTTTTACAGAGTTTTGATTACTCAAAAGCTGCAATTTTGACCCCTTTGAGGCACAGAAATGACTTTAAACACACTTATTTTAGTTGACAAAGTCATAATTCACATCCAACAGTCATTTAGAGTCAAAAGATTAAATGTTAAAATTTCATCATTATAGACCATTTTGTGAACGTTCGACTGGTCCGGAGTCATCGTTTTTCATCCGAAAATTGATTTTTTGGACTGTACCAAAAATGATTCAAAATGTCAATTGGATCGTGCCTCATGTTGAATAACCACTTTTTAAACCCTCAGAGTGAACAAAATTGCCATTTTTACACAGTTTTGCTTACTCAAAAGCTTCAATTTTGACCCGTTTCGGGCACAGAAATGACTTTAAACACACTTATTTTAGTTGACAAAGTCATAATTCACATCCAACAGTCATTTACAGTCAAAAGATTAAATGTTAAAATTTCATCCATATTGACCATTTTGGGATCGTTCGACATGTCCGGAGTCATTGTTTTTCATCCGAAAATTGATTTTTTGGACTGTACCAAAAATGATTCAAAATGTCAATTGGATCGTGCCTCATGTTGAATAACCACTTTTTAAACCCTCACAGTGACCAAAATTGCCAATTTTACAGAGTTTAGCTTACTCAAAAGCTTCAATTTTGACCCATTTCAGGCACAGAAATGACTTTAAACACACTTATTTTAGTTGACAAAGTCATAATTCACATCCAACAGTCATTTAGAGTCAAAAGATTAAATGTTAAAATTTCATCCATATTGACCATTTTGGGATCGTTCGACATGTCCGGAGTCATCGTTTTTCATCCGAAAATTGATTTTTGGACAGTACCAAAAATGATTCAAAATGTCAATTGGATCGTGCCTCGTGTTGAATAACCACTTTTTAAAGCCTCACAGTGACCAAAATTGCCATTTTTACAGAGTTTTGATTACTCAAAAGCTTCAATTTTGACCCGTTTCAGGCACAGAAATGACTTTAAACACACTTATTTTAGTTGCCAAAGTCAGAATTCACATCCAACAGTCATTTACAGTCAAAAGATTAAATGTTAAAATTTCATCCATGTTGACCATTTTGGGATCGTTCGACATGTCCGGAGTCATCGTTTTTCATCCGAAAATTGATTTTTTGGACTGTACCAAAAATCATTCAAAATGTTAATTGGATCGTGCCTCATGTTGAATAACCACTTTTTAAACCCTCACAGTGACCAAAATTGCCAATTTTACAGAGTTTTGCTTACTCAAAAGCTTCAACTTTGACCCATTTCAGGCACAGAAATGACTTTAAACACACTTATTTTAGTTGACAAAGTCATAATTCACATCCAACAGTCATTTAGAGTCAAAAGATTAAATGTTAAAATTTCATCCATATTGACCATTTTGGGATCGTTCGACATGTCCGGAGTCATCGTTTTTCATCCGAAAATTGATTTTTGGACTGTACCAAAAATGATTCAAAATGTCAATTGGATCGTGCCTCATGTTGAATAACCACTTTTTAAACCCTCACAGTGACCAAAATTGCCATTTTTACAGAGTTTTGAATACTCAAAAGCTGCAATTTTGACCCCTTTGAGGCACAGAAATAACGTTAAACACACTTATTTTAGTTGACAAAAAAATAATTCACATCTAACAGTCATTTAGAGTCAAAAGATTAAATGTTAAAATTTCATCATTATAGACCATTTTGTGAACGTTCGACAGGTCCGGAGTCATCGTTTTTCATCCGAAAATTGATTTTTTTTGGACTGTACCAAAAATGATTCAAAATGTCGATTGGATCGTGCCTCATGTTGAATAACCACTTTTTAAACCCTCACAGTGACCAAAATTTGCCATTTTTACAGAGTTTTGATTACTCAAAAGCTGCAATTTTGACCCCTTTGAGGCACAGAAATGACTTTAAACACACTTATTTTAGTTGACAAAGTCATAATTCACATCCAACAGTCATTTAGAGTCAAAAGATTAAATGTTAAAATTTCATCATTATAGACCATTTTGTGAACGTTCGACTGGTCCGGAGTCATCGTTTTTCATCCGAAAATTGATTTTTTGGACTGTACCAAAAATGATTCAAAATGTCAATTGGATCGTGCCTCATGTTGAATAACTACTTTTTAAACCCTCAGAGTGACCAAAATTGCCATTTTTACAGAGTTTTGCTTACTCAAAAGCTTCAATTTTGACCCGTTTCAGGCACAGAAATGACTTTAAACACACTTATTTTAGTTGACAAAGTCATAATTCACATCCAACAGTCATTTACAGTCAAAAGATTAAATGTTAAAATTTCATCCATATTGACCATTTTGGGATCGTTCGACATGTCCGGAGTCATCGTTTTTCGTCCGAAAATTGATTTTTTGGACTGTACCAAAAAGGATTCAAAATGTCAATTGGATCGTGCCTCATGTTGAATAACCACTTTTTAAACCCTCAGAGTGAACAAAATTGCCATTTTTACAGAGTTTTTCTTATTCAAAAGCCTCAATTTTGCCCCGTTTCAGCGACAGAAATGGCTTTAAACATACTTATTTTAGTTGACAAAGTCATAATTCACATCCAACAGTCATTTAGAGTCAAAAGATTAAATGTTAAAATTTCATCCATATTGACCATTTTGGGATCATTCGACATGTCCGGAGTCATTGTTTTTCATCCGAAAATTGATTTTTTGGACTGTACCAAAAATGATTCAAAATGTCAATTTGATCGTACCTCATGTTGAATAACCACTTTTTAAACCCTCACAGTGACCAAAATTTGCCATTTTTACAGAGTTTTGAATACTCAAAAGCTGCAATTTTGACCCCTTTGAGGCATAGAAATAACTTTAAACACACTTATTTTAGTTGACAAAAACATAATTCACATCTAACAGTCATTTAGAGTCAAAAGATTAAATGTTAAAATTTCATCATTATAGACCATTTTGTGAACGTTCGACAGGTCCGGAGTCATCGTTTTTCATCCGAAAATTGATTTTTTGGACTGTACCAAAAATGATTCAAAATGTCAATTGGATCGTGCCTCATGTTGAATAACCACTTTTTAAACCCTCAGAGTGACCAAAATTGCCATTTTTACAGAGTTTTGCTTATTCAAAAGCCTCAATTTGACCCGTTTCAGGAACAGAAATGGCTTTAAACACACTTATTTTAGTTGACAAAGTCATAATTCACATCCAACAGTCATTTACAGTCAAAAGATTAAATGTTAAAATTTCATCCATATTGACCATTTTGGGATCGTTCGACATGTCCGGAGTCATCGTTTTTCATCCGAAAATTGATTTTTTGGACTGTACCAAAAATGATTCAAAATGTCAATTGGATCGTGCCCCATGTTGAATAACCACTTTTTAAACCCTCACAGTGACCAAAATTTGCCAATTTTACAGAGTTTTGAATACTCAAAAGCTGCAATTTTGACCCCTTTGAGGCACAGAAATAACTTTAAACACACTTATTTTAGTTGACAAAGTCAGAATTCACATCCAACAGTCATTTACAGTCAAAAGATTAAATGTTAAAATTTCATCCATATTGACCATTTTGGGATCGTTCGACATGTCCGGAGTCATCGTTTTTCATCCGAAAATTGATTTTTTTGGACTGTACCAAAAATCATTCAAAATGTTAATTGGATCGTGCCTCATGTTGAATAACCACTTTTTAAACCCTCACAGTGACCAAAATTGCCAATTTTACAGAGTTTTGCTTACTCAAAAGCTTCAATTTTGACCCATTTCAGGCACAGAAATGACTTTAAACACACCTATTTTAGTTGACAAAGTCATAATTCACATCCAACAGTCATTTAGAGTCAAAAGATTAAATGTTAAAATTTCATCCATATTGACCATTTTGGGATCGTTCGACATGTCCGGAGTCATCGTTTTTCATCCGAAAATTGATTTTTGGACTGTACCAAAAATGATTCAAAATGTCAATTGGATCGTGCCTCATGTTGAATAACCACTTTTTAATCCCTCAGAGTGACCAAAATTTGCCATTTTTACAGAGTTTTGAATACTCAAAAGCTGCAATTTTGACCCCTTTGAGGCACAGAAATAACTTTAAACACACTTATTTTAGTTGACAAAAAAATAATTCACATCTAACAGTCATTTAGAGTCAAAAGATGAAATGTTAAAATGTCATCATTATAGACCATTTTGTGAACGTTCGACAGGTCCGGAGTCATCGTTTTTCATCCGAAAATTGATTTTTTTGGACTGACCAAAAATGATTCAAAATGTCAATTGGATCGTGCCTCATGTTGAATAACCACTTTTTAAACCCTCACAGTGACCAAAATTTGCCATTTTTACAGAGTTTTGATTACTCAAAAGCTGCAATTTTGACCCCTTTGAGGCACAGAAATGACTTTAAACACACTTATTTTAGTTGACAAAGTCATAATTCACATCCAACAGTCATTTAGAGTCAAAAGATTAAATGTTAAAATTTCATCATTATAGACCATTTTGTGAACGTTCGACTGGTCCGGAGTCATCGTTTTTCATCCGAAAATTGATTTTTTGGACTGTGCCAAAAATGATTCAAAATGTCAATTGGATCGTGCCTCATGTTGAATAACCACTTTTTAAACCCTCAGAGTGACCAAAATTGCCATTTTTACAGAGTTTTGCTTTCTCAAAAGCTTCAATTTTGACCCGTTTCAGGCACAGAAATGACTTTAAACACACTTATTTTAGTTGACAAAGTCATAATTCACATCCAACAGTCATTTACAGTCAAAAGATTAAATGTTAAAATTTCATCCATATTGACCATTTTGGGATCGTTCGACATGTCCGGAGTCATCGTTTTTCATCCGAAAATTGATTTTTTGGACTGTACCAAAAATGATTCAAAATGTCAATTGGATCGGCCTCATGTTGAATAACCACTTTTTAAACCCTCACAGTGACCAAAATTTGCCATTTTTACAGAGTTTTGATTACTCAAAAGCTGCAATTTTGACCCCTTTGAGGCACAGAAATGACTTTAAACACACTTATTTTAGGTGACAAAGTCATAATTCACATCCAACAGTCATTTAAAGTCAAAAGATTAAATGTTAAAATTTCATCATTATAGACCATTTTGTGAACGTGCGACAGGTCCGGAGTCATTGTTTTTCATCCGAAAATTGATTTTTTGGACTGTACCAAAAATGATTCAAAATGTCAATTGGATCGTGCCTCATGTTGAATAACCACTTTTTAAACCCTCAGAGTGACCAAAATTGCCATTTTTACAGAGTTTTGCTTATTCAAAAGCCTCAATTTGACCCGTTTCAGGGACAGAAATGGCTTTAAACACACTTATTTTAGTTGACAAAGTCATAATTCACATCCAACAGTCATTTACAGTCAAAATATTAAATGTTAAAATTTCATCCATATTGACCATTTTGGGATCGTTCGACATGTCCGGAGTCATCGTTTTTCATCCGAAAATTGATTTTTTTGGACTGTACCAAAAATGATTCAAAATATCAATTGGATCGTGCCTCATGTTGAATAACCACTTTTTAAACCCTCACAGTGACCAAAATTTGCCATTTTTACAGAGTTTTGATTACTCAAAAGCTGCAATTTTGACCCCTTTGAGGCACAGAAATGACTTTAAACACACTTATTTTAGTTGACAAAGTCATAATTCACATCCAACAGTCATTTAAAGTCTAAAGATTAAATGTTAAAATGTCATCATTATAGACCATTTTGTGAACGTTCGACAGGTCCGGAGTCATCGTTTTTCATCCGAAAATTGATTTTTTGGACTGTACCAAAAAGGATTCAAAATGTTAATTGGATTGTGCCTCCTGTTGAATAACCACTTTTTAATCCCTCACAGTGACCAAAATTGCCAATTTTACAGAGTTTTGCTTACTCAAAAGCTTCAATTTTGACCCATTTCAGGCACAGAAATGACTTTAAACACACTTATTTTAGTTGACAAAGTCATAATTCACATCCAACAGTCATTTAGAGTCAAAAGATTAAATGTTAAAATTTCATCCATATTGACCATTTTGGGATCGTTCGACATGTCCGGAGTCATCGTTTTTCATCCGAAAATTGATTTTTGGACTGTACCAAAAATGATTCAAAATGTCAATTGGATCGTGCCTCGTGTTGAATAACCACTTTTTAAAGCCTCACAGTGACCAAAATTGCCATTTTTACAGAGTTTTGATTACTCAAAAGCTTCAATTTTGACCCGTTTCAGGCACAGAAATGACTTTAAACACACTTATTTTAGTTGACAAAGTCAGAATTCACATCCAACAGTCATTTACAGTCAAAAGATTAAATGTTAAAATTTCATCCATATTGACCATTTTGGGATCGTTCGACATGTCCGGAGTCATCGTTTTTCATCCGAAAATTGATTTTTTGGACTGTACCAAAAATCATTCAAAATGTTAATTGGATCGTGCCTCATGTTGAATAACCACTTTTTAAACCCTCACAGTGACCAAAATTGCCAATTTTACAGAGTTTTGCTTACCCAAAAGCTTCAATTTTGACCCATTTCAGGCACAGAAATGACTTTAAACACACCTATTTTAGTTGACAAAGTCATAATTCACATCCAACAGTCATTTAGAGTCAAAAGATTAAATGTTAAAATTTCATCCATATTGACCATTTTGGGATCGTTCGACATGTCCGGAGTCATCGTTTTTCATCCGAAAATTGATTTTTGGACTGTACCAAAAATGATTCAAAATGTCAATTGGATCGTGCCTCATGTTGAATAACCACTTTTTAATCCCTCAGAGTGACCAAAATTTGCCATTTTTACAGAGTTTTGAATACTCAAAAGCTGCAATTTTGACCCCTTTGAGGCACAGAAATAACTTTAAACACACTTATTTTAGTTGACAAAAAAATAATTCACATCTAACAGTCATTTAGAGTCAAAAGATGAAATGTTAAAATTTCATCATTATAGACCATTTTGTGAACGTTCGACAGGTCCGGAGTCATCGTTTTTCATCCGAAAATTGATTTTTTTGGACTGTACCAAAAATGATTCAAAATGTCAATTGGATCGTGCCTCATGTTGAATAACCACTTTTTAAACCCTCACAGTGACCAAAATTTGCCATTTTTACAGAGTTTTGATTACTCAAAAGCTGCAATTTTGACCCCTTTGAGGCACAGAAATGACTTTAAACACACTTATTTTAGTTGACAAAGTCATAATTCACATCCAACAGTCATTTAGAGTCAAAAGATTAAATGTTAAAATTTCATCATTATAGACCATTTTGTGAACGTTCGACTGGTCCGGAGTCATCGTTTTTCATCCGAAAATTGATTTTTTGGACTGTGCCAAAAATGATTCAAAATGTCAATTGGATCGTGCCTCATGTTGAATAACCACTTTTTAAACCCTCAGAGTGACCAAAATTGCCATTTTTACAGAGTTTTGCTTTCTCAAAAGCTTCAATTTTGACCCGTTTCAGGCACAGAAATGACTTTAAACACACTTATTTTAGTTGACAAAGTCATAATTCACATCCAACAGTCATTTACAGTCAAAAGATTAAATGTTAAAATTTCATCCATATTGACCATTTTGGGATCGTTCGACATGTCCGGAGTCATCGTTTTTCATCCGAAAATTGATTTTTTGGACTGTACCAAAAATGATTCAAAATGTCAATTGGATCGGCCTCATGTTGAATAACCACTTTTTAAACCCTCACAGTGACCAAAATTTGCCATTTTTACAGAGTTTTGATTACTCAAAAGCTGCAATTTTGACCCCTTTGAGGCACAGAAATGACTTTAAACACACTTATTTTAGTTGACAAAGTCATAATTCACATCCAACAGTCATTTAAAGTCAAAAGATTAAATGTTAAAATTTCATCATTATAGACCATTTTGTGAACGTGCGACAGGTCCGGAGTCATTGTTTTTCATCCGAAAATTGATTTTTTGGACTGTACCAAAAATGATTCAAAATGTCAATTGGATCGTGCCTCATGTTGAATAACCACTTTTTAAACCCTCAGAGTGACCAAAATTTACATTTTTACAGAGTTTTGCTTACTCAAAAGCTTCAAATTTGACCCGTTTCAGGCACAGAAATGACTTTAAACACACTTATTTTAGTTGACAAAGTCATAATTCACATCCAACAGTCATTTACAGTCAAAAGATTAAATGTTAAAATTTCATCCATATTGATCATTTTGAGATCGTTCGACATGTCCGGAGTCATCGTTTTTCATCCGAAAATTGATTTTTGGACTGTACCAAAAATGATTCAAAATGTCAATTGGTTCGTGCCTCATGTTGAATAACCACTTTTTAATCCCTCAGAGTGACCAAAATTGCCATTTTTACAGAGTTTTGCTTACTCAAAAGTTTCAATTTTGACCCGTTTCAGGCACAGAAATGACTTTAAACACACTTATTTTAGTTGACAAAGTCATAGTTCACATCCAACAGTCATTTACAGTCAAAAGATTAAATGTTAAAATTTCATCCATATTGACCATTTTGGGATCATTCGACATGTCCGGAGTCATTGTTTTTCATCCGAAAATTGATTTTTTGGACTGTACCAAAAATGATTCAAAATGTCAATTGGATCGTGCCTCATGTTGAATAACCACTTTTTAAACCCTCACAGTGACCAAAATTTGCCATTTTTACAGAGTTTTGATTACTCAAAAGCTGCAATTTTGACCCCTTTGAGGCACAGAAATGACTTTAAACACACTTATTTTAGTTGACAAAGTCATAATTCACATCCAACAGTCATTTAGAGTCAAAAGATTAAATGTTAAAATTTCATCATTATAGACCATTTTGTGAACGTTCGACAGGTCCGGAGTCATTGTTTTTCATCCGAAAATTGATTTTTTGGACTGTACCAAAAATGATTCAAAATGTCAATTGGATCGTGCCTCATGTTGAATAACCACTTTTTAAACCCTCACAGTGACCAAAATTTGCCATTTTTACAGAGTTTTGATACTCAAAAGCTGCAATTTTGACCCCTTTGAGGCACAGAAATGACTTTAAACACACTTATTTTAGTTGACAAAGTCATAATTCACATCCAACAGTCATTTAAAGTCTAAAGATTAAATGTTAAAATTTCATCATTATAGACCATTTTGTGAACGTTCGACAGGTCCGGAGTCATCGTTTTTCATCCGAAAATTGATTTTTTGGACTGTACCAAAAAGGATTCAAAATGTTAATTGGATTGTGCCTCCTGTTGAATAACCACTTTTTAATCCCTCACAGTGACCAAAATTGCCAATTTTACAGAGTTTTGCTTGCTCAAAAGCTTCAATTTTGACCCATTTCAGGCACAGAAATGACTTTAAACACACTTATTTTAGTTGACAAAGTCATAATTCACATCCAACAGTCATTAGAGTCAAAAGATTAAATGTTAAAATTTCATCCATATTGACCATTTTGGGATCGTTCGACATGTCGGGAGTCATCGTTTTTCATCCGAAAATTGATTTTTTGGACTGTACCAAAAAGGATTCAAAATGTTAATTGGATTGTGCCTCCTGTTGAATAACCACTTTTTAATCCCTCACAGTGACCAAAATTGCCAATTTTACAGAGTTTTGCTTACTCAAAAGCTTCAATTTTGACCCATTTCAGGCACAGAAATGACTTTAAACACACTTATTTTAGTTGACAAAGTCATAATTCACATCCAACAGTCATTTAGAGTCAAAAGATTAAATGTTAAAATTTCATCCATATTGACCATTTTGGGATCGTTCGACATGTCCGGAGTCATCGTTTTTCATCCGAAAATTGATTTTTGGACTGTACCAAAAATGATTCAAAATGTCAATTGGATCGTGCCTCGTGTTAAATAACCACTTTTTAAAGCCTCACAGTGACCAAAATTGCCATTTTTACAGAGTTTTGATTACTCAAAAGCTTCAATTTTGACCCGTTTCAGGCACAGAAATGACTTTAAACACACTTATTTTAGTTGACAAAGTCAGAATTCACATCCAACAGTCATTTACAGTCAAAAGATTAAATGTTAAAATTTCATCCATATTGACCATTTTGGGATCGTTCGACATGTCCGGAGTCATCGTTTTTCATCCGAAAATTGATTTTTTGGACTGTACCAAAAATCATTCAAAATGTTAATTGGATCGTGCCTCATGTTGAATAACCACTTTTTAAACCCTCACAGTGACCAAAATTGCCAATTTTACAGAGTTTTGCTTACTCAAAAGCTTCAATTTTGACCCATTTCAGGCACAGAAATGACTTTAAACACACCTATTTTAGTTGACAAAGTCATAATTCACATCCAACAATCAATTAGAGTCAAAAGATTAAATGTTAAAATTTCATCCATATTGACCATTTTGGGATCGTTCGACATGTCCGGAGTCATCGTTTTTCATCCGAAAATTGATTTTTGGACTGTACCAAAAATGATTCAAAATGTCAATTGGATTGTGCCTCCTGTTGAATAACCACTTTTTAATCCCTCACAGTGACCAAAATTGCCAATTTTACAGAGTTTTGCTTACTCAAAAGCTTCAATTTTGACCCATTTCAGGCACAGAAATGACTTTAAACACACTTATTTTAGTTGACAAAGTCATAATTCACATCCAACAGTCATTTAGAGTCAAAAGATTAAATGTTAAAATTTCATCCATATTGACCATTTTGGGATCGTTCGACATGTCCGGAGTCATCGTTTTTCATCCGAAAATTGATTTTTGGACTGTACCAAAAATGATTCAAAATGTCAATTGGTTCGTGCCTCATGTTGAATAACCACTTTTTAATCCCTCAGAGTGACCAAAATTGCCATTTTTACAGAGTTTTGCTTACTCAAAAGTTTCAATTTTGACCCGTTTCAGGCACAGAAATGACTTTAAACACACTTATTTTAGTTGACAAAGTCATAATTCACATCCAACAGTCATTTACAGTCAAAAGATTAAATGTTAAAATTTCATCCATATTGACCATTTTGGGATCGTTCGACATGTCCGGAGTCATCGTTTTTCATCCGAAAATTGATTTTTTGGACTGTACCAAAATGATTCAAAATGTCAATTGGATCGTGCCCCATGTTGAATAACCACTTTTTAAACCCTCACAGTGACCAAAATTTGCCAATTTTACAGAGTTTTGAATACTCAAAAGCTGCAATTTTGACCCCTTTGAGGCACAGAAATAACTTTAAACACACTTATTTTAGTTGACAAAGTCATAATTCACATCCAACAGTCATTTAGAGTCAAAAGATTAAATGTTAAAATTTCATCATTATAGACCATTTTGTGAACGTTCGACTGGTCCGGAGTCATCGTTTTTCATCCGAAAATTGATTTTTTGGACTGTGCCAAAAATGATTCAAAATGTCAATTGGATCGTGCCTCATGTTGAATAACCACTTTTTAAACCCTCAGAGTGACCAAAATTGCCATTTTTACAGAGTTTTGCTTATTCAAAAGCCTCAATTTGACCCGTTTCAGGGACAGAAATGGCTTTAAACACACTTATTTTAGTTGACAAAGTCACAATTCACATCCAACAGTCATTTACAGTCAAAATATTAAATGTTAAAATTTCATCCATATTGACCATTTTGGGATCGTTCGACATGTCCGGAGTCATCGTTTTTCATCCGAAAATTGATTTTTTTGGACTGTACCAAAAATGATTCAAAATATCAATTGGATCGTGCCTCATGTTGAATAACCACTTTTTAAACCCTCACAGTGACCAAAATTTGCCATTTTTACAGAGTTTTGATTACTCAAAAGCTGCAATTTTGACCCCTTTGAGGCACAGAAATGACTTTAAACACACTTATTTTAGTTGACAAAGTCATAATTCACATCCAACAGTCATTTAAAGTCTAAAGATTAAATGTTAAAATGTCATCATTATAGACCATTTTGTGAACGTTCGACAGGTCCGGAGTCATCGTTTTTCATCCGAAAATTGATTTTTTGGACTGTACCAAAAAGGATTCAAAATGTTAATTGGATTGTGCCTCCTGTTGAATAACCACTTTTTAATCCCTCACAGTGACCAAAATTGCCAATTTTACAGAGTTTTGCTTGCTCAAAAGCTTCAATTTTGACCCATTTCAGGCACAGAAATGACTTTAAACACACTTATTTTAGTTGACAAAGTCATAATTCACATCCAACAGTCATTAGAGTCAAAAGATTAAATGTTAAAATTTCATCCATATTGACCATTTTGGGATCGTTCGACATGTCGGGAGTCATCGTTTTTCATCCGAAAATTGATTTTTTGGACTGTACCAAAAAGGATTCAAAATGTTAATTGGATTGTGCCTCCTGTTGAATAACCACTTTTTAATCCCTCACAGTGACCAAAATTGCCAATTTGACAGAGTTTTGCTTACTCAAAAGCTTCAATTTTGACCCATTTCAGGCACAGAAATGACTTTAAACACACTTATTTTAGTTGACAAAGTCATAATTCACATCCAACAGTCATTTAGAGTCAAAAGATTAAATGTTAAAATTTCATCCATATTGACCATTTTGGGATCGTTCGACATGTCCGGAGTCATCCTTTTTCATCCGAAAATTGATTTTTTGGACTGTACCAAAAATCATTCAAAATGTTAATTGGATCGTGCCTCATGTTGAATAACCACTTTTTAAACCCTCACAGTGACCAAAATTGCCAATTTTACAGAGTTTTGCTTACTCAAAAGCTTCAATTTTGACCCATTTCAGGCACAGAAATGACTTTAAACACACCTATTTTAGTTGACAAAGTCATAATTCACATCCAACAGTCATTTAGAGTCAAAAGATTAAATGTTAAAATTTCATCCATATTGACCATTTTGGGATCGTTCGACATGTCCGGAGTCATCGTTTTTCATCCGAAAATTGATTTTTGGACTGTACCAAAAATGATTCAAAATGTCAATTGGATCGTGCCTCATGTTGAATAACCACTTTTTAATCCCTCAGAGTGACCAAAATTTGCCATTTTTACAGAGTTTTGAATACTCAAAAGCTGCAATTTTGACCCCTTTGAGGCACAGAAATAACTTTAAACACACTTATTTTAGTTGACAAAAAAATAATTCACATCTAACAGTCATTTAGAGTCAAAAGATGAAATGTTAAAATTTCATCATTATAGACCATTTTGTGAACGTTCGACAGGTCCGGAGTCATCGTTTTTCATCCGAAAATTGATTTTTTTGGACTGTACCAAAAATGATTCAAAATGTCAATTGGATCGTGCCTCATGTTGAATAACCACTTTTTAAACCCTCACAGTGACCAAAATTTGCCATTTTTACAGAGTTTTGATTACTCAAAAGCTGCAATTTTGACCCCTTTGAGGCACAGAAATGACTTTAAACACACTTATTTTAGTTGACAAAGTCATAATTCACATCCAACAGTCATTTAGAGTCAAAAGATTAAATGTTAAAATTTCATCATTATAGACCATTTTGTGAACGTTCGACTGGTCCGGAGTCATCGTTTTTCATCCGAAAATTGATTTTTTGGACTGTGCCAAAAATGATTCAAAATGTCAATTGGATCGTGCCTCATGTTGAATAACCACTTTTTAAACCCTCAGAGTGACCAAAATTGCCATTTTTACAGAGTTTTGCTTTCTCAAAAGCTTCAATTTTGACCCGTTTCAGGCACAGAAATGACTTTAAACACACTTATTTTAGTTGACAAAGTCATAATTCACATCCAACAGTCATTTACAGTCAAAAGATTAAATGTTAAAATTTCATCCATATTGACCATTTTGGGATCGTTCGACATGTCCGGAGTCATCGTTTTTCATCCGAAAATTGATTTTTTGGACTGTACCAAAAATGATTCAAAATGTCAATTGGATCGGCCTCATGTTGAATAACCACTTTTTAAACCCTCACAGTGACCAAAATTTGCCATTTTTACAGAGTTTTGATTACTCAAAAGCTGCAATTTTGACCCCTTTGAGGCACAGAAATGACTTTAAACACACTTATTTTAGTTGACAAAGTCATAATTCACATCCAACAGTCATTTAAAGTCAAAAGATTAAATGTTAAAATTTCATCATTATAGACCATTTTGTGAACGTGCGACAGGTCCGGAGTCATTGTTTTTCATCCGAAAATTGATTTTTTGGACTGTACCAAAAATGATTCAAAATGTCAATTGGATCGTGCCTCATGTTGAATAACCACTTTTTAAACCCTCAGAGTGACCAAAATTTACATTTTTACAGAGTTTTGCTTACTCAAAAGCTTCAAATTTGACCCGTTTCAGGCACAGAAATGACTTTAAACACACTTATTTTAGTTGACAAAGTCATAATTCACATCCAACAGTCATTTACAGTCAAAAGATTAAATGTTAAAATTTCATCCATATTGATCATTTTGAGATCGTTCGACATGTCCAGAGTCATCGTTTTTCATCCGAAAATTGATTTTTGGACTGTACCAACAATGATTCAAAATGTCAATTGGTTCGTGCCTCATGTTGAATAACCACTTTTTAATCCCTCAGAGTGACCAAAATTGCCATTTTTACAGAGTTTTGCTTACTCAAAAGTTTCAATTTTGACTCGTTTCAGGCACAGAAATGACTTTAAACACACTTATTTTAGTTGACAAAGTCATAGTTCACATCCAACAGTCATTTACAGTCAAAAGATTAAATGTTAAAATTTCATCCATATTGACCATTTTGGGATCATTCGACATGTCCGGAGTCATTGTTTTTCATCCGAAAATTGATTTTTTGGACTGTACCAAAAATGATTCAAAATGTCAATTGGATCGTGCCTCATGTTGAATAACCACTTTTTAAACCCTCACAGTGACCAAAATTTGCCATTTTTACAGAGTTTTGATTACTCAAAAGCTGCAATTTTGACCCCTTTGAGGCACAGAAATGACTTTAAACACACTTATTTTAGCTGACAAAGTCATAATTCACATCCAACAGTCATTTAGAGTCAAAAGATTAAATGTTAAAATTTCATCATTATAGACCATTTTGTGAACGTTCGACAGGTCCGGAGTCATTGTTTTTCATCCGAAAATTGATTTTTTGGACTGTACCAAAAATGATTCAAAATGTCAATTGGATCGTGCCTCATGTTGAATAACCACTTTTTAAACCCTCACAGTGACCAAAATTTGCCATTTTTACAGAGTTTTGATACTCAAAAGCTGCAATTTTGACCCCTTTGAGGCACAGAAATGACTTTAAACACACTTATTTTAGTTGACAAAGTCATAATTCACATCCAACAGTCATTTAAAGTCTAAAGATTAAATGTTAAAATTTCATCATTATAGACCATTTTGTGAACGTTCGACAGGTCCGGAGTCATCGTTTTTCATCCGAAAATTGATTTTTTGGACTGTACCAAAAAGGATTCAAAATGTTAATTGGATTGTGCCTCCTGTTGAATAACCACTTTTTAATCCCTCACAGTGACCAAAATTGCCAATTTTACAGAGTTTTTCTTGCTCAATAGCTTCAATTTTGACCCATTTCAGGCACAGAAATGACTTTAAACACACTTATTTTAGTTGACAAAGTCATAATTCACATCCAACAGTCATTAGAGTCAAAAGATTAAATGTTAAAATTTCATCCATATTGACCATTTTGGGATCGTTCGACATGTCGGGAGTCATCGTTTTTCATCCGAAAATTGATTTTTGGACTGTACCAAAAATGATTCAAAATGTCAATTGGATCGTGCCTCGTGTTGAATAACCACTTTTTAAAGCCTCACAGTGACCAAAATTGCCATTTTTACAGAGTTTTGATAACTCAAAAGCTTCAATTTTGACCCGTTTCAGGCACAGAAATGACTTTAAACACACTTATTTTAGTTGACAAAGTCAGAATTCACATCCAACAGTCATTTACAGTCAAAAGATTAAATGTTAAAATTTCATCCATATTGACCATTTTGGGATCGTTCGACATGTCCGGAGTCATCGTTTTTCATCCGAAAATTGATTTTTGGACTGTACCAAAAATGATTCAAAATGTCAATTGGATCGTGCCTCGTGTTGAATAACCACTTTTTAAAGCCTCACAGTGACCAAAATTGCCATTTTTACAGAGTTTTGATTACTCAAAAGCTTCAATTTTGACCCGTTTCAGGCACAGAAATGACTTTAAACACACTTATTTTAGTTGACAAAGTCAGAATTCACATCCAACAGTCATTTACAGTCAAAAGATTAAATGTTAAAATTTCATCCATATTGACCATTTTGGGATCGTTCGACATGTCCGGAGTCATCGTTTTTCATCCGAAAATTGATTTTTTGGACTGTACCAAAAATCATTCAAAATGTTAATTGGATCGTGCCTCATGTTGAATAACCACTTTTTAAACCCTCACAGTGACCAAAATTGCCAATTTTACAGAGTTTTGCTTACCCAAAAGCTTCAATTTTGACCCATTTCAGGCACAGAAATGACTTTAAACACACCTATTTTAGTTGACAAAGTCATAATTCACATCCAACAGTCATTTAGAGTCAAAAGATTAAATGTTAAAATTTCATCCATATTGACCATTTTGGGATCGTTCGACATGTCCGGAGTCATCGTTTTTCATCCGAAAATTGATTTTTGGACTGTACCAAAAATGATTCAAAATGTCAATTGGATCGTGCCTCATGTTGAATAACCACTTTTTAATCCCTCAGAGTGACCAAAATTTGCCATTTTTACAGAGTTTTGAATACTCAAAAGCTGCAATTTTGACCCCTTTGAGGCACAGAAATAACTTTAAACACACTTATTTTAGTTGACAAAAAAATAATTCACATCTAACAGTCATTTAGAGTCAAAAGATGAAATGTTAAAATTTCATCATTATAGACCATTTTGTGAACGTTCGACAGGTCCGGAGTCATCGTTTTTCATCCGAAAATTGATTTTTTTGGACTGTACCAAAAATGATTCAAAATGTCAATTGGATCGTGCCTCATGTTGAATAACCACTTTTTAAACCCTCACAGTGACCAAAATTTGCCATTTTTACAGAGTTTTGATTACTCAAAAGCTGCAATTTTGACCCCTTTGAGGCACAGAAATGACTTTAAACACACTTATTTTAGTTGACAAAGTCATAATTCACATCCAACAGTCATTTAGAGTCAAAAGATTAAATGTTAAAATTTCATCATTATAGACCATTTTGTGAACGTTCGACTGGTCCGGAGTCATCGTTTTTCATCCGAAAATTGATTTTTTGGACTGTGCCAAAAATGATTCAAAATGTCAATTGGATCGTGCCTCATGTTGAATAACCACTTTTTAAACCCTCAGAGTGACCAAAATTGCCATTTTTACAGAGTTTTGCTTTCTCAAAAGCTTCAATTTTGACCCGTTTCAGGCACAGAAATGACTTTAAACACACTTATTTTAGTTGACAAAGTCATAATTCACATCCAACAGTCATTTACAGTCAAAAGATTAAATGTTAAAATTTCATCCATATTGACCATTTTGGGATCGTTCGACATGTCCGGAGTCATCGTTTTTCATCCGAAAATTGATTTTTTGGACTGTACCAAAAATGATTCAAAATGTCAATTGGATCGGCCTCATGTTGAATAACCACTTTTTAAACCCTCACAGTGACCAAAATTTGCCATTTTTACAGAGTTTTGATTACTCAAAAGCTGCAATTTTGACCCCTTTGAGGCACAGAAATGACTTTAAACACACTTATTTTAGTTGACAAAGTCATAATTCACATCCAACAGTCATTTAAAGTCAAAAGATTAAATGTTAAAATTTCATCATTATAGACCATTTTGTGAACGTGCGACAGGTCCGGAGTCATTGTTTTTCATCCGAAAATTGATTTTTTGGACTGTACCAAAAATGATTCAAAATGTCAATTGGATCGTGCCTCATGTTGAATAACCACTTTTTAAACCCTCAGAGTGACCAAAATTTACATTTTTACAGAGTTTTGCTTACTCAAAAGCTTCAAATTTGACCCGTTTCAGGCACAGAAATGACTTTAAACACACTTATTTTAGTTGACAAAGTCATAATTCACATCCAACAGTCATTTACAGTCAAAAGATTAAATGTTAAAATTTCATCCATATTGATCATTTTGAGATCGTTCGACATGTCCGGAGTCATCCTTTTTTATCCGAAAATTGATTTTTGGACTGTACCAAAAATGATTCAAAATGTCAATTGGTTCGTGCCTCATGTTGAATAACCACTTTTTAATCCCTCAGAGTGACCAAAATTGCCATTTTTACAGAGTTTTGCTTACTCAAAAGTTTCAATTTTGACCCGTTTCAGGCACAGAAATGACTTTAAACACACTTATTTTAGTTGACAAAGTCATAGTTCACATCCAACAGTCATTTACAGTCAAAAGATTAAATGTTAAAATTTCATCCATATTGACCATTTTGGGATCATTCGACATGTCCGGAGTCATTGTTTTTCATCCGAAAATTGATTTTTTGGACTGTACCAAAAATGATTCAAAATGTCAATTGGATCGTGCCTCATGTTGAATAACCACTTTTTAAACCCTCACAGTGACCAAAATTTGCCATTTTTACAGAGTTTTGATTACTCAAAAGCTGCAATTTTGACCCCTTTGAGGCACAGAAATGACTTTAAACACACTTATTTTAGTTGACAAAGTCATAATTCACATCCAACAGTCATTTAGAGTCAAAAGATTAAATGTTAAAATTTCATCATTATAGACCATTTTGTGAACGTTCGACAGGTCCGGAGTCATTGTTTTTCATCCGAAAATTGATTTTTTGGACTGTACCAAAAATGATTCAAAATGTCAATTGGATCGTGCCTCATGTTGAATAACCACTTTTTAAACCCTCACAGTGACCAAAATTTGCCATTTTTACAGAGTTTTGATACTCAAAAGCTGCAATTTTGACCCCTTTGAGGCACAGAAATGACTTTAAACACACTTATTTTAGTTGACAAAGTCATAATTCACATCCAACAGTCATTTAAAGTCTAAAGATTAAATGTTAAAATTTCATCATTATAGACCATTTTGTGAACGTTCGACAGGTCCGGAGTCATCGTTTTTCATCCGAAAATTGATTTTTTGGACTGTACCAAAAAGGATTCAAAATGTTAATTGGATTGTGCCTCCTGTTGAATAACCACTTTTTAATCCCTCACAGTGACCAAAATTGCCAATTTTACAGAGTTTTGCTTGCTCAAAAGCTTCAATTTTGACCCATTTCAGGCACAGAAATGACTTTAAACACACTTATTTTAGTTGACAAAGTCATAATTCACATCCAACAGTCATTAGAGTCAAAAGATTAAATGTTAAAATTTCATCCATATTGACCATTTTGGGATCGTTCGACATGTCGGGAGTCATCGTTTTTCATCCGAAAATTGATTTTTTGGACTGTACCAAAAAGGATTCAAAATGTTAATTGGATTGTGCCTCCTGTTGAATAACCACTTTTTAATCCCTCACAGTGACCAAAATTGCCAATTTTACAGAGTTTTGCTTACTCAAAAGCTTCAATTTTGACCCATTTCAGGCACAGAAATGACTTTAAACACACTTATTTTAGTTGACAAAGTCATAATTCACATCCAACAGTCATTTAGAGTCAAAAGATTAAATGTTAAAATTTCATCCATATTGACCATTTTGGGATCGTTCGACATGTCCGGAGTCATCGTTTTTCATCCGAAAATTGATTTTTGGACTGTACCAAAAATGATTCAAAATGTCAATTGGATCGTGCCTCGTGTTAAATAACCACTTTTTAAAGCCTCACAGTGACCAAAATTGCCATTTTTACAGAGTTTTGATTACTCAAAAGCTTCAATTTTGACCCGTTTCAGGCACAGAAATGACTTTAAACACACTTATTTTAGTTGACAAAGTCAGAATTCACATCCAACAGTCATTTACAGTCAAAAGATTAAATGTTAAAATTTCATCCATATTGACCATTTTGGGATCGTTCGACATGTCCGGAGTCATCGTTTTTCATCCGAAAATTGATTTTTTGGACTGTACCAAAAATCATTCAAAATGTTAATTGGATCGTGCCTCATGTTGAATAACCACTTTTTAAACCCTCACAGTGACCAAAATTGCCAATTTTACAGAGTTTTGCTTACTCAAAAGCTTCAATTTTGACCCATTTCAGGCACAGAAATGACTTTAAACACACCTATTTTAGTTGACAAAGTCATAATTCACATCCAACAATCAATTAGAGTCAAAAGATTAAATGTTAAAATTTCATCCATATTGACCATTTTGGGATCGTTCGACATGTCCGGAGTCATCGTTTTTCATCCGAAAATTGATTTTTGGACTGTACCAAAAATGATTCAAAATGTCAATTGGATTGTGCCTCCTGTTGAATAACCACTTTTTAATCCCTCACAGTGACCAAAATTGCCAATTTTACAGAGTTTTGCTTACTCAAAAGCTTCAATTTTGACCCATTTCAGGCACAGAAATGACTTTAAACACACTTATTTTAGTTGACAAAGTCATAATTCACATCCAACAGTCATTTAGAGTCAAAAGATTAAATGTTAAAATTTCATCCATATTGACCATTTTGGGATCGTTCGACATGTCCGGAGTCATCGTTTTTCATCCGAAAATTGATTTTTGGACTGTACCAAAAATGATTCAAAATGTCAATTGGTTCGTGCCTCATGTTGAATAACCACTTTTTAATCCCTCAGAGTGACCAAAATTGCCATTTTTACAGAGTTTTGCTTACTCAAAAGTTTCAATTTTGACCCGTTTCAGGCACAGAAATGACTTTAAACACACTTATTTTAGTTGACAAAGTCATAATTCACATCCAACAGTCATTTACAGTCAAAAGATTAAATGTTAAAATTTCATCCATATTGACCATTTTGGGATCGTTCGACATGTCCGGAGTCATCGTTTTTCATCCGAAAATTGATTTTTTGGACTGTACCAAAATGATTCAAAATGTCAATTGGATCGTGCCCCATGTTGAATAACCACTTTTTAAACCCTCACAGTGACCAAAATTTGCCAATTTTACAGAGTTTTGAATACTCAAAAGCTGCAATTTTGACCCCTTTGAGGCACAGAAATAACTTTAAACACACTTATTTTAGTTGACAAAGTCATAATTCACATCCAACAGTCATTTAGAGTCAAAAGATTAAATGTTAAAATTTCATCATTATAGACCATTTTGTGAACGTTCGACTGGTCCGGAGTCATCGTTTTTCATCCGAAAATTGATTTTTTGGACTGTGCCAAAAATGATTCAAAATGTCAATTGGATCGTGCCTCATGTTGAATAACCACTTTTTAAACCCTCAGAGTGACCAAAATTGCCATTTTTACAGAGTTTTGCTTATTCAAAAGCCTCAATTTGACCCGTTTCAGGGACAGAAATGGCTTTAAACACACTTATTTTAGTTGACAAAGTCACAATTCACATCCAACAGTCATTTACAGTCAAAATATTAAATGTTAAAATTTCATCCATATTGACCATTTTGGGATCGTTCGACATGTCCGGAGTCATCGTTTTTCATCCGAAAATTGATTTTTTTGGACTGTACCAAAAATGATTCAAAATATCAATTGGATCGTGCCTCATGTTGAATAACCACTTTTTAAACCCTCACAGTGACCAAAATTTGCCATTTTTACAGAGTTTTGATTACTCAAAAGCTGCAATTTTGACCCCTTTGAGGCACAGAAATGACTTTAAACACACTTATTTTAGTTGACAAAGTCATAATTCACATCCAACAGTCATTTAAAGTCTAAAGATTAAATGTTAAAATGTCATCATTATAGACCATTTTGTGAACGTTCGACAGGTCCGGAGTCATCGTTTTTCATCCGAAAATTGATTTTTTGGACTGTACCAAAAAGGATTCAAAATGTTAATTGGATTGTGCCTCCTGTTGAATAACCACTTTTTAATCCCTCACAGTGACCAAAATTGCCAATTTTACAGAGTTTTGCTTGCTCAAAAGCTTCAATTTTGACCCATTTCAGGCACAGAAATGACTTTAAACACACTTATTTTAGTTGACAAAGTCATAATTCACATCCAACAGTCATTAGAGTCAAAAGATTAAATGTTAAAATTTCATCCATATTGACCATTTTGGGATCGTTCGACATGTCGGGAGTCATCGTTTTTCATCCGAAAATTGATTTTTTGGACTGTACCAAAAAGGATTCAAAATGTTAATTGGATTGTGCCTCCTGTTGAATAACCACTTTTTAATCCCTCACAGTGACCAAAATTGCCAATTTGACAGAGTTTTGCTTACTCAAAAGCTTCAATTTTGACCCATTTCAGGCACAGAAATGACTTTAAACACACTTATTTTAGTTGACAAAGTCATAATTCACATCCAACAGTCATTTAGAGTCAAAAGATTAAATGTTAAAATTTCATCCATATTGACCATTTTGGGATCGTTCGACATGTCCGGAGTCATCCTTTTTCATCCGAAAATTGATTTTTTGGACTGTACCAAAAATCATTCAAAATGTTAATTGGATCGTGCCTCATGTTGAATAACCACTTTTTAAACCCTCACAGTGACCAAAATTGCCAATTTTACAGAGTTTTGCTTACTCAAAAGCTTCAATTTTGACCCATTTCAGGCACAGAAATGACTTTAAACACACCTATTTTAGTTGACAAAGTCATAATTCACATCCAACAGTCATTTAGAGTCAAAAGATTAAATGTTAAAATTTCATCCATATTGACCATTTTGGGATCGTTCGACATGTCCGGAGTCATCGTTTTTCATCCGAAAATTGATTTTTGGACTGTACCAAAAATGATTCAAAATGTCAATTGGATCGTGCCTCATGTTGAATAACCACTTTTTAATCCCTCAGAGTGACCAAAATTTGCCATTTTTACAGAGTTTTGAATACTCAAAAGCTGCAATTTTGACCCCTTTGAGGCACAGAAATAACTTTAAACACACTTATTTTAGTTGACAAAAAAATAATTCACATCTAACAGTCATTTAGAGTCAAAAGATGAAATGTTAAAATTTCATCATTATAGACCATTTTGTGAACGTTCGACAGGTCCGGAGTCATCGTTTTTCATCCGAAAATTGATTTTTTTGGACTGTACCAAAAATGATTCAAAATGTCAATTGGATCGTGCCTCATGTTGAATAACCACTTTTTAAACCCTCACAGTGACCAAAATTTGCCATTTTTACAGAGTTTTGATTACTCAAAAGCTGCAATTTTGACCCCTTTGAGGCACAGAAATGACTTTAAACACACTTATTTTAGTTGACAAAGTCATAATTCACATCCAACAGTCATTTAGAGTCAAAAGATTAAATGTTAAAATTTCATCATTATAGACCATTTTGTGAACGTTCGACTGGTCCGGAGTCATCGTTTTTCATCCGAAAATTGATTTTTTGGACTGTGCCAAAAATGATTCAAAATGTCAATTGGATCGTGCCTCATGTTGAATAACCACTTTTTAAACCCTCAGAGTGACCAAAATTGCCATTTTTACAGAGTTTTGCTTTCTCAAAAGCTTCAATTTTGACCCGTTTCAGGCACAGAAATGACTTTAAACACACTTATTTTAGTTGACAAAGTCATAATTCACATCCAACAGTCATTTACAGTCAAAAGATTAAATGTTAAAATTTCATCCATATTGACCATTTTGGGATCGTTCGACATGTCCGGAGTCATCGTTTTTCATCCGAAAATTGATTTTTTGGACTGTACCAAAAATGATTCAAAATGTCAATTGGATCGGCCTCATGTTGAATAACCACTTTTTAAACCCTCACAGTGACCAAAATTTGCCATTTTTACAGAGTTTTGATTACTCAAAAGCTGCAATTTTGACCCCTTTGAGGCACAGAAATGACTTTAAACACACTTATTTTAGTTGACAAAGTCATAATTCACATCCAACAGTCATTTAAAGTCAAAAGATTAAATGTTAAAATTTCATCATTATAGACCATTTTGTGAACGTGCGACAGGTCCGGAGTCATTGTTTTTCATCCGAAAATTGATTTTTTGGACTGTACCAAAAATGATTCAAAATGTCAATTGGATCGTGCCTCATGTTGAATAACCACTTTTTAAACCCTCAGAGTGACCAAAATTTACATTTTTACAGAGTTTTGCTTACTCAAAAGCTTCAAATTTGACCCGTTTCAGGCACAGAAATGACTTTAAACACACTTATTTTAGTTGACAAAGTCATAATTCACATCCAACAGTCATTTACAGTCAAAAGATTAAATGTTAAAATTTCATCCATATTGATCATTTTGAGATCGTTCGACATGTCCAGAGTCATCGTTTTTCATCCGAAAATTGATTTTTGGACTGTACCAACAATGATTCAAAATGTCAATTGGTTCGTGCCTCATGTTGAATAACCACTTTTTAATCCCTCAGAGTGACCAAAATTGCCATTTTTACAGAGTTTTGCTTACTCAAAAGTTTCAATTTTGACCCGTTTCAGGCACAGAAATGACTTTAAACACACTTATTTTAGTTGACAAAGTCATAGTTCACATCCAACAGTCATTTACAGTCAAAAGATTAAATGTTAAAATTTCATCCATATTGACCATTTTGGGATCATTCGACATGTCCGGAGTCATTGTTTTTCATCCGAAAATTGATTTTTTGGACTGTACCAAAAATGATTCAAAATGTCAATTGGATCGTGCCTCATGTTGAATAACCACTTTTTAAACCCTCACAGTGACCAAAATTTGCCATTTTTACAGAGTTTTGATTACTCAAAAGCTGCAATTTTGACCCCTTTGAGGCACAGAAATGACTTTAAACACACTTATTTTAGCTGACAAAGTCATAATTCACATCCAACAGTCATTTAGAGTCAAAAGATTAAATGTTAAAATTTCATCATTATAGACCATTTTGTGAACGTTCGACAGGTCCGGAGTCATTGTTTTTCATCCGAAAATTGATTTTTTGGACTGTACCAAAAATGATTCAAAATGTCAATTGGATCGTGCCTCATGTTGAATAACCACTTTTTAAACCCTCAGAGTGACCAAAATTGCCATTTTTACAGAGTTTTGCTTTCTCAAAAGCTTCAATTTTGACCCGTTTCAGGCACAGAAATGACTTTAAACACACTTATTTTAGTTGACAAAGTCATAATTCACATCCAACAGTCATTTACAGTCAAAAGATTAAATGTTAAAATTTCATCCATATTGACCATTTTGGGATCGTTCGACATGTCCGGAGTCATCGTTTTTCATCCGAAAATTGATTTTTTGGACTGTACCAAAAATGATTCAAAATGTCAATTGGATCGGCCTCATGTTGAATAACCACTTTTTAAACCCTCACAGTGACCAAAATTTGCCATTTTTACAGAGTTTTGATTACTCAAAAGCTGCAATTTTGACCCCTTTGAGGCACAGAAATGACTTTAAACACACTTATTTTAGTTGACAAAGTCATAATTCACATCCAACAGTCATTAGAGTCAAAAGATTAAATGTTAAAATTTCATCCATATTGACCATTTTGGGATCGTTCGACATGTCGGGAGTCATCGTTTTTCATCCGAAAATTGATTTTTGGACTGTACCAAAAATGATTCAAAATGTCAAATGGATCGTGCCTCGTGTTGAATAACCACTTTTTAAAGCCTCACAGTGACCAAAATTGCCATTTTTACAGAGTTTTGATTACTCAAAAGCTTCAATTTTGACCCGTTTCAGGCACAGAAATGACTTTAAACACACTTATTTTAGTTGACAAAGTCAGAATTCACATCCAACAGTCATTTACAGTCAAAAGATTAAATGTTAAAATTTCATCCATATTGACCATTTTGGGATCGTTCGACATGTCCGGAGTCATCGTTTTTCATCCGAAAATTGATTTTTTGGACTGTACCAAAAATCATTCAAAATGTTAATTGGATCGTGCCTCATGTTGAATAACCACTTTTTAAACCCTCACAGTGACCAAAATTGCCAATTTTACAGAGTTTTGCTTACTCAAAAGCTTCAATTTTGACCCATTTCAGGCACAGAAATGACTTTAAACACACCTATTTTAGTTGACAAAGTCATAATTCACATCCAACAATCATTTAGAGTCAAAAGATTAAATGTTAAAATTTCATCCATATTGACCATTTTGGGATCGTTCGACATGTCCGGAGTCATCGTTTTTCATCCGAAAATTGATTTTTGGACTGTACCAAAAATGATTCAAAATGTCAATTGGATTGTGCCTCCTGTTGAATAACCACTTTTTAATCCCTCACAGTGACCAAAATTGCCAATTTTACAGAGTTTTGCTTACTCAAAAGCTTCAATTTTGACCCATTTCAGGCACAGAAATGACTTTAAACACACTTATTTTAGTTGACAAAGTCATAATTCACATCCAACAGTCATTTAGAGTCAAAAGATTAAATGTTAAAATTTCATCCATATTGACCATTTTGGGATCGTTCGACATGTCCGGAGTCATCGTTTTTCATCCGAAAATTGATTTTTGGACTGTACCAAAAATGATTCAAAATGTCAATTGGTTCGTGCCTCATGTTGAATAACCACTTTTTAATCCCTCAGAGTGACCAAAATTGCCATTTTTACAGAGTTTTGCTTACTCAAAAGTTTCAATTTTGACCCGTTTCAGGCACAGAAATGACTTTAAACACACTTATTTTAGTTGACAAAGTCATAATTCACATCCAACAGTCATTTACAGTCAAAAGATTAAATGTTAAAATTTCATCCATATTGACCATTTTGGGATCGTTCGACATGTCCGGAGTCATCGTTTTTCATTCGAAAATTGATTTTTTGGACTGTACCAAAAATGATTCAAAATGTCAATTGGATTGTGCCTCATGTTGAATAACCACTTTTTAAACCCTCAGAGTGACCAAAATTGCCATTTTTACAGAGTTTTGCTTACTCAAAAGCTTCAATTTTGACCCGTTTCAGGCACAGAAATGACTTTAAACACACTTATTTTAGTTGACAAAGTCATAATTCACATCCAACAGTCATTTACAGTCAAAAGATTAAATGTTAAAATTTCATCCATTTTGACCTTTTTGGGATCGTTCGACATGTCCGGAGTCATCGTTTTTCATTCGAAAATTGATTTTTTGGACTGTACAAAAAATGATTCAAAATGTCAATTGGATCGTGCCTCATGTTGAATAACCACTTTTTAAACCCTCAGAGTGACCAAAATTGCCATTTTTACAGAGTTTTGCTTACTCAAAAGCTTCAATTTTGACCTGTTTCAGGCACAGAAATGACTTTAAACACACTTATTTTAGTTGACAAAGTCATAATTCACATCCAACAGTCATTTACAGTCAAAAGATCAAATGTTAAAATTTCATCCATTTTGACCTTTTTGGGATCGTTCGAAATGTCCGGAGTCATCGTTTTTCATCCGAAAATTGATTTTTTGGACTGTACCAAAAATGATTCAAAATTTCAATTGGATCGTGCCTCATGTTGAATAACCACTTTTTAAACCCTCACAGTGACTAAAATTGCCATTTTTACAGAGTTTTGCTCACTCAAAAGCTTCAATTTTGACCCCTTTGAGGCACAGAAATGACTTTAAACACACTTATTTTAGTTGACAAAGTCATAATTCACATCCAACAGCCATTTAGAGTCAAAAGATTAAATGTTAAAATTTCATCCATATTGACCATTTTGGGATAGTTCGACATGTCCGGAGTCATCGTTTTTCACCCGAAAATTGATTTTTTGGACTGTACCAAAAATGATTCAAAATGTCAATTGGATCGTGCCTCATGTTGAATAACCACTTTTTAATCCCTCAGAGTGACCAAAATTGCCATTTTTACAGAGTTTTGCTTACTCAAAAGCTTCAATTTTGACCCGTTTCAGGCACAGAAATGACTTTAAACACACTTATTTTAGTTGACAAAGTCATAATTCACATCCAACAGTCATTTACAGTCAAAAGATTAAATGTTAAAATTTCATCCATATTGACCATTTTGGGATAGTTCGACATGTCCGGAGTCATCGTTTTTCATCCGAAAATTGATTTTTTTGGACTGTACCAAAAATGATTCAAAATGTCAATTGGATTGTGCCTCATGTTGAATAACCACTTTTTAAACCCTCAGAGTGACCAAAATTGCCATTTTTACAGAGTTTTGCTTACTCAAAAGCTTCAATTTTGACCCGTTTCAGGCACAGAAATGACTTTAAACACACTTATTTTAGTTGACAAAGTCATAATTCACATCCAACAGTCATTTACAGTCAAAAGATTAAATGTTAAAATTTCATCCATTTTGACCTTTTTGGGATCGTTCGACATGTCCGGAGTCATCGTTTTTCATTCGAAAATTGATTTTTTGGACTGTACCAAAAATGATTCAAAATGTCAATTGGATCGTGCCTCATGTTGAATAACCACTTTTTAAACCCTCAGAGTGACCAAAATTGCCATTTTTACAGAGTTTTGCTTACTCAAAAGCTTCAATTTTGACCTGTTTCAGGCACAGAAATGACTTTAAACACACTTATTTTAGTTGACAAAGTCATAATTCACATCCAACAGTCATTTACAGTCAAAAGATTAAATGTTAAAATTTCATCCATATTGACCATTTTGGGATCGTTCGACATGTCCGGAGTCATCGTTTTTCATCCGAAAATTGATTTTTTGGACTGTACCAAAAATGATTCAAAGTGTCAATTGGATCGTGCCTCATGTTGAATAACCACTTTTTAAACCCTCACAGTGACCAAAATTGCCATTTTTACAGAGTTTTGCTTACTCAAAAGCTTCAATTTTGACCCGTTTCAGGCACAGAAATGACTTTAAACACACTTATTTTAGTTGACAAAGTCATAATTCACATCCAACAGCCATTTACAGTCAAAAGATTAAATGTTAAAATTTCATCCATATTGACCATTTTAGGATAGTTCGACTGGTCCGGAGTCATCGTTTTTCATCCGAAAATTGATTTTTTGGACTGTGCCAAAAATGATTCAAAATGTCAATTGGATCGTGCCTCATGTTGAATAACCACTTTTTAAACCCTCAGAGTGACCAAAATTGCCATTTTTACAGAGTTTTGCTTATTCAAAAGCCTCAATTTGACCCGTTTCAGGGACAGAAATGGCTTTAAACACACTTATTTTAGTTGACAAAGTCACAATTCACATCCAACAGTCATTTACAGTCAAAATATTAAATGTTAAAATTTCATCCATATTGACCATTTTGGGATCGTTCGACATGTCCGGAGTCATCGTTTTTCATCCGAAAATTGATTTTTTTGGACTGTACCAAAAATGATTCAAAATATCAATTGGATCGTGCCTCATGTTGAATAACCACTTTTTAAACCCTCACAGTGACCAAAATTTGCCATTTTTACAGAGTTTTGATTACTCAAAAGCTGCAATTTTGACCCCTTTGAGGCACAGAAATGACTTTAAACACACTTATTTTAGTTGACAAAGTCATAATTCACATCCAACAGTCATTTAAAGTCTAAAGATTAAATGTTAAAATGTCATCATTATAGACCATTTTGTGAACGTTCGACAGGTCCGGAGTCATCGTTTTTCATCCGAAAATTGATTTTTTGGACTGTACCAAAAAGGATTCAAAATGTTAATTGGATTGTGCCTCCTGTTGAATAACCACTTTTTAATCCCTCACAGTGACCAAAATTGCCAATTTTACAGAGTTTTGCTTGCTCAAAAGCTTCAATTTTGACCCATTTCAGGCACAGAAATGACTTTAAACACACTTATTTTAGTTGACAAAGTCATAATTCACATCCAACAGTCATTAGAGTCAAAAGATTAAATGTTAAAATTTCATCCATATTGACCATTTTGGGATCGTTCGACATGTCGGGAGTCATCGTTTTTCATCCGAAAATTGATTTTTTGGACTGTACCAAAAAGGATTCAAAATGTTAATTGGATTGTGCCTCCTGTTGAATAACCACTTTTTAATCCCTCACAGTGACCAAAATTGCCAATTTGACAGAGTTTTGCTTACTCAAAAGCTTCAATTTTGACCCATTTCAGGCACAGAAATGACTTTAAACACACTTATTTTAGTTGACAAAGTCATAATTCACATCCAACAGTCATTTAGAGTCAAAAGATTAAATGTTAAAATTTCATCCATATTGACCATTTTGGGATCGTTCGACATGTCCGGAGTCATCCTTTTTCATCCGAAAATTGATTTTTTGGACTGTACCAAAAATCATTCAAAATGTTAATTGGATCGTGCCTCATGTTGAATAACCACTTTTTAAACCCTCACAGTGACCAAAATTGCCAATTTTACAGAGTTTTGCTTACTCAAAAGCTTCAATTTTGACCCATTTCAGGCACAGAAATGACTTTAAACACACCTATTTTAGTTGACAAAGTCATAATTCACATCCAACAGTCATTTAGAGTCAAAAGATTAAATGTTAAAATTTCATCCATATTGACCATTTTGGGATCGTTCGACATGTCCGGAGTCATCGTTTTTCATCCGAAAATTGATTTTTGGACTGTACCAAAAATGATTCAAAATGTCAATTGGATCGTGCCTCATGTTGAATAACCACTTTTTAATCCCTCAGAGTGACCAAAATTTGCCATTTTTACAGAGTTTTGAATACTCAAAAGCTGCAATTTTGACCCCTTTGAGGCACAGAAATAACTTTAAACACACTTATTTTAGTTGACAAAAAAATAATTCACATCTAACAGTCATTTAGAGTCAAAAGATGAAATGTTAAAATTTCATCATTATAGACCATTTTGTGAACGTTCGACAGGTCCGGAGTCATCGTTTTTCATCCGAAAATTGATTTTTTTGGACTGTACCAAAAATGATTCAAAATGTCAATTGGATCGTGCCTCATGTTGAATAACCACTTTTTAAACCCTCACAGTGACCAAAATTTGCCATTTTTACAGAGTTTTGATTACTCAAAAGCTGCAATTTTGACCCCTTTGAGGCACAGAAATGACTTTAAACACACTTATTTTAGTTGACAAAGTCATAATTCACATCCAACAGTCATTTAGAGTCAAAAGATTAAATGTTAAAATTTCATCATTATAGACCATTTTGTGAACGTTCGACTGGTCCGGAGTCATCGTTTTTCATCCGAAAATTGATTTTTTGGACTGTGCCAAAAATGATTCAAAATGTCAATTGGATCGTGCCTCATGTTGAATAACCACTTTTTAAACCCTCAGAGTGACCAAAATTGCCATTTTTACAGAGTTTTGCTTTCTCAAAAGCTTCAATTTTGACCCGTTTCAGGCACAGAAATGACTTTAAACACACTTATTTTAGTTGACAAAGTCATAATTCACATCCAACAGTCATTTACAGTCAAAAGATTAAATGTTAAAATTTCATCCATATTGACCATTTTGGGATCGTTCGACATGTCCGGAGTCATCGTTTTTCATCCGAAAATTGATTTTTTGGACTGTACCAAAAATGATTCAAAATGTCAATTGGATCGGCCTCATGTTGAATAACCACTTTTTAAACCCTCACAGTGACCAAAATTTGCCATTTTTACAGAGTTTTGATTACTCAAAAGCTGCAATTTTGACCCCTTTGAGGCACAGAAATGACTTTAAACACACTTATTTTAGTTGACAAAGTCATAATTCACATCCAACAGTCATTTAAAGTCAAAAGATTAAATGTTAAAATTTCATCATTATAGACCATTTTGTGAACGTGCGACAGGTCCGGAGTCATTGTTTTTCATCCGAAAATTGATTTTTTGGACTGTACCAAAAATGATTCAAAATGTCAATTGGATCGTGCCTCATGTTGAATAACCACTTTTTAAACCCTCAGAGTGACCAAAATTTACATTTTTACAGAGTTTTGCTTACTCAAAAGCTTCAAATTTGACCCGTTTCAGGCACAGAAATGACTTTAAACACACTTATTTTAGTTGACAAAGTCATAATTCACATCCAACAGTCATTTACAGTCAAAAGATTAAATGTTAAAATTTCATCCATATTGATCATTTTGAGATCGTTCGACATGTCCAGAGTCATCGTTTTTCATCCGAAAATTGATTTTTGGACTGTACCAACAATGATTCAAAATGTCAATTGGTTCGTGCCTCATGTTGAATAACCACTTTTTAATCCCTCAGAGTGACCAAAATTGCCATTTTTACAGAGTTTTGCTTACTCAAAAGTTTCAATTTTGACCCGTTTCAGGCACAGAAATGACTTTAAACACACTTATTTTAGTTGACAAAGTCATAGTTCACATCCAACAGTCATTTACAGTCAAAAGATTAAATGTTAAAATTTCATCCATATTGACCATTTTGGGATCATTCGACATGTCCGGAGTCATTGTTTTTCATCCGAAAATTGATTTTTTGGACTGTACCAAAAATGATTCAAAATGTCAATTGGATCGTGCCTCATGTTGAATAACCACTTTTTAAACCCTCACAGTGACCAAAATTTGCCATTTTTACAGAGTTTTGATTACTCAAAAGCTGCAATTTTGACCCCTTTGAGGCACAGAAATGACTTTAAACACACTTATTTTAGCTGACAAAGTCATAATTCACATCCAACAGTCATTTAGAGTCAAAAGATTAAATGTTAAAATTTCATCATTATAGACCATTTTGTGAACGTTCGACAGGTCCGGAGTCATTGTTTTTCATCCGAAAATTGATTTTTTGGACTGTACCAAAAATGATTCAAAATGTCAATTGGATCGTGCCTCATGTTGAATAACCACTTTTTAAACCCTCAGAGTGACCAAAATTGCCATTTTTACAGAGTTTTGCTTTCTCAAAAGCTTCAATTTTGACCCGTTTCAGGCACAGAAATGACTTTAAACACACTTATTTTAGTTGACAAAGTCATAATTCACATCCAACAGTCATTTACAGTCAAAAGATTAAATGTTAAAATTTCATCCATATTGACCATTTTGGGATCGTTCGACATGTCCGGAGTCATCGTTTTTCATCCGAAAATTGATTTTTTGGACTGTACCAAAAATGATTCAAAATGTCAATTGGATCGGCCTCATGTTGAATAACCACTTTTTAAACCCTCACAGTGACCAAAATTTGCCATTTTTACAGAGTTTTGATTACTCAAAAGCTGCAATTTTGACCCCTTTGAGGCACAGAAATGACTTTAAACACACTTATTTTAGTTGACAAAGTCATAATTCACATCCAACAGTCATTAGAGTCAAAAGATTAAATGTTAAAATTTCATCCATATTGACCATTTTGGGATCGTTCGACATGTCGGGAGTCATCGTTTTTCATCCGAAAATTGATTTTTGGACTGTACCAAAAATGATTCAAAATGTCAAATGGATCGTGCCTCGTGTTGAATAACCACTTTTTAAAGCCTCACAGTGACCAAAATTGCCATTTTTACAGAGTTTTGATTACTCAAAAGCTTCAATTTTGACCCGTTTCAGGCACAGAAATGACTTTAAACACACTTATTTTAGTTGACAAAGTCAGAATTCACATCCAACAGTCATTTACAGTCAAAAGATTAAATGTTAAAATTTCATCCATATTGACCATTTTGGGATCGTTCGACATGTCCGGAGTCATCGTTTTTCATCCGAAAATTGATTTTTTGGACTGTACCAAAAATCATTCAAAATGTTAATTGGATCGTGCCTCATGTTGAATAACCACTTTTTAAACCCTCACAGTGACCAAAATTGCCAATTTTACAGAGTTTTGCTTACTCAAAAGCTTCAATTTTGACCCATTTCAGGCACAGAAATGACTTTAAACACACCTATTTTAGTTGACAAAGTCATAATTCACATCCAACAATCATTTAGAGTCAAAAGATTAAATGTTAAAATTTCATCCATATTGACCATTTTGGGATCGTTCGACATGTCCGGAGTCATCGTTTTTCATCCGAAAATTGATTTTTGGACTGTACCAAAAATGATTCAAAATGTCAATTGGATTGTGCCTCCTGTTGAATAACCACTTTTTAATCCCTCACAGTGACCAAAATTGCCAATTTTACAGAGTTTTGCTTACTCAAAAGCTTCAATTTTGACCCATTTCAGGCACAGAAATGACTTTAAACACACTTATTTTAGTTGACAAAGTCATAATTCACATCCAACAGTCATTTAGAGTCAAAAGATTAAATGTTAAAATTTCATCCATATTGACCATTTTGGGATCGTTCGACATGTCCGGAGTCATCGTTTTTCATCCGAAAATTGATTTTTGGACTGTACCAAAAATGATTCAAAATGTCAATTGGTTCGTGCCTCATGTTGAATAACCACTTTTTAATCCCTCAGAGTGACCAAAATTGCCATTTTTACAGAGTTTTGCTTACTCAAAAGTTTCAATTTTGACCCGTTTCAGGCACAGAAATGACTTTAAACACACTTATTTTAGTTGACAAAGTCATAATTCACATCCAACAGTCATTTACAGTCAAAAGATTAAATGTTAAAATTTCATCCATATTGACCATTTTGGGATCGTTCGACATGTCCGGAGTCATCGTTTTTCATTCGAAAATTGATTTTTTGGACTGTACCAAAAATGATTCAAAATGTCAATTGGATTGTGCCTCATGTTGAATAACCACTTTTTAAACCCTCAGAGTGACCAAAATTGCCATTTTTACAGAGTTTTGCTTACTCAAAAGCTTCAATTTTGACCCGTTTCAGGCACAGAAATGACTTTAAACACACTTATTTTAGTTGACAAAGTCATAATTCACATCCAACAGTCATTTACAGTCAAAAGATTAAATGTTAAAATTTCATCCATTTTGACCTTTTTGGGATCGTTCGACATGTCCGGAGTCATCGTTTTTCATTCGAAAATTGATTTTTTGGACTGTACAAAAAATGATTCAAAATGTCAATTGGATCGTGCCTCATGTTGAATAACCACTTTTTAAACCCTCAGAGTGACCAAAATTGCCATTTTTACAGAGTTTTGCTTACTCAAAAGCTTCAATTTTGACCTGTTTCAGGCACAGAAATGACTTTAAACACACTTATTTTAGTTGACAAAGTCATAATTCACATCCAACAGTCATTTACAGTCAAAAGATCAAATGTTAAAATTTCATCCATTTTGACCTTTTTGGGATCGTTCGAAATGTCCGGAGTCATCGTTTTTCATCCGAAAATTGATTTTTTGGACTGTACCAAAAATGATTCAAAATTTCAATTGGATCGTGCCTCATGTTGAATAACCACTTTTTAAACCCTCACAGTGACTAAAATTGCCATTTTTACAGAGTTTTGCTCACTCAAAAGCTTCAATTTTGACCCCTTTGAGGCACAGAAATGACTTTAAACACACTTATTTTAGTTGACAAAGTCATAATTCACATCCAACAGCCATTTAGAGTCAAAAGATTAAATGTTAAAATTTCATCCATATTGACCATTTTGGGATAGTTCGACATGTCCGGAGTCATCGTTTTTCACCCGAAAATTGATTTTTTGGACTGTACCAAAAATGATTCAAAATGTCAATTGGATCGTGCCTCATGTTGAATAACCACTTTTTAATCCCTCAGAGTGACCAAAATTGCCATTTTTACAGAGTTTTGCTTACTCAAAAGCTTCAATTTTGACCCGTTTCAGGCACAGAAATGACTTTAAACACACTTATTTTAGTTGACAAAGTCATAATTCACATCCAACAGTCATTTACAGTCAAAAGATTAAATGTTAAAATTTCATCCATATTGACCATTTTGGGATAGTTCGACATGTCCGGAGTCATCGTTTTTCATCCGAAAATTGATTTTTTTGGACTGTACCAAAAATGATTCAAAATGTCAATTGGATTGTGCCTCATGTTGAATAACCACTTTTTAAACCCTCAGAGTGACCAAAATTGCCATTTTTACAGAGTTTTGCTTACTCAAAAGCTTCAATTTTGACCCGTTTCAGGCACAGAAATGACTTTAAACACACTTATTTTAGTTGACAAAGTCATAATTCACATCCAACAGTCATTTACAGTCAAAAGATTAAATGTTAAAATTTCATCCATTTTGACCTTTTTGGGATCGTTCGACATGTCCGGAGTCATCGTTTTTCATTCGAAAATTGATTTTTTGGACTGTACCAAAAATGATTCAAAATGTCAATTGGATCGTGCCTCATGTTGAATAACCACTTTTTAAACCCTCAGAGTGACCAAAATTGCCATTTTTACAGAGTTTTGCTTACTCAAAAGCTTCAATTTTGACCTGTTTCAGGCACAGAAATGACTTTAAACACACTTATTTTAGTTGACAAAGTCATAATTCACATCCAACAGTCATTTACAGTCAAAAGATTAAATGTTAAAATTTCATCCATATTGACCATTTTGGGATCGTTCGACATGTCCGGAGTCATCGTTTTTCATCCGAAAATTGATTTTTTGGACTGTACCAAAAATGATTCAAAGTGTCAATTGGATCGTGCCTCATGTTGAATAACCACTTTTTAAACCCTCACAGTGACCAAAATTGCCATTTTTACAGAGTTTTGCTTACTCAAAAGCTTCAATTTTGACCCGTTTCAGGCACAGAAATGACTTTAAACACACTTATTTTAGTTGACAAAGTCATAATTCACATCCAACAGCCATTTACAGTCAAAAGATTAAATGTTAAAATTTCATCCATATTGACCATTTTAGGATAGTTCGACATGTCCGGAGTCATCGTTTTTCATCCGAAAATTGATTTTTTGGACTGTACCAAAAATGATTCAAAATGTCAATTGGATCGTGCCTCATGTTGAATAACCACTTTTTAAACCCTCAGAGTGACCAAAATTGCCATTTTTACAGAGTTTTGCTTACTCAAAAGCTTCAATGTTGACCCGTTTCAGGCACAGAAATGACTTTAAACACACTTATTTTAGTTGACAAAGTCATAATTCACATCCAACAGTCATTTACAGTCAAAAGATTAAATGTTAAAATTTCATCCATTTTGACCCTTTTGGGATCGTTCGACATGTCCGGAGTCATCGTTTTTCATTCGAAAATTGATTTTTCGGACTGTACCAAAAATGATTCAAAATGTCAATTGGATCGTGCCTCATGTTGAATAACCACTTTTTAAACCCTCAGAGTGACCAAAATTGCCATTTTTACAGAGTTTTGCTTACTCAAAAGCTTCAATTTTGACCCGTTTCAGGCACAGAAATGACTTTAAACACACTTATTTTAGTTGACAAAGTCATAATTCACATCCAACAGTCATTTACAGTCAAAAGATCAAATGTTAAAATTTCATCCATATTGACCATTTTGGGATAGTTCGACATGTCCGGAGTCATCGTTTTTCATCCGAAAATTGATTTTTTGGACTGTACCAAAAATGATTCAAAATGTCAATTGGATCGTGCCTCATGTTGAATAACCACTTTTTAAACCCTCAGAGTGACCAAAATTGCCATTTTTACAGAGTTTTGCTTACTCAAAAGCTTCAATTTTGACCCGTTTCAGGCACAGAAATGACTTTAAACGCACTTATTTTAGTTGACAAAGTCATAATTCACATCCAACAGTCATTTACAGTCAAAAGATTAAATGTTAAAATTTCATCCATTTTGACCTTTTTGGGATCGTTCGACATGTCCGGAGTCATCGTTTTTCATTCGAAAATTGATTTTTTAGACTGTACCAAAAATGATTCAAAATGTCAATTGGATCGTGCCTCATGTTGAATAACCACTTTTTAAACCCTCAGAGTGACCAAAATTGCCATTTTTACAGAGTTTTGCTTACTCAAAAGCTTCAATTTTGACCCGTTTCAGGCACAGAAACGACTTTAAACACACTTATTTTAGTTGACAAAGTCATAATTCACATCCAACAGTCATTTACAGTCAAAAGATTAAATGTTAAAATTTCATCCATATTGACCATTTTGGGATAGTTCGACATGTCCGGAGTCATCGTTTTTCACCCGAAAATTGATTTTTTGGACTGTACCAAAAATGATTCAAAATGTCAATTGGATCGTGCCTCATGTTGAATAACCACTTTTTAAACCCTCAGAGTGACCAAAATTGCCATTTTTACAGAGTTTTGCTTACTCAAAAGCTTCAATTTTGACCCGTTTCAGGCACAGAAATGACTTTAAACACACTTATTTTAGTTGACAAAGTCATAATTCACATCCAACAGTCATTTACAGTCAAAAGATTAAATGTTAAAATTTCATCCATATTGACCATTTTGGGATAGTTCGACATGTCCGGAGTCATCGTTTTTCATCCGAAAATTGATTTTTTGGACTGTACCAAAAATGATTCAAAATGTCAATTGGATCGTGCCTCATGTTGAATAACCACTTTTTAAACCCTCACAGTGACCAAAATTGCCATTTTTACAGAGTTTTGCTTACTCAAAAGCTTCAATTTTGACCCGTTTCAGGCACAGAAATGACTTTAAACACACTTATTTTAGTTGACAAAGTCATAATTCACATCCAACAGCCATTTACAGTCAAAAGATTAAATGTTAAAATTTCATCCATATTGACCATTTTGGGATAGTTCGACATGTCCGGAGTCATCGTTTTTCATCCGAAAATTGATTTTTTGGACTGTACCAAAAATGATTCAAAATGTCAATTGGATTGTGCCTCATGTTGAATAACCACTTTTTAAACCCTCAGAGTGACCAAAATTGCCATTTTTACAGAGTTTTGCTTACTCAAAAGCTTCAATTTTGACCCGTTTCAGGCACAGAAATGACTTTAAACACACTTATTTTAGTTGACAAAGTCATAATTCACATCCAACAGTCATTTACAGTCAAAAGATTAAATGTTAAAATTTCATCCATTTTGACCTTTTTGGGATCGTTCGACATGTCCGGAGTCATCGTTTTTCATTCGAAAATTGATTTTTTGGACTGTACAAAAAATGATTCAAAATGTCAATTGGATCGTGCCTCATGTTGAATAACCACTTTTTAAACCCTCAGAGTGACCAAAATTGCCATTTTTACAGAGTTTTGCTTACTCAAAAGCTTCAATTTTGACCTGTTTCAGGCACAGAAATGACTTTAAACACACTTATTTTAGTTGACAAAGTCATAATTCACATCCAACAGTCATTTACAGTCAAAAGATCAAATGTTAAAATTTCATCCATTTTGACCTTTTTGGGATCGTTCGAAATGTCCGGAGTCATCGTTTTTCATCCGAAAATTGATTTTTTGGACTGTACCAAAAATGATTCAAAATTTCAATTGGATCGTGCCTCATGTTGAATAACCACTTTTTAAACCCTCACAGTGACTAAAATTGCCATTTTTACAGAGTTTTGCTCACTCAAAAGCTTCAATTTTGACCCCTTTGAGGCACAGAAATGACTTTAAACACACTTATTTTAGTTGACAAAGTCATAATTCACATCCAACAGCCATTTAGAGTCAAAAGATTAAATGTTAAAATTTCATCCATATTGACCATTTTGGGATAGTTCGACATGTCCGGAGTCATCGTTTTTCACCCGAAAATTGATTTTTTGGACTGTACCAAAAATGATTCAAAATGTCAATTGGATCGTGCCTCATGTTGAATAACCACTTTTTAATCCCTCAGAGTGACCAAAATTGCCATTTTTACAGAGTTTTGCTTACTCAAAAGCTTCAATTTTGACCCGTTTCAGGCACAGAAATGACTTTAAACACACTTATTTTAGTTGACAAAGTCATAATTCACATCCAACAGTCATTTACAGTCAAAAGATTAAATGTTAAAATTTCATCCATTTTTACCTTTTTGGGATCGTTCGACATGTCCGGAGTCATCGTTTTTCATTCGAAAATTGATTTTTTGGACTGTACCAAAAATGATTCAAAATGTCAATTGGATCGTGCCTCATGTTGAATAACCACTTTTTAAACCCTCAGAGTGACCAAAATTGCCATTTTTACAGAGTTTTGCTTACTCAAAAGCTTCAATTTTGACCTGTTTCAGGCACAGAAATGACTTTAAACACACTTATTTTAGTTGACAAAGTCATAATTCACATCCAACAGTCATTTACAGTCAAAAGATTAAATGTTAAAATTTCATCCATATTGACCATTTTGGGATCGTTCGACATGTCCGGAGTCATCGTTTTTCATCCGAAAATTGATTTTTTTGGACTGTACCAAAAATGATTCAAAGTGTCAATTGGATCGTGCCTCATGTTGAATAACCACTTTTTAAACCCTCAGAGTGACCAAAAATGCCATTTTTACAGAGTTTTGCTTACTCAAAAGCTTCAATTGTGACCCGTTTCAGGCACAGAAATGACTTTAAACACACTTATTTTAGTTGACAAAGTCATAATTCACATCCAACAGTCATTTACAGTCAAAAGATCAAATGTTAAAATTTCATCCATTTTGACCTTTTTGGGATCGTTCGAAATGTCCGGAGTCATCGTTTTTCATCCGAAAATTGATTTTTTGGACTGTACCAAAAATGATTCAAAATTTCAATTGGATCGTGCCTCATGTTGAATAACCACTTTTTAAATCCTCACAGTGACTAAAATTGCCATTTTTACAGAGTTTTGCTTACTCAAAAGCTTCAATTTTGACCCCTTTGAGGCACAGAAATGACTTTAAACACACTTATTTTAGTTGACAAAGTCATAATTCACATCCAACAGCCATTTAGAGTCAAAAGATTAAATGTTAAAATTTCATCCATATTGACCATTTTGGGATAGTTCGACATGTCCGGAGTCATCGTTTTTCACCCGAAAATTGATTTTTTGGACTGTACCAAAAATGATTCAAAATGTCAATTGGATCGTGCCTCATGTTGAATAACCACTTTTTAAACCCTCAGAGTGACCAAAATTGCCATTTTTAAAGAGTTTTGCTTACTCAAAAGCTTCAATTTTGACCCGTTTCAGGCACAGAAATGACTTTAAACACACTTATTTTAGTTGACAAAGTCATAATTCACATCCAACAGTCATTTAGAGTCAAAAGATTAAATGTTAAAATTTCATCCATATTGACCATTTTGGGATAGTTCGACATGTCCGGAGTCATCGTTTTTCATCCGAAAATTGATTTTTTGGACTGTACCAAAAATGATTCAAAATGTCAATTGGATCGTGCCTCATGTTGAATAACCACTTTTTAAACCCTCAGAGTGACCAAAATTGCCATTTTTACAGAGTTTTGCTTACTCAAAAGCTTCAATTTTGACCCGTTTCAGGCACAGAAATGACTTTAAACACACTTATTTTAGTTGACAAAGTCCTAATTCACATCCAACAGTCATTTAGAGTCAAAAGATTAAATGTTAAAATTTCATCCATATTGACCATTTTGGGATAGTTCGACATGTCCGGAGTCATCGTTTTTCATCCGAAAATTGATTTTTTGGACTGTACCAAAAATGATTCAAAATGTCAATTGGATCGTGCCTCATGTTGAATAACCACTTTTTAAACCCTCAGAGTGACCAAAATTGCCATTTTTACAGAGTTTTGCTTACTCAAAAGCTTCAATGTTGACCCGTTTCAGGCACAGAAATGACTTTAAACACACTTATTTTAGTTGACAAAGTCATAATTCACATCTAACAGTCATTTACAGTCAAAAGATTAAATGTTAAAATTTCATCCATTTTGACCTTTTTGGGATCGTTCGACATGTCCGGAGTCATCGTTTTTCATTCGAAAATTGATTTTTTGGACTGTACCAAAAATGATTCAAAATGTCAATTGGATTGTGCCTCATGTTGAATAACCACTTTTTAAACCCTCAGAGTGACCAAAATTGCCATTTTTACAGAGTTTTGCTTACTCAAAAGCTTCAATTTTGACCCGTTTCAGGCACAGAAATGACTTTAAACACACTTATTTTAGTTGACAAAGTCATAATTCACATCCAACAGTCATTTACAGTCAAAAGATTAAATGTTAAAATTTCATCCATTTTGACCTTTTTGGGATCGTTCGACATGTCCGGAGTCATCGTTTTTCATTCGAAAATTGATTTTTTGGACTGTACCAAAAATGATTCAAAATGTCAATTGGATCGTGCCTCATGTTGAATAACCACTTTTTAAACCCTCAGAGTGACCAAAATTGCCATTTTTACAGAGTTTTGCTTACTCCAAAGCTTCAATTTTGACCTGTTTCAGGCACAGAAATGACTTTAAACACACTTATTTTAGTTGACAAAGTCCTAATTCACATCCAACAGTCATTTAGAGTCAAAAGATTAAATGTTAAAATTTCATCCATATTGACCATTTTGGGATCGTTCGACATGTCCGGAGTCATCGTTTTTCATCCGAAAATTGATTTTTTGGACTGTACCAAAAATGATTCAAAGTGTCAATTGGATCGTGCCTCATGTTGAATAACCACTTTTTAAACCCTCAGAGTGACCAAAAATGCCATTTTTACAGAGTTTTGCTTACTCAAAAGCTTCAATTGTGACCCGTTTCAGGCACAGAAATGACTTTAAACACACTTATTTTAGTTGACAAAGTCATAATTCACATCCAACAGTCATTTACAGTCAAAAGATTAAATGTTAAAATTTCATCCATATTGACCATTTTGGGATAGTTCGACATGTCCGGAGTCATCGTTTTTCATCCGAAAATTGATTTTTTGGACTGTACCAAAAATGATTCAAAATGTCAAATGGATCGTGCCTCATGTTGAATAACCACTTTTTAAACCCTCAGAGTGACCAAAAATGCCATTTTTACAGAGTTTTGCTTACTCAAAAGCTTCAATTGTGACCCGTTTCAGGCACAGAAATGACTTTAAACACACTTATTTTAGTTGACAAAGTCATAATTCACATCCAACAGTCATTTACAGTCAAAAGATTAAATGTTAAAATTTCATCCATATTGACCATTTTGGGATAGTTCGACATGTCCGGAGTCATCGTTTTTCATCCGAAAATTGATTTTTTGGACTGTACCAAAAATGATTCAAAATGTCAAATGGATCGTGCCTCATGTTGAATAACCACTTTTTAAACCCTCAGAGTGACCAAAATTGCCATTTTTACAGAGTTTTGCTTACTCAAAAGCTTCAATGTTGACCCGTTTCAGGCACAGAAATGACTTTAAACACACTTATTTTAGTTGACAAAGTCATAATTCACATCCAACAGTCATTTACAGTCAAAAGATTAAATGTTAAAATTTCATCCATTTTGACCTTTTTGGGATCGTTCGACATGTCCGGAGTCATCGTTTTTCATTCGAAAATTGATTTTTTGGACTGTACCAAAAATGATTCAAAATGTCAATTGGATTGTGCCTCATGTTGAATAACCACTTTTTAAACCCTCAGAGTGACCAAAATTGCCATTTTTACAGAGTTTTGCTTACTCAAAAGCTTCAATTTTGACCCGTTTCAGGCACAGAAATGACTTTAAACACACTTATTTTAGTTGACAAAGTCATAATTCACATCCAACAGTCATTTACAGTCAAAAGATTAAATGTTAAAATTTCATCCATTTTGACCTTTTTGGGATCGTTCGACATGTTCGGAGTCATTGTTTTTCATTCGAAAATTGATTTTTTGGACTGTACCAAAAATGATTCAAAATGTCAATTGGATCGTGCCTCATGTTGAATAACCACTTTTTAAACCCTCAGAGTGACCAAAATTGCCATTTTTACAGAGTTTTGCTTACTCAAAAGCTTCAATTTTGACCTGTTTCAGGCACAGAAATGACTTTAAACACACTTATTTTAGTTGACAAAGTCATAATTCACATCCAACAGTCATTTACAGTCAAAAGATTAAATGTTAAAATTTCATCCATATTGACCATTTTGGGATCGTTCGACATGTCCGGAGTCATCGTTTTTCATCCGAAAATTGATTTTTTGGACTGTACCAAAAATGATTCAAAGTGTCAATTGGATTGTGCCTCATGTTGAATAACCACTTTTTAAACCCTCAGAGTGACCAAAAATGCCATTTTTACAGAGTTTTGCTTACTCAAAAGCTTCAATTGTGACCCGTTTCAGGCACAGAAATGACTTTAAACACACTTATTTTAGTTGACAAAGTCATAATTCACATCCAACAGTCATTTACAGTCAAAAGATCAAATGTTAAAATTTCATCCATTTTGACCTTTTTGGGATCGTTCGAAATGTCCGGAGTCATCGTTTTTCATCCGAAAATTGATTTTTTGGACTGTACCAAAAATGATTCAAAATTTCAATTGGATCGTGCCTCATGTTGAATAACCACTTTTTAAACCCTCACAGTGACTAAAATTGCCATTTTTACAGAGGTTTGCTTACTCAAAAGCTTCAATTTTGACCCCTTTGAGGCACAGAAATGACTTTAAACACACTTATTTTAGTTGACAAAGTCATAATTCACATCCAACAGCCATTTAGAGTCAAAAGATTAAATGTTAAAATTTCATCCATATTGACCATTTTGGGATAGTTCGACATGTCCGGAGTCATCGTTTTTCACCCGAAAATTGATTTTTTGGACTGTACCAAAAATGATTCAAAATGTCAATTGGATCGTGCCTCATGTTGAATAACCACTTTTTAAACCCTCAGAGTGACCAAAATTGCCATTTTTACAGAGTTTTGCTTACTCAAAAGCTTCAATTTTGACCCGTTTCAGGCAAAGAAATGACTTTAAACACACTTATTTTAGTTGACAAAGTCATAATTCACATCCAACAGTCATTTACAGTCAAAAGATTAAATGTTAAAATTTCATCCATATTGACCATTTTGGGATAGTTCGACATGTCCGGAGTCATCGTTTTTTCATCCGAAAATTGATTTTTTGGACTGTACCAAAAATGATTCAAAATGTCAATTGGATCGTGCCTCATGTTGAATAACCACTTTTTAAACCCTCAGAGTGACCAAAATTGCCATTTTTACAGAGTTTTGCTTACTCAAAAGCTTCAATTTTGACCCGTTTCAGGCACAGAAATGACTTTAAACACACTTATTTTAGTTGACAAAGTCCTAATTCACATCCAACAGTCATTTAGAGTCAAAAGATTAAATGTTAAAATTTCATCCATATTGACCATTTTGGGATAGTTCGACATGTCCGGAGTCATCGTTTTTCATCCGAAAATTGATTTTTTGGACTGTACCAAAAATGATTCAAAATGTCAATTGGATCGTGCCTCATGTTGAATAACCACTTTTTAAACCCTCACAGTGACCAAAAATGCCATTTTTACAGAGTTTTGCTTACTCAAAAGCTTCAATTGTGACCCGTTTCAGGCACAGAAATGACTTTAAACACACTTATTTTAGTTGACAAAGTCATAATTCACATCCAACAGTCATTTACAGTCAAAAGATCAAATGTTAAAATTTCATCCATTTTGACCTTTTTGGGATCGTTCGAAATGTCCGGAGTCATCGTTTTTCATCCGAAAATTGATTTTTTGGACTGTACCAAAAATGATTCAAAATTTCAATTGGATCGTGCCTCATGTTGAATAACCACTTTTTAAACCCTCACAGTGACTAAAATTGCCATTTTTACAGAGTTTTGCTTACTCAAAAGCTTCAATTTTGACCCCTTTGAGGCACAGAAATGACTTTAAACACACTTATTTTAGTTGACAAAGTCATAATTCACATCCAACAGCCATTTAGAGTCAAAAGATTAAATGTTAAAATTTCATCCATATTGACCATTTTGGGATAGTTCGACATGTCCGGAGTCATCGTTTTTCACCCGAAAATTGATTTTTTGGACTGTACCAAAAATGATTCAAAATGTCAATTGGATCGTGCCTCATGTTGAATAACCACTTTTTAAACCCTCAGAGTGACCAAAATTGCCATTTTTACAGAGTTTTGCTTACTCAAAAGCTTCAATTTTGACCCGTTTCAGGCACAGAAATGACTTTAAACACACTTATTTTAGTTGACAAAGTCATAATTCACATCCAACAGTCATTTACAGTCAAAAGATTAAATGTTAAAATTTCATCCATATTGACCATTTTGGGATAGTTCGACATGTCCGGAGTCATCGTTTTTCATCCGAAAATTGATTTTTTGGACTGTACCAAAAATGATTCAAAATGTCAATTGGATCGTGCCTCATGTTGAATAACCACTTTTTAAACCCTCACAGTGACCAAAATTGCCATTTTTACAGAGTTTTGCTTACTCAAAAGCTTCAATTTTGACCCGTTTCAGGCACAGAAATGACTTTAAACACACTTATTTTAGTTGACAAAGTCATAATTCACATCCAACAGCCATTTACAGTCAAAAGATTAAATGTTAAAATTTCATCCATATTGACCATTTTGGGATAGTTCGACATGTCCGGAGTCATCGTTTTTCATCCGAAAATTGATTTTTTGGACTGTACCAAAAATGATTCAAAATGTCAATTGGATCGTGCCTCATGTTGAATAACCACTTTTTAAACCCTCAGAGTGACCAAAATTGCCATTTTTACAGAGTTTTGCTTACTCAAAAGCTTCAATGTTGACCCGTTTCAGGCACAGAAATGACTTTAAACACACTTATTTTAGTTGACAAAGTCATAATTCACATCCAACAGTCATTTACAGTCAAAAGATTAAATGTTAAAATTTCATCCATTTTGACCTTTTTGGGATCGTTCGACATGTCCGGAGTCATCGTTTTTCATTCGAAAATTGATTTTTTGGACTGTACCAAAAATGATTCAAAATGTCAATTGGATTGTGCCTCATGTTGAATAACCACTTTTTAAACCCTCAGAGTGACCAAAATTGCCATTTTTACAGAGTTTTGCTTACTCAAAAGCTTCAATTTTGACCCGTTTCAGGCACAGAAATGACTTTAAACACACTTATTTTAGTTGACAAAGTCATAATTCACATCCAACAGTCATTTACAGTCAAAAGATTAAATGTTAAAATTTCATCCATTTTGACCTTTTTGGGATCGTTCGACATGTCCGGAGTCATCGTTTTTCATTTGAAAATTGATTTTTTGGACTGTACCAAAAATGATTCAAAATGTCAATTGGATCGTGCCTCATGTTGAATAACCACTTTTTAAACCCTCAGAGTGACCAAAATTGCCATTTTTACAGAGTTTTGCTTACTCAAAAGCTTCAATTTTGACCCGTTTCAGGCACAGAAATGACTTTAAACACACTTATTTTAGTTGACAAATTCCTAATTCACATCCAACAGTCATTTAGAGTCAAAAGATTAAATGTTAAAATGTCATCCATATTGACCATTTTGGGATTGTTCGACATGTCCGGAGTCATCGTTTTTCATCCGAAAATTGATTTTTTGGACTGTACCAAAAATGATTCAAAGTGTCAATTGGATCGTGCCTCATGTTGAATAACCACTTTTTAAACCCTCAGAGTGACCAAAAATGCCATTTTTACAGAGTTTTGCTTACTCAAAAGCTTCAATTGTGACCCGTTTCAGGCACAGAAATGACTTTAAACACACTTATTTTAGTTGACAAAGTCATAATTCACATCCAACAGTCATTTACAGTCAAAAGATCAAATGTTAAAATTTCATCCATTTTGACCTTTTTGGGATCATTCGAAATGTCCGGAGTCATCGTTTTTCATCCGAAAATTGATTTTTTGGACTGTACCAAAAATGATTCAAAATTTCAATTGGATCGTGCCTCATGTTGAATAACCACTTTTTAAACCCTCACAGTGACTAAAATTGCCATTTTTACAGAGTTTTGCTTACTCAAAAGCTTCAATTTTGACCCCTTTGAGGCACAGAAATGACTTTAAACACACTTATTTTAGTTGACATAGTCATAATTCACATCCAACAGCCATTTAGAGTCAAAAGATTAAATGTTAAAATTTCATCCATATTGACCATTTTGGGATAGTTCGACATGTCCGGAGTCATCGTTTTTCACCCGAAAATTGATTTTTTGGACTGTACCAAAAATGATTCAAAATGTCAATTGGATCGTGCCTCATGTTGAATAACCACTTTTTAAACCCTCAGAGTGACCAAAATTGCCATTTTTACAGAGTTTTGCTTACTCAAAAGCTTCAATTTTGACCCGTTTCAGGCACAGAAATGACTTTAAACACACTTATTTTAGTTGACAAAGTCATAATTCACATCCAACAGTCATTTACAGTCAAAAGATTAAATGTTAAAATTTCATCCATATTGACCATTTTGGGATAGTTCGACATGTCCGGAGTCATCGTTTTTCATCCGAAAATTGATTTTTTGGACTGTACCAAAAATGATTCAAAATGTCAATTGGATCGTGCCTCATGTTGAATAACCACTTTTTAAACCCTCACAGTGACCAAAATTGCCATTTTTACAGAGTTTTGCTTACTCAAAAGCTTCAATTTTGACCCGTTTCAGGCACAGAAATGACTTTAAACACACTTATTTTAGTTGACAAAGTCATAATTCACATCCAACAGCCATTTACAGTCAAAAGATTAAATGTTAAAATTTCATCCATATTGACCATTTTGGGATAGTTCGAAATGTCCGGAGTCATCGTTTTTCATCCGAAAATTGATTTTTTGGACTGTACCAAAAATGATTCAAAATGTCAATTGGATCGTGCCTCATGTTGAATAACCACTTTTTAAACCCTCAGAGTGACCAAAATTGCCATTTTTACAGAGTTTTGCTTACTCAAAAGCTTCAATTGTGACCCGTTTCAGGCACAGAAATGACTTTAAACACACTTATTTTAGTTGACAAAGTCATAATTCACATCCAACAGTCATTTACAGTCAAAAGATCAAATGTTAAAATTTCATCCATTTTGACCTTTTTGGGATCATTCGAAATGTCCGGAGTCATCGTTTTTCATCCGAAAATTGATTTTTTGGACTGTACCAAAAATGATTCAAAATTTCAATTGGATCGTGCCTCATGTTGAATAACCACTTTTTAAACCCTCACAGTGACTAAAATTGCCATTTTTACAGAGTTTTGCTTACTCAAAAGCTTCAATTTTGACCCCTTTGAGGCACAGAAATGACTTTAAACACACTTATTTTAGTTGACAAAGTCATAATTCACATCCAACAGTCATTTACAGTCAAAAGATTAAATGTTAAAATTTCATCCATATTGACCATTTTGGGATAGTTCGACATGTCCGGAGTCATCGTTTTTCACCCGAAAATTGATTTTTTGGACTGTACCAAAAATGATTCAAAATGTCAATTGGATCGTGCCTCATGTTGAATAACCACTTTTTAAACCCCCAGAGTGACCAAAATTGCCATTTTTACAGAGTTTTGCTTACTCAAAAGCTTCAATTTTGACCCGTTTCAGGCACAGAAATGACTTTAAACACACTTATTTTAGTTGACAAAGTCATAATTCACATCCAACAGTCATTTACAGTCAAAAGATTAAATGTTAAAATTTCATCCATATTGACCATTTTGGGATAGTTCGACATGTCCGGAGTCATCGTTTTTCATCCGAAAATTGATTTTTTGGACTGTACCAAAAATGATTCAAAATGTCAATTGGATCGTGCCTCATGTTGAATAACCACTTTTTAAACCCTCAGAGTGACCAAAATTGCCATTTTTTCAGAGTTTTGCTTACTCAAAAGCTTCAATTTTGACCCGTTTCAGGCACAGAAATGACTTTAAACACACTTATTTTAGTTGACAAAGTCCTAATTCACATCCAACAGTCATTTAGAGTCAAAAGATTAAATGTTAAAATGTCATCCATATTGACCATTTTGGGATAGTTCGACATGTCCGGAGTCATCGTTTTTCATCCGAAAATTGATTTTTTGGACTGTACCAAAAATGATTCAAAATGTCAATTGGATCGTGCCTCATGTTGAATAACCACTTTTTAAACCCTCACAGTGACCAAAATTGCCATTTTTACAGAGTTTTGCTTACTCAAAAGCTTCAATTTTGACCCGTTTCAGGCACAGAAATGACTTTAAACACACTTATTTTAGTTGACAAAGTCATAATTCACATCCAACAGTCATTTACAGTCAAAAGATTAAATGTTAAAATTTCATCCATTTTGACCTTTTTGGGATCGTTCGACATGTCCGGAGTCATCGTTTTTCATCCGAAAATTGATTTTTTGGACTGTACCAAAAATGATTCAAAATGTCAATTGGATCGTGCCTCATGTTGAATAACCACTTTTTAAACCCTCAGAGTGACCAAAATTGCCATTTTTACAGAGTTTTGCTTACTCAAAAGCTTCAATGTTGACCCGTTTCAGGCACAGAAATGACTTTAAACACACTTATTTCAGTTGACAAAGTCATAATTCACATCCAACAGTCATTTACAGTCAAAAGATTAAATGTTAAAATTTCATCCATTTTGACCTTTTTGGGATCGTTCGACATGTCCGGAGTCATCGTTTTTCATTCGAAAATTGATTTTTTGGACTGTACCAAAAATGATTCCAAATGTCAATTGGATTGTGCCTCATGTTGAATAACCACTTTTTAAACCCTCAGAGTGACCAAAATTGCCATTTTTACAGAGTTTTGCTTACTCAAAAGCTTCAATTTTGACCCGTTTCAGGCACAGAAATGACTTTAAACACACTTATTTTAGTTGACAAAGTCATAATTCACATCCAACAGTCATTTACAGTCAAAAGATTAAATGTTAAAATTTCATCCATTTTGACCATTTTGGGATCGTTCGACATGTCCGGAGTCATCGTTTTTCATCCGAAAATTGATTTTTTGGACTGTACCAAAAATGATTCAAAGTGTCAATTGGATCGTGCCTCATGTTGAATAACCACTTTTTAAACCCTCAGAGTGACCAAAAATGCCATTTTTACAGAGTTTTGCTTACTCAAAAGCTTCAATTGTGACCCGTTTCAGGCACAGAAATGACTTTAAACACACTTATTTTAGTTGACAAAGTCATAATTCACATCCAACAGTCATTTACAGTCAAAAGATCAAATGTTAAAATTTCATCCATTTTGACCTTTTTGGGATCGTTCGAAATGTCCGGAGTCATCGTTTTTCATCCGAAAATTGATTTTTTGGACTGTACCAAAAATGATTCAAAATTTCAATTGGATCGTGCCTCATGTTGAATAACCACTTTTTAAACCCTCACAGTGACTAAAATTGCCATTTTTACAGAGTTTTGCTTACTCAAAAGCTTCAATTTTGACCCCTTTGAGGCACAGAAATGACTTTAAACACACTTATTTTAGTTGACAAAGTCCTAATTCACATCCAACAGTCATTTAGAGTGAAAAGATTAAATGTTAAAATTTCATCCATATTGACCATTTTGGGATAGTTCGACATGTCCGGAGTCATCGTTTTTCATCCGAAAATTGATTTTTTGGACTGTACCAAAAATGATTCAAAATGTCAATTGGATCGTGCCTCATGTTGAATAACCACTTTTTAAACCCTCACAGTGACCAAAATTGCCATTTTTACAGAGTTTTGCTTACTCAAAAGCTTCAATTTTGACCCGTTTCAGGCACAGAAATGACTTTAAACACACTTATTTTAGTTGACAAAGTCATAATTCACATCCAACAGCCATTTACAGTCAAAAGATTAAATGTTAAAATTTCATCCATTTTGACCTTTTTGGGATCGTTCGACATGTCCGGAGTCATCGTTTTTCATTCGAAAATTGATTTTTTGGACTGTACCAAAAATGATTCAAAATGTCAATTGGATTGTGCCTCATGTTGAATAACCACTTTTTAAACCCTCAGAGTGACCAAAATTGCCATTTTTACAGAGTTTTGCTTACTCAAAAGCTTCAATTTTGACCCGTTTCAGGAACAGAAATGACTTTAAACACACTTATTTTAGTTGACAAAGTCATAATTCACATCCAACAGTCATTTACAGTCAAAAGATTAAATGTTAAAATTTCATCCATTTTGACCTTTTTGGGATCGTTCGACATGTCCGGAGTCATCGTTTTTCATTCGAAAATTGATTTTTTGGACTGTACCAAAAATGATTCAAAATGTCAATTGGATCGTGCCCCATGTTGAATAACCACTTTTTAAACCCTCAGAGTGACCAAAATTGCCATTTTTACAGAGTTTTGCTTACTCAAAAGCTTCAATTTTGACCTGTTTCAGGCACAGAAATGACTTTAAACACACTTATTTTAGTTGACAAAGTCATAATTCACATCCAACAGTCATTTACAGTCAAAAGATTAAATGTTAAAATTTCATCCATATTGACCATTTTGGGATCGTTCGACATGTCCGGAGTCATCGTTTTTCATCCGAAAATTGATTTTTTGGACTGTACCAAAAATGATTCAAAGTGTCAATTGGATCGTGCCTCATGTTGAATAACCACTTTTTAAACCCTCAGAGTGACCAAAAATGCCATTTTTACAGAGTTTTGCTTACTCAAAAGCTTCAATTGTGACCCGTTTCAGGCACAGAAATGACTTTAAACACACTTATTTTAGTTGACAAAGTCATAATTCACATCCAACAGTCATTTACAGTCAAAAGATCAAATGTTAAAATTTCATCCATTTTGACCTTTTTGGGATCGTTCGAAATGTCCGGAGTCATCGTTTTTCATCCGAAAATTGATTTTTTGGACTGTACCAAAAATGATTCAAAATTTCAATCGGATCGTGCCTCATGTTGAATAACCACTTTTTAAACCCTCACAGTGACTAAAATTGCCATTTTTACAGAGTTTTGCTTACTCAAAAGCTTCAATTTTGACCCCTTTGAGGCACAGAAATGACTTTAAACACACTTATTTTAGTTGACAAAGTCATAATTCACATCCAACAGCCATTTAGAGTCAAAAGATTAAATGTTAAAATTTCATCCATATTGACCATTTTGGGATAGTTCGACATGTCCGGAGTCATCGTTTTTCACCCGAAAATTGATTTTTTGGACTGTACCAAAAATGATTCAAAATGTCAATTGGATCGTGCCTCATGTTGAATAACCACTTTTTAAACCCTCAGAGTGACCAAAATTGCCATTTTTACAGAGTTTTGCTTACTCAAAAGCTTCAATTTTGACCCGTTTCAGGCACAGAAATGACTTTAAACACACTTATTTTAGTTGACAAAGTCATAATTCACATCCAACAGTCATTTACAGTCAAAAGATTAAATGTTAAAATTTCATCCATATTGACCATTTTGGGATAGTTCGACATGTCCGGAGTCATCGTTTTTCATCCGAAAATTGATTTTTTGGACTGTACCAAAAATGATTCAAAATGTCATTTGGATCGTGCCTCATGTTGAATAACCACTTTTTAAACCCTCAGAGTGACCAAAATTGCCATTTTTACAGAGTTTTGCTTACTCAAAAGCTTCAATTTTGACCCGTTTCAGGCACAGAAATGACTTTAAACACACTTATTTTAGTTGACAAAGTCCTAATTCACATCCAACAGTCATTTAGAGTCAAAAGATTAAATGTTAAAATTTCATCCATATTGACCATTTTGGGATAGTTCGACATGTCCGGAGTCATCGTTTTTCATCCGAAAATTGATTTTTTGGACTGTACCAAAAATGATTCAAAATGTCAATTGGATCGTGCCTCATGTTGAATAACCACTTTTTGAACCCTCACAGTGACCAAAATTGCCATTTTTACAGAGTTTTGCTTACTCAAAAGCTTCAATTTTGACCTGTTTCAGGCACAGAAATGACTTTAAACACACTTATTTTAGTTGACAAAGTCATAATTCACATCCAACAGCCATTTACAGTCAAAAGATTAAATGTTAAAATTTCATCCATATTGACCATTTTGGGATAGTTCGACATGTCCGGAGTCATCGTTTTTCATCCGAAAATTGATTTTTTGGACTGTACCAAAAATGATTCAAAATGTCAATTGGATCGTGCCTCATGTTGAATAACCACTTTTTAAACCCTCAGAGTGACCAAAATTGCCATTTTTACAGAGTTTTGCTTACTCAAAAGCTTCAATTTTGACCCGTTTCAGGCACAGAAATGACTTTAAACACACTTATTTTAGTTGACAAAGTCCTAATTCACATCCAACAGTCATTTAGAGTCAAAAGATTAAATGTTAAAATTTCATCCATATTGACCATTTTGGGATAGTTCGACATGTCCGGAGTCATCGTTTTTCATCCGAAAATTGATTTTTTGGACTGTACCAAAAATGATTCAAAATGTCAATTGGATCGTGCCTCATGTTGAATAACCACTTTTTAAACCCTCACAGTGACCAAAATTGCCATTTTTACAGAGTTTTGCTTACTCAAAAGCTTCAATTTTGACCCGTTTCAGGCACAGAAATGACTTTAAACACACTTATTTTAGTTGACAAAGTCATAATTCACATCCAACAGCCATTTACAGTCAAAAGATTAAATGTTAAAATTTCATCCATATTGACCATTTTGGGATAGTTCGACATGTCCGGAGTCATCGTTTTTCATCCGAAAATTGATTTTTTGGACTGTACCAAAAATGATTCAAAATGTCAATTGGATCGTGCCTCATGTTGAATAACCACTTTTTAAACCCTCAGAGTGACCAAAATTGCCATTTTTACAGAGTTTTGCTTACTCAAAAGCTTCAATGTTGACCCGTTTCAGGCACAGAAATGACTTTAAACACACTTATTTTAGTTGACAAAGTCATAATTCACATCCAACAGTCATTTACAGTCAAAAGATCAAATGTTAAAATTTCATCCATTTTGACCTTTTTGGGATCGTTCGAAATGTCCGGAGTCATCGTTTTTCATCCGAAAATTGATTTTTTGGACTGTACCAAAAATGATTCAAAATTTCAATTGGATCGTGCCTCATGTTGAATAACCACTTTTTAAACCCTCACAGTGACTAAAATTGCCATTTTTACAGAGTTTTGCTTACTCAAAAGCTTCAATTTTGACCCCTTTGAGGCACAGAAATGACTTTAAACACACTTATTTTAGTTGACAAAGTCATAATTCACATCCAACAGCCATTTAGAGTCAAAAGATTAAATGTTAAAATTTCATCCATATTGACCATTTTGGGATAGTTCGACATGTCCGGAGTCATCGTTTTTCACCCGAAAATTGATTTTTTGGACTGTACCAAAAATGATTCAAAATGTCAATTGGATCATGCCTCATGTTGAATAACCACTTTTTAAACCCTCAGAGTGACCAAAATTGCCATTTTTACAGAGTTTTGCTTACTCAAAAGCTTCAATTTTGACCCGTTTCAGGCACAGAAATGACTTTAAACACACTTATTTTAGTTGACAAAGTCATAATTCACATCCAACAGTCATTTACAGTCAAAAGATTAAATGTTAAAATTTCATCCATATTGACCATTTTGGGATAGTTCGACATGTCCGGAGTCATCGTTTTTCATCCGAAAATTGATTTTTTGGACTGTACCAAAAATGATTCAAAATGTCAATTGGATCGTGCCTCATGTTGAATAACCACTTTTTAAACCCTCAGAGTGACCAAAATTGCCATTTTTACAGAGTTTTGCTTACTCAAAAGCTTCAATTTTGACCCGTTTCAGGCACAGAAATGACTTTAAACACACTTATTTTAGTTGACAAAGTCCTAATTCACATCCAACAGTCATTTAGAGTCAAAAGATTAAATGTTAAAATGTCATCCATATTGACCATTTTGGGATTGTTCGACATGTCCGGAGTCATCGTTTTTCATCCGAAAATTGATTTTTTGGACTGTACCAAAAATGATTCAAAGTGTCAATTGGATCGTGCCTCATGTTGAATAACCACTTTTTAAACCCTCAGAGTGACCAAAAATGCCATTTTTACAGAGTTTTGCTTACTCAAAAGCTTCAATTGTGACCCGTTTCAGGCACAGAAATGACTTTAAACACACTTATTTTAGTTGACAAAGTCATAATTCACATCCAACAGTCATTTACAGTCAAAAGATCAAATGTTAAAATTTCATCCATTTTGACCTTTTTGGGATCATTCGAAATGTCCGGAGTCATCGTTTTTCATCCGAAAATTGATTTTTTGGACTGTACCAAAAATGATTCAAAATTTCAATTGGATCGTGCCTCATGTTGAATAACCACTTTTTAAACCCTCACAGTGACTAAAATTGCCATTTTTACAGAGTTTTGCTTACTCAAAAGCTTCAATTTTGACCCCTTTGAGGCACAGAAATGACTTTAAACACACTTATTTTAGTTGACATAGTCATAATTCACATCCAACAGCCATTTAGAGTCAAAAGATTAAATGTTAAAATTTCATCCATATTGACCATTTTGGGATAGTTCGACATGTCCGGAGTCATCGTTTTTCACCCGAAAATTGATTTTTTGGACTGTACCAAAAATGATTCAAAATGTCAATTGGATCGTGCCTCATGTTGAATAACCACTTTTTAAACCCTCAGAGTGACCAAAATTGCCATTTTTACAGAGTTTTGCTTACTCAAAAGCTTCAATTTTGACCCGTTTCAGGCACAGAAATGACTTTAAACACACTTATTTTAGTTGACAAAGTCATAATTCACATCCAACAGTCATTTACAGTCAAAAGATTAAATGTTAAAATTTCATCCATATTGACCATTTTGGGATAGTTCGACATGTCCGGAGTCATCGTTTTTCATCCGAAAATTGATTTTTTGGACTGTACCAAAAATGATTCAAAATGTCAATTGGATCGTGCCTCATGTTGAATAACCACTTTTTAAACCCTCAGAGTGACCAAAATTGCCATTTTTACAGAGTTTTGCTTACTCAAAAGCTTCAATTTTGACCCGTTTCAGGCACAGAAATGACTTTAAACACACTTATTTTAGTTGACAAAGTCCTAATTCACATCCAACAGTCATTTAGAGTCAAAAGATTAAATGTTAAAATTTCATCCATATTGACCATTTTGGGATAGTTCGACATGTCCGGAGTCATCGTTTTTCATCCGAAAATTGATTTTTTGGACTGTACCAAAAATGATTCAAAATGTCAATTGGATCGTGCCTCATGTTGAATAACCACTTTTTAAACCCTCACAGTGACCAAAATTGCCATTTTTACAGAGTTTTGCTTACTCAAAAGCTTCAATTTTGACCCGTTTCAGGCACAGAAATGACTTTAAACACACTTATTTTAGTTGACAAAGTCATAATTCACATCCAACAGCCATTTACAGTCAAAAGATTAAATGTTAAAATTTCATCCATATTGACCATTTTGGGATAGTTCGAAATGTCCGGAGTCATCGTTTTTCATCCGAAAATTGATTTTTTGGACTGTACCAAAAATGATTCAAAATGTCAATTGGATCGTGCCTCATGTTGAATAACCACTTTTTAAACCCTCAGAGTGACCAAAATTGCCATTTTTACAGAGTTTTGCTTACTCAAAAGCTTCAATTGTGACCCGTTTCAGGCACAGAAATGACTTTAAACACACTTATTTTAGTTGACAAAGTCATAATTCACATCCAACAGTCATTTACAGTCAAAAGATCAAATGTTAAAATTTCATCCATTTTGACCTTTTTGGGATCATTCGAAATGTCCGGAGTCATCGTTTTTCATCCGAAAATTGATTTTTTGGACTGTACCAAAAATGATTCAAAATTTCAATTGGATCGTGCCTCATGTTGAATAACCACTTTTTAAACCCTCACAGTGACTAAAATTGCCATTTTTACAGAGTTTTGCTTACTCAAAAGCTTCAATTTTGACCCCTTTGAGGCACAGAAATGACTTTAAACACACTTATTTTAGTTGACAAAGTCATAATTCACATCCAACAGTCATTTACAGTCAAAAGATTAAATGTTAAAATTTCATCCATATTGACCATTTTGGGATAGTTCGACATGTCCGGAGTCATCGTTTTTCACCCGAAAATTGATTTTTTGGACTGTACCAAAAATGATTCAAAATGTCAATTGGATCGTGCCTCATGTTGAATAACCACTTTTTAAACCCTCAGAGTGACCAAAATTGCCATTTTTACAGAGTTTTGCTTACTCAAAAGCTTCAATTTTGACCCGTTTCAGGCACAGAAATGACTTTAAACACACTTATTTTAGTTGACAAAGTCATAATTCACATCCAACAGTCATTTACAGTCAAAAGATTAAATGTTAAAATTTCATCCATATTGACCATTTTGGGATAGTTCGACATGTCCGGAGTCATCGTTTTTCATCCGAAAATTGATTTTTTGGACTGTACCAAAAATGATTCAAAATGTCAATTGGATCGTGCCTCATGTTGAATAACCACTTTTTAAACCCTCAGAGTGACCAAAATTGCCATTTTTTCAGAGTTTTGCTTACTCAAAAGCTTCAATTTTGACCCGTTTCAGGCACAGAAATGACTTTAAACACACTTATTTTAGTTGACAAAGTCCTAATTCACATCCAACAGTCATTTAGAGTCAAAAGATTAAATGTTAAAATGTCATCCATATTGACCATTTTGGGATAGTTCGACATGTCCGGAGTCATCGTTTTTCATCCGAAAATTGATTTTTTGGACTGTACCAAAAATGATTCAAAATGTCAATTGGATCGTGCCTCATGTTGAATAACCACTTTTTAAACCCTCACAGTGACCAAAATTGCCATTTTTACAGAGTTTTGCTTACTCAAAAGCTTCAATTTTGACCCGTTTCAGGCACAGAAATGACTTTAAACACACTTATTTTAGTTGACAAAGTCATAATTCACATCCAACAGTCATTTACAGTCAAAAGATTAAATGTTAAAATTTCATCCATTTTGACCTTTTTGGGATCGTTCGACATGTCCGGAGTCATCGTTTTTCATCCGAAAATTGATTTTTTGGACTGTACCAAAAATGATTCAAAATGTCAATTGGATCGTGCCTCATGTTGAATAACCACTTTTTAAACCCTCAGAGTGACCAAAATTGCCATTTTTACAGAGTTTTGCTTACTCAAAAGCTTCAATGTTGACCCGTTTCAGGCACAGAAATGACTTTAAACACACTTATTTTAGTTGACAAAGTCATAATTCACATCCAACAGTCATTTACAGTCAAAAGATTAAATGTTAAAATTTCATCCATTTTGACCTTTTTGGGATCGTTCGACATGTCCGGAGTCATCGTTTTTCATCCGAAAATTGATTTTTTGGACTGTACCAAAAATGATTCAAAATGTCAATTGGATCGTGCCTCATGTTGAATAACCACTTTTTAAACCCTCACAGTGACCAAAATTGCCATTTTTACAGAGTTTTGCTTACTCAAAAGCTTCAATTTTGACCCGTTTCAGGCACAGAAATGACTTTAAACACACTTATTTTAGTTGACAAAGTCATAATTCACATCCAACAGCCATTTACAGTCAAAAGATTAAATGTTAAAATTTCATCCATTTTGACCTTTTTGGGATCGTTCGACATGTCCGGAGTCATCGTTTTTCATTCGAAAATTGATTTTTTGGACTGTACCAAAAATGATTCAAAATGTCAATTGGATTGTGCCTCATGTTGAATAACCACTTTTTAAACCCTCAGAGTGACCAAAATTGCCATTTTTACAGAGTTTTGCTTACTCAAAAGCTTCAATTTTGACCCGTTTCAGGAACAGAAATGACTTTAAACACACTTATTTTAGTTGACAAAGTCATAATTCACATCCAACAGTCATTTACAGTCAAAAGATTAAATGTTAAAATTTCATCCATTTTGACCTTTTTGGGATCGTTCGACATGTCCGGAGTCATCGTTTTTCATTCGAAAATTGATTTTTTGGACTGTACCAAAAATGATTCAAAATGTCAATTGGATCGTGCCCCATGTTGAATAACCACTTTTTAAACCCTCAGAGTGACCAAAATTGCCATTTTTACAGAGTTTTGCTTACTCAAAAGCTTCAATTTTGACCTGTTTCAGGCACAGAAATGACTTTAAACACACTTATTTTAGTTGACAAAGTCATAATTCACATCCAACAGTCATTTACAGTCAAAAGATTAAATGTTAAAATTTCATCCATATTGACCATTTTGGGATCGTTCGACATGTCCGGAGTCATCGTTTTTCATCCGAAAATTGATTTTTTGGGCTGTACCAAAAATGATTCAAAGTGTCAATTGGATCGTGCCTCATGTTGAATAACCACTTTTTAAACCCTCAGAGTGACCAAAAATGCCATTTTTACAGAGTTTTGCTTACTCAAAAGCTTCAATTGTGACCCGTTTCAGGCACAGAAATGACTTTAAACACACTTATTTTAGTTGACAAAGTCATAATTCACATCCAACAGTCATTTACAGTCAAAAGATCAAATGTTAAAATTTCATCCATTTTGACCTTTTTGGGATCGTTCGAAATGTCCGGAGTCATCGTTTTTCATCCGAAAATTGATTTTTTGGACTGTACCAAAAATGATTCAAAATTTCAATTGGATCGTGCCTCATGTTGAATAACCACTTTTTAAACCCTCACAGTGACTAAAATTGCCATTTTTACAGAGTTTTGCTTACTCAAAAGCTTCAATTTTGACCCCTTTGAGGCACAGAAATGACTTTAAACACACTTATTTTAGTTGACAAAGTCATAATTCACATCCAACAGCCATTTAGAGTCAAAAGATTAAATGTTAAAATTTCATCCATATTGACCATTTTGGGATAGTTCGACATGTCCGGAGTCATCGTTTTTCACCCGAAAATTGATTTTTTGGACTGTACCAAAAATGATTCAAAATGTCAATTGGATCGTGCCTCATGTTGAATAACCACTTTTTAAACCCTCAGAGTGACCAAAATTGCCATTTTTACAGAGTTTTGCTTACTCAAAAGCTTCAATTTTGACCCGTTTCAGGCACAGAAATGACTTTAAACACACTTATTTTAGTTGACAAAGTCATAATTCACATCCAACAGTCATTTACAGTCAAAAGATTAAATGTTAAAATTTCATCCATATTGACCATTTTGGGATAGTTCGACATGTCCGGAGTCATCGTTTTTCATCCGAAAATTGATTTTTTGGACTGTACCAAAAATGATTCAAAATGTCAATTGGATCGTGCCTCATGTTGAATAACCACTTTTTAAACCCTCAGAGTGACCAAAATTGCCATTTTTACAGAGTTTTGCTTACTCAAAAGCTTCAATTTTGACCCGTTTCAGGCACAGAAATGACTTTAAACACACTTATTTTAGTTGACAAAGTCCTAATTCACATCCAACAGTCATTTAGAGTCAAAAGATTAAATGTTAAAATTTCATCCATATTGACCATTTTGGGATAGTTCGACATGTCCGGAGTCATCGTTTTTCATCCGAAAATTGATTTTTTGGACTGTACCAAAAATGATTCAAAATGTCAATTGGATCGTGCCTCATGTTGAATAACCACTTTTTGAACCCTCACAGTGACCAAAATTGCCATTTTTACAGAGTTTTGCTTACTCAAAAGCTTCAATTTTGACCTGTTTCAGGCACAGAAATGACTTTAAACACACTTATTTTAGTTGACAAAGTCATAATTCACATCCAACAGCCATTTACAGTCAAAAGATTAAATGTTAAAATTTCATCCATATTGACCATTTTGGGATAGTTCGACATGTCCGGAGTCATCGTTTTTCATCCGAAAATTGATTTTTTGGACTGTACCAAAAATGATTCAAAATGTCAATTGGATCGTGCCTCATGTTGAATAACCACTTTTTAAACCCTCAGAGTGACCAAAATTGCCATTTTTACAGAGTTTTGCTTACTCAAAAGCTTCAATTTTGACCCGTTTCAGGCACAGAAATGACTTTAAACACACTTATTTTAGTTGACAAAGTCCTAATTCACATCCAACAGTCATTTAGAGTCAAAAGATTAAATGTTAAAATTTCATCCATATTGACCATTTTGGGATAGTTCGACATGTCCGGAGTCATCGTTTTTCATCCGAAAATTGATTTTTTGGACTGTACCAAAAATGATTCAAAATGTCAATTGGATCGTGCCTCATGTTGAATAACCACTTTTTAAACCCTCACAGTGACCAAAATTGCCATTTTTACAGAGTTTTGCTTACTCAAAAGCTTCAATTTTGACCCGTTTCAGGCACAGAAATGACTTTAAACACACTTATTTTAGTTGACAAAGTCATAATTCACATCCAACAGCCATTTACAGTCAAAAGATTAAATGTTAAAATTTCATCCATATTGACCATTTTGGGATAGTTCGACATGTCCGGAGTCATCGTTTTTCATCCGAAAATTGATTTTTTGGACTGTACCAAAAATGATTCAAAATGTCAATTGGATCGTGCCTCATGTTGAATAACCACTTTTTAAACCCTCAGAGTGACCAAAATTGCCATTTTTACAGAGTTTTGCTTACTCAAAAGCTTCAATGTTGACCCGTTTCAGGCACAGAAATGACTTTAAACACACTTATTTTAGTTGACAAAGTCATATTTCACATCCAACAGTCATTTACAGTCAAAAGATTAAATGTTAAAATTTCATCCATTTTGACCTTTTTGGGATCGTTCGACATGTCCGGAGTCATCGTTTTTCATTCGAAAATTGATTTTTTGGACTGTACCAAAAATGATTCAAAATGTCAATTGGATTGTGCCTCATGTTGAATAACCACTTTTTAAACCCTCAGAGTGACCAAAATTGCCATTTTTACAGAGTTTTGCTTACTCAAAAGCTTCAATTTTGACCCGTTTCAGGCACAGAAATGACTTTAAACACACTTATTTTAGTTGACAAAGTCATAATTCACATCCAACAGTCATTTACAGTCAAAAGATTAAATGTTAAAATTTCATCCATTTTGACCTTTTTGGGATCGTTCGACATGTCCGGAGTCATCGTTTTTCATTCGAAAATTGATTTTTTGGACTGTACCAAAAATGATTCAAAATGTCAATTGGATCGTGCCTCATGTTGAATAACCACTTTTTAAACCCTCAGAGTGACCAAAATTGCCATTTTTACAGAGTTTTGCTTACTCAAAAGCTTCAATTTTGACCTGTTTCAGGCACAGAAATGACTTTAAACACACTTATTTTAGTTGACAAAGTCATAATTCACATCCAACAGTCATTTACAGTCAAAAGATTAAATGTTAAAATTTCATCCATATTGACCATTTTGGGATCGTTCGACATGTCCGGAGTCATCGTTTTTCATCCGAAAATTGATTTTTTGGACTGTACCAAAAATGATTCAAAGTGTCAATTGGATCGTGCCTCATGTTGAATAACCACTTTTTAAACCCTCAGAGTGACCAAAAATGCCATTTTTACAGAGTTTTGCTTACTCAAAAGCTTCAATTGTGACCCGTTTCAGGCACAGAAATGACTTTAAACACACTTATTTTAGTTGACAAAGTCATAATTCACATCCAACAGTCATTTACAGTCAAAAGATCAAATGTTAAAATTTCATCCATTTTGACCTTTTTGGGATCGTTCGAAATGTCCGGAGTCATCGTTTTTCATCCGAAAATTGATTTTTTGGACTGTACCAAAAATGATTCAAAATTTCAATTGGATCGTGCCTCATGTTGAATAACCACTTTTTAAACCCTCACAGTGACTAAAATTGCCATTTTTACAGAGTTTTGCTTACTCAAAAGCTTCAATTTTGACCCCTTTGAGGCACAGAAATGACTTTAAACACACTTATTTTAGTTGACAAAGTCATAATTCACATCCAACAGCCATTTAGAGTCAAAAGATTAAATGTTAAAATTTCATCCATATTGACCATTTTGGGATGGTTCGACATGTCCGGAGTCATCGTTTTTCACCCGAAAATTGATTTTTTGGACTGTACCAAAAATGATTCAAAATGTCAATTGGATCGTGCCTCATGTTGAATAACCACTTTTTAAACCCTCAGAGTGACCAAAATTGCCATTTTTACAGAGTTTTGCTTACTCAAAAGCTTCAATTTTGACCCGTTTCAGGCACAGAAATGACTTTAAACACACTTATTTTAGTTGACAAAGTCATAATTCACATCCAACAGTCATTTACAGTCAAAAGATTAAATGTTAAAATTTCATCCATATTGACCATTTTGGGATAGTTCGACATGTCCGGAGTCATCGTTTTTCATCCGAAAATTGATTTTTTGGACTGTACCAAAAATGATTCAAAATGTCAATTGGATCGTGCCTCATGTTGAATAACCACTTTTTAAACCCTCAGAGTGACCAAAATTGCCATTTTTACAGAGTTTTGCTTACTCAAAAGCTTCAATTTTGACCCGTTTCAGGCACAGAAATGACTTTAAACACACTTATTTTAGTTGACAAAGTCCTAATTCACATCCAACAGTCATTTAGAGTCAAAAGATTAAATGTTAAAATTTCATCCATATTGACCATTTTGGGATAGTTCGACATGTCCGGAGTCATCGTTTTTCATCCGAAAATTGATTTTTTGGACTGTACCAAAAATGATTCAAAATGTCAATTGGATCGTGCCTCATGTTGAATAACCACTTTTTAAACCCTCACAGTGACCAAAATTGCCATTTTTACAGAGTTTTGCTTACTCAAAAGCTTCAATTTTGACCCGTTTCAGGCACAGAAATGACTTTAAACACACTTATTTTAGTTGACAAAGTCATAATTCACATCCAACAGCCATTTACAGTCAAAAGATTAAATGTTAAAATTTCATCCATATTGACCATTTTGGGATAGTTCGACATGTCCGGAGTCATCGTTTTTCATCCGAAAATTGATTTTTTTGGACTGTACCAAAAATGATTCAAAATGTCAATTGGATCGTGCCTCATGTTGAATAACCACTTTTTAAACCCTCAGAGTGACCAAAATTGCCATTTTTACAGAGTTTTGCTTACTCAAAAGCTTCAATTTTGACCCGTTTCAGGCACAGAAATGACTTTAAACACACTTATTTTAGTTGACAAAGTCATAATTCACATCCAACAGTCATTTACAGTCAAAAGATTAAATGTTAAAATTTCATCCATTTTGACCTTTTTGGGATCGTTCGACATGTCCGGAGTCATCGTTTTTCATTCGAAAATTGATTTTTTGGACTGTACCAAAAATGATTCAAAATGTCAATTGGATCGTGCCTCATGTTGAATAACCACTTTTTAAACCCTCAGAGTGACCAAAATTGCCATTTTTACAGAGTTTTGCTTACTCAAAAGCTTCAATTTTGACCTGTTTCAGGCACAGAAATGACTTTAAACACACTTATTTTAGTTGACAAAGTCATAATTCACATCCAACAGTCATTTACAGTCAAAAGATTAAATGTTAAAATTTCATCCATATTGACCATTTTGGGATCGTTCGACATGTCCGGAGTCATCGTTTTTCATCCGAAAATTGATTTTTTGGACTGTACCAAAAATGATTCAAAGTGTCAATTGGATCGTGCCTCATGTTGAATAACCACTTTTTAAACCCTCAGAGTGACCAAAAATGCCATTTTTACAGAGTTTTGCTTACTCAAAAGCTTCAATTGTGACCCGTTTCAGGCACAGAAATGACTTTAAACACACTTATTTTAGTTGACAAAGTCATAATTCACATCCAACAGTCATTTACAGTCAAAAGATCAAATGTTAAAATTTCATCCATTTTGACCTTTTTGGGATCGTTCGAAATGTCCGGAGTCATCGTTTTTCATCCGAAAATTGATTTTTTGGACTGTACCAAAAATGATTCAAAATTTCAATTGGATCGTGCCTCATGTTGAATAACCACTTTTTAAACCCTCACAGTGACTAAAATTGCCATTTTTACAGAGTTTTGCTTACTCAAAAGCTTCAATTTTGACCCCTTTGAGGCACAGAAATGACTTTAAACACACTTATTTTAGTTGACAAAGTCATAATTCACATCCAACAGCCATTTAGAGTCAAAAGATTAAATGTTAAAATTTCATCCATATTGACCATTTTGGGATGGTTCGACATGTCCGGAGTCATCGTTTTTCACCCGAAAATTGATTTTTTGGACTGTACCAAAAATGATTCAAAATGTCAATTGGATCGTGCCTCATGTTGAATAACCACTTTTTAAACCCTCAGAGTGACCAAAATTGCCATTTTTACAGAGTTTTGCTTACTCAAAAGCTTCAATTTTGACCCGTTTCAGGCACAGAAATGACTTTAAACACACTTATTTTAGTTGACAAAGTCATAATTCACATCCAACAGTCATTTACAGTCAAAAGATTAAATGTTAAAATTTCATCCATATTGACCATTTTGGGATAGTTCGACATGTCCGGAGTCATCGTTTTTCATCCGAAAATTGATTTTTTGGACTGTACCAAAAATGATTCAAAATGTCAATTGGATCGTGCCTCATGTTGAATAACCACTTTTTAAACCCTCAGAGTGACCAAAATTGCCATTTTTACAGAGTTTTGCTTACTCAAAAGCTTCAATTTTGACCCGTTTCAGGCACAGAAATGACTTTAAACACACTTATTTTAGTTGACAAAGTCCTAATTCACATCCAACAGTCATTTAGAGTCAAAAGATTAAATGTTAAAATTTCATCCATATTGACCATTTTGGGATAGTTCGACATGTCCGGAGTCATCGTTTTTCATCCGAAAATTGATTTTTTGGACTGTACCAAAAATGATTCAAAATGTCAATTGGATCGTGCCTCATGTTGAATAACCACTTTTTAAACCCTCACAGTGACCAAAATTGCCATTTTTACAGAGTTTTGCTTACTCAAAAGCTTCAATTTTGACCCGTTTCAGGCACAGAAATGACTTTAAACACACTTATTTTAGTTGACAAAGTCATAATTCACATCCAACAGCCATTTACAGTCAAAAGATTAAATGTTAAAATTTCATCCATATTGACCATTTTGGGATAGTTCGACATGTCCGGAGTCATCGTTTTTCATCCGAAAATTGATTTTTTTGGACTGTACCAAAAATGATTCAAAATGTCAATTGGATCGTGCCTCATGTTGAATAACCACTTTTTAAACCCTCAGAGTGACCAAAATTGCCATTTTTACAGAGTTTTGCTTACTCAAAAGCTTCAATGTTGATCCGTTTCAGGCACAGAAATGACTTTAAACACACTTATTTTAGTTGACAAAGTCATAATTCACATCCAACAGTCATTTACAGTCAAAAGATTAAATGTTAAAATTTCATCCATTTTGACCTTTTTGGGATCGTTCGACATGTCCGGAGTCATCGTTTTTCATTCGAAAATTGATTTTTTGGACTGTACCAAAAATGATTCAAAATGTCAATTGGATTGTGCCTCATGTTGAATAACCACTTTTTAAACCCTCAGAGTGACCAAAATTGCCATTTTTACAGAGTTTTGCTCACTCAAAAGCTTCAATTTTGACCCGTTTCAGGCACAGAAATGACTTTAAACACACTTATTTTAGTTGACAAAGTCATAATTCACATCCAACAGTCATTTACAGTCAAAAGATTAAATGTTAAAATTTCATCCATTTTGACCTTTTTGGGATCGTTCGACATGTCCGGAGTCATCGTTTTTCATCCGAAAATTGATTTTTTGGACTGTACCAAAAATGATTCAAAGTGTCAATTGGATCGTGCCTCATGTTGAATAACCACTTTTTAAACCCTCAGAGTGACCAAAAATGCCATTTTTACAGAGTTTTGCTTACTCAAAAGCTTCAATTGTGACCCGTTTCAGGCACAGAAATGACTTTAAACACACTTATTTTAGTTGACAAAGTCATAATTCACATCCAACAGTCATTTACAGTCAAAAGATCAAATGTTAAAATTTCATCCATTTTGACCTTTTTGGGATCGTTCGAAATGTCCGGAGTCATCGTTTTTCATCCGAAAATTGATTTTTTGGACTGTACCAAAAATGATTCAAAATTTCAATTGGATCGTGCCTCATGTTGAATAACCACTTTTTAAACCCTCACAGTGACTAAAATTGCCATTTTTACAGAGTTTTGCTTACTCAAAAGCTTCAATTTTGACCCCTTTGAGGCACAGAAATGACTTTAAACACACTTATTTTAGTTGACAAAGTCATAATTCACATCCAACAGCCATTTAGAGTCAAAAGATTAAATGTTAAAATTTCATCCATATTGACCATTTTGGGATAGTTCGACATGTCCGGAGTCATCGTTTTTCACCCGAAAATTGATTTTTTTGGACTGTACCAAAAATGATTCAAAATGTCAATTGGATCGTGCCTCATGTTGAATAACCACTTTTTAAACCCTCAGAGTGACCAAAATTGCCATTTTTACAGAGTTTTGCTTACTCAAAAGCTTCAATTTTGACCCGTTTCAGGCACAGAAATGACTTTAAACACACTTATTTTAGTTGACAAAGTCATAATTCACATCCAACAGTCATTTACAGTCAAAAGATTAAATGTTAAAATTTCATCCATATTGACCATTTTGGGATAGTTCGACATGTCCGGAGTCATTGTTTTCCATCCGAAAATTGATTTTTTGGACTGTACCAAAAATGATTCAAAATGTCAATTGGATCGTGCCTCATGTTGAATAACCACTTTTTAAACCCTCAGAGTGACCAAAATTGCCATTTTTACAGAGTTTTGCTTACTCAAAAGCTTCAATTTTGACCCGTTTCAGGCACAGAAATGACTTTAAACACACTTATTTTAGTTGACAAAGTCCTAATTCACATCCAACAGTCATTTAGAGTCAAAAGATTAAATGTTAAAATTTCATCCATATTGACCATTTTGGGATAGTTCGACATGTCCGGAGTCATCGTTTTTCATCCGAAAATTGATTTTTTGGACTGTACCAAAAATGATTCAAAATGTCAATTGGATCGTGCCTCATGTTGAATAACCACTTTTTAAACCCTCAGAGTGACCAAAATTGCCATTTTTACAGAGTTTTGCTTACTCAAAAGCTTCAATTTTGACCCGTTTCAGGCACAGAAATGACTTTAAACACACTTATTTTAGTTGACAAAGTCCTAATTCACATCCAACAGTCATTTAGAGTGAAAAGATTAAATGTTAAAATTTCATCCATATTGACCATTTTGGGATAGTTCGACATGTCCGGAGTCATCGTTTTTCATCCGAAAATTGATTTTTTGGACTGTACCAAAAATGATTCAAAATGTCAATTGGATCGTGCCTCATGTTGAATAACCACTTTTTAAACCCTCACAGTGACCAAAATTGCCATTTTTACAGAGTTTTGCTTACTCAAAAGCTTCAATTTTGACCCGTTTCAGGCACAGAAATGACTTTAAACACACTTATTTTAGTTGACAAAGTCATAATTCACATCCAACAGCCATTTACAGTCAAAAGATTAAATGTTAAAATTTCATCCATTTTGACCTTTTTGGGATCGTTCGACATGTCCGGAGTCATTGTTTTTCATTCGAAAATTGATTTTTTGGACTGTACCAAAAATGATTCAAAATGTCAATTGGATCGTGCCTCATGTTGAATAACCACTTTTTAAACCCTCACAGTGACCAAAATTGCCATTTTTACAGAGTTTTGCTTACTCAAAAGCTTCAATTTTGACCCGTTTCAGGCACAGAAATGACTTTAAACACACTTATTTTAGTTGACAAAGTCATAATTCACATCCAACAGCCATTTACAGTCAAAAGATTAAATGTTAAAATTTCATCCATATTGACCATTTTGGGATAGTTCGAAATGTCCGGAGTCATCGTTTTTCATCCGAAAATTGATTTTTTGGACTGTACCAAAAACGATTCAAAATGTCAATTGGATCGTGCCTCATGTTGAATAACCACTTTTTAAACCCTCAGAGTGACCAAAATTGCCATTTTTACAGAGTTTTGCTTACTCAAAAGCTTCAATTGTGACCCGTTTCAGGCACAGAAATGACTTTAAACACACTTATTTTAGTTGACAAAGTCATAATTCACATCCAACAGTCATTTACAGTCAAAAGATCAAATGTTAAAATTTCATCCATTTTGACCTTTTTGGGATCATTCGAAATGTCCGGAGTCATCGTTTTTCATCCGAAAATTGATTTTTTGGACTGTACCAAAAATGATTCAAAATTTCAATTGGATCGTGCCTCATGTTGAATAACCACTTTTTAAACCCTCACAGTGACTAAAATTGCCATTTTTACAGAGTTTTGCTTACTCAAAAGCTTCAATTTTGACCCCTTTGAGGCACAGAAATGACTTTAAACACACTTATTTTAGTTGACAAAGTCATAATTCACATCCAACAGTCATTTACAGTCAAAAGATTAAATGTTAAAATTTCATCCATATTGACCATTTTGGGATAGTTCGACATGTCCGGAGTCATCGTTTTTCACCCGAAAATTGATTTTTTGGACTGTACCAAAAATGATTCAAAATGTCAATTGGATCGTGCCTCATGTTGAATAACCACTTTTTAAACCCTCAGAGTGACCAAAATTGCCATTTTTACAGAGTTTTGCTTACTCAAAAGCTTCAATTTTGACCCGTTTCAGGCACAGAAATGACTTTAAACACACTTATTTTAGTTGACAAAGTCATAATTCACATCCAACAGTCATTTACAGTCAAAAGATTAAATGTTAAAATTTCATCCATATTGACCATTTTGGGATAGTTCGACATGTCCGGAGTCATCGTTTTTCATCCGAAAATTGATTTTTTGGACTGTACCAAAAATGATTCAAAATGTCAATTGGATCGTGCCTCATGTTGAATAACCACTTTTTAAACCCTCAGAGTGACCAAAATTGCCATTTTTTCAGAGTTTTGCTTACTCAAAAGCTTCAATTTTGACCCGTTTCAGGCACAGAAATGACTTTAAACACACTTATTTTAGTTGACAAAGTCCTAATTCACATCCAACAGTCATTTAGAGTCAAAAGATTAAATGTTAAAATGTCATCCATATTGACCATTTTGGGATAGTTCGACATGTCCGGAGTCATCGTTTTTCATCCGAAAATTGATTTTTTGGACTGTACCAAAAATGATTCAAAATGTCAATTGGATCGTGCCTCATGTTGAATAACCACTTTTTAAACCCTCACAGTGACCAAAATTGCCATTTTTACAGAGTTTTGCTTACTCAAAAGCTTCAATTTTGACCCGTTTCAGGCACAGAAATGACTTTAAACACACTTATTTTAGTTGACAAAGTCATAATTCACATCCAACAGTCATTTACAGTCAAAAGATTAAATGTTAAAATTTCATCCATTTTGACCTTTTTGGGATCGTTCGACATGTCCGGAGTCATCGTTTTTCATCCGAAAATTGATTTTTTGGACTGTACCAAAAATGATTCAAAATGTCAATTGGATCGTGCCTCATGTTGAATAACCACTTTTTAAACCCTCAGAGTGACCAAAATTGCCATTTTTACAGAGTTTTGCTTACTCAAAAGCTTCAATGTTGACCCGTTTCAGGCACAGAAATGACTTTAAACACACTTATTTTAGTTGACAAAGTCATAATTCACATCCAACAGTCATTTACAGTCAAAAGATCAAATGTTAAAATTTCATCCATTTTGACCTTTTTGGGATCGTTCGAAATGTCCGGAGTCATCGTTTTTCATCCGAAAATTGATTTTTTGGACTGTACCAAAAATGATTCAAAATTTCAATTGGATCGTGCCTCATGTTGAATAACCACTTTTTAAACCCTCACAGTGACTAAAATTGCCATTTTTACAGAGTTTTGCTTACTCAAAAGCTTCAATTTTGACCCCTTTGAGGCACAGAAATGACTTTAAACACACTTATTTTAGTTGACAAAGTCCTAATTCACATCCAACAGTCATTTAGAGTGAAAAGATTAAATGTTAAAATTTCATCCATATTGACCATTTTGGGATAGTTCGACATGTCCGGAGTCATCGTTTTTCATCCGAAAATTGATTTTTTGGACTGTACCAAAAATGATTCAAAATGTCAATTGGATCGTGCCTCATGTTGAATAACCACTTTTTAAACCCTCACAGTGACCAAAATTGCCATTTTTACAGAGTTTTGCTTACTCAAAAGCTTCAATTTTGACCCGTTTCAGGCACAGAAATGACTTTAAACACACTTATTTTAGTTGACAAAGTCATAATTCACATCCAACAGCCATTTACAGTCAAAAGATTAAATGTTAAAATTTCATCCATTTTGACCTTTTTGGGATCGTTCGACATGTCCGGAGTCATCGTTTTTCATTCGAAAATTGATTTTTTGGACTGTACCAAAAATGATTCAAAATGTCAATTGGATTGTGCCTCATGTTGAATAACCACTTTTTAAACCCTCAGAGTGACCAAAATTGCCATTTTTACAGAGTTTTGCTTACTCAAAAGCTTCAATTTTGACCCGTTTCAGGAACAGAAATGACTTTAAACACACTTATTTTAGTTGACAAAGTCATAATTCACATCCAACAGTCATTTACAGTCAAAAGATTAAATGTTAAAATTTCATCCATTTTGACCTTTTTGGGATCGTTCGACATGTCCGGAGTCATCGTTTTTCATTCGAAAATTGATTTTTTGGACTGTACCAAAAATGATTCAAAATGTCAATTGGATCGTGCCCCATGTTGAATAACCACTTTTTAAACCCTCAGAGTGACCAAAATTGCCATTTTTACAGAGTTTTGCTTACTCAAAAGCTTCAATTTTGACCTGTTTCAGGCACAGAAATGACTTTAAACACACTTATTTTAGTTGACAAAGTCATAATTCACATCCAACAGTCATTTACAGTCAAAAGATTAAATGTTAACATTTCATCCATATTGACCATTTTGGGATCGTTCGACATGTCCGGAGTCATCGTTTTTCATCCGAAAATTGATTTTTTGGACTGTACCAAAAATGATTCAAAGTGTCAATTGGATCGTGCCTCATGTTGAATAACCACTTTTTAAACCCTCAGAGTGACCAAAAATGCCATTTTTACAGAGTTTTGCTTACTCAAAAGCTTCAATTGTGACCCGTTTCAGGCACAGAAATGACTTTAAACACACTTATTTTAGTTGACAAAGTCATAATTCACATCCAACAGTCATTTACAGTCAAAAGATCAAATGTTAAAATTTCATCCATTTTGACCTTTTTGGGATCGTTCGAAATGTCCGGAGTCATCGTTTTTCATCCGAAAATTGATTTTTTGGACTGTACCAAAAATGATTCAAAATTTCAATTGGATCGTGCCTCATGTTGAATAACCACTTTTTAAACCCTCACAGTGACTAAAATTGCCATTTTTACAGAGTTTTGCTTACTCAAAAGCTTCAATTTTGACCCCTTTGAGGCACAGAAATGACTTTAAACACACTTATTTTAGTTGACAAAGTCATAATTCACATCCAACAGCCATTTAGAGTCAAAAGATTAAATGTTAAAATTTCATCCATATTGACCATTTTGGGATAGTTCGACATGTCCGGAGTCATCGTTTTTCACCCGAAAATTGATTTTTTGGACTGTACCAAAAATGATTCAAAATGTCAATTGGATCGTGCCTCATGTTGAATAACCACTTTTTAAACCCTCAGAGTGACCAAAATTGCCATTTTTACAGAGTTTTGCTTACTCAAAAGCTTCAATTTTGACCCGTTTCAGGCACAGAAATGACTTTAAACACACTTATTTTAGTTGACAAAGTCATAATTCACATCCAACAGTCATTTACAGTCAAAAGATTAAATGTTAAAATTTCATCCATATTGACCATTTTGGGATAGTTCGACATGTCCGGAGTCATCGTTTTTCATCCGAAAATTGATTTTTTGGACTGTACCAAAAATGATTCAAAATGTCAATTGGATCGTGCCTCATGTTGAATAACCACTTTTTAAACCCTCAGAGTGACCAAAATTGCCATTTTTACAGAGTTTTGCTTACTCAAAAGCTTCAATTTTGACCCGTTTCAGGCACAGAAATGACTTTAAACACACTTATTTTAGTTGACAAAGTCCTAATTCACATCCAACAGTCATTTAGAGTCAAAAGATTAAATGTTAAAATTTCATCCATATTGACCATTTTGGGATAGTTCGACATGTCCGGAGTCATCGTTTTTCATCCGAAAATTGATTTTTTGGACTGTACCAAAAATGATTCAAAATGTCAATTGGATCGTGCCTCATGTTGAATAACCACTTTTTGAACCCTCACAGTGACCAAAATTGCCATTTTTACAGAGTTTTGCTTACTCAAAAGCTTCAATTTTGACCTGTTTCAGGCACAGAAATGACTTTAAACACACTTATTTTAGTTGACAAAGTCATAATTCACATCCAACAGCCATTTACAGTCAAAAGATTAAATGTTAAAATTTCATCCATATTGACCATTTTGGGATAGTTCGACATGTCCGGAGTCATCGTTTTTCATCCGAAAATTGATTTTTTGGACTGTACCAAAAATGATTCAAAATGTCAATTGGATCGTGCCTCATGTTGAATAACCACTTTTTAAACCCTCAGAGTGACCAAAATTGCCATTTTTACAGAGTTTTGCTTACTCAAAAGCTTCAATTTTGACCCGTTTCAGGCACAGAAATGACTTTAAACACACTTATTTTAGTTGACAAAGTCCTAATTCACATCCAACAGTCATTTAGAGTCAAAAGATTAAATGTTAAAATTTCATCCATATTGACCATTTTGGGATAGTTCGACATGTCCGGAGTCATCGTTTTTCATCCGAAAATTGATTTTTTTGGACTGTACCAAAAATGATTCAAAATGTCAATTGGATCGTGCCTCATGTTGAATAACCACTTTTTAAACCCTCAGAGTGACCAAAATTGCCATTTTTACAGAGTTTTGCTTACTCAAAAGCTTCAATGTTGATCCGTTTCAGGCACAGAAATGACTTTAAACACACTTATTTTAGTTGACAAAGTCATAATTCACATCCAACAGTCATTTACAGTCAAAAGATTAAATGTTAAAATTTCATCCATTTTGACCTTTTTGGGATCGTTCGACATGTCCGGAGTCATCGTTTTTCATTCGAAAATTGATTTTTTGGACTGTACCAAAAATGATTCAAAATGTCAATTGGATTGTGCCTCATGTTGAATAACCACTTTTTAAACCCTCAGAGTGACCAAAATTGCCATTTTTACAGAGTTTTGCTTACTCAAAAGCTTCAATTTTGACCCGTTTCAGGCACAGAAATGACTTTAAACACACTTATTTTAGTTGACAAAGTCATAATTCACATCCAACAGTCATTTACAGTCAAAAGATTAAATGTTAAAATTTCATCCATTTTGACCTTTTTGGGATCGTTCGACATGTCCGGAGTCATCGTTTTTCATCCGAAAATTGATTTTTTGGACTGTACCAAAAATGATTCAAAGTGTCAATTGGATCGTGCCTCATGTTGAATAACCACTTTTTAAACCCTCAGAGTGACCAAAAATGCCATTTTTACAGAGTTTTGCTTACTCAAAAGCTTCAATTGTGACCCGTTTCAGGCACAGAAATGACTTTAAACACACTTATTTTAGTTGACAAAGTCATAATTCACATCCAACAGTCATTTACAGTCAAAAGATCAAATGTTAAAATTTCATCCATTTTGACCTTTTTGGGATCGTTCGAAATGTCCGGAGTCATCGTTTTTCATCCGAAAATTGATTTTTTGGACTGTACCAAAAATGATTCAAAATTTCAATTGGATCGTGCCTCATGTTGAATAACCACTTTTTAAACCCTCACAGTGACTAAAATTGCCATTTTTACAGAGTTTTGCTTACTCAAAAGCTTCAATTTTGACCCCTTTGAGGCACAGAAATGACTTTAAACACACTTATTTTAGTTGACAAAGTCATAATTCACATCCAACAGCCATTTAGAGTCAAAAGATTAAATGTTAAAATTTCATCCATATTGACCATTTTGGGATAGTTCGACATGTCCGGAGTCATCGTTTTTCACCCGAAAATTGATTTTTTTGGACTGTACCAAAAATGATTCAAAATGTCAATTGGATCGTGCCTCATGTTGAATAACCACTTTTTAAACCCTCAGAGTGACCAAAATTGCCATTTTTACAGAGTTTTGCTTACTCAAAAGCTTCAATTTTGACCCGTTTCAGGCACAGAAATGACTTTAAACACACTTATTTTAGTTGACAAAGTCATAATTCACATCCAACAGTCATTTACAGTCAAAAGATTAAATGTTAAAATTTCATCCATATTGACCATTTTGGGATAGTTCGACATGTCCGGAGTCATTGTTTTCCATCCGAAAATTGATTTTTTGGACTGTACCAAAAATGATTCAAAATGTCAATTGGATCGTGCCTCATGTTGAATAACCACTTTTTAAACCCTCAGAGTGACCAAAATTGCCATTTTTACAGAGTTTTGCTTACTCAAAAGCTTCAATTTTGACCCGTTTCAGGCACAGAAATGACTTTAAACACACTTATTTTAGTTGACAAAGTCCTAATTCACATCCAACAGTCATTTAGAGTCAAAAGATTAAATGTTAAAATTTCATCCATATTGACCATTTTGGGATAGTTCGACATGTCCGGAGTCATCGTTTTTCATCCGAAAATTGATTTTTTGGACTGTACCAAAAATGATTCAAAATGTCAATTGGATCGTGCCTCATGTTGAATAACCACTTTTTAAACCCTCAGAGTGACCAAAATTGCCATTTTTACAGAGTTTTGCTTACTCAAAAGCTTCAATTTTGACCCGTTTCAGGCACAGAAATGACTTTAAACACACTTATTTTAGTTGACAAAGTCCTAATTCACATCCAACAGTCATTTAGAGTGAAAAGATTAAATGTTAAAATTTCATCCATATTGACCATTTTGGGATAGTTCGACATGTCCGGAGTCATCGTTTTTCATCCGAAAATTGATTTTTTGGACTGTACCAAAAATGATTCAAAATGTCAATTGGATCGTGCCTCATGTTGAATAACCACTTTTTAAACCCTCACAGTGACCAAAATTGCCATTTTTACAGAGTTTTGCTTACTCAAAAGCTTCAATTTTGACCCGTTTCAGGCACAGAAATGACTTTAAACACACTTATTTTAGTTGACAAAGTCATAATTCACATCCAACAGCCATTTACAGTCAAAAGATTAAATGTTAAAATTTCATCCATTTTGACCTTTTTGGGATCGTTCGACATGTCCGGAGTCATTGTTTTTCATTCGAAAATTGATTTTTTGGACTGTACCAAAAATGATTCAAAATGTCAATTGGATCGTGCCTCATGTTGAATAACCACTTTTTAAACCCTCACAGTGACCAAAATTGCCATTTTTACAGAGTTTTGCTTACTCAAAAGCTTCAATTTTGACCCGTTTCAGGCACAGAAATGACTTTAAACACACTTATTTTAGTTGACAAAGTCATAATTCACATCCAACAGCCATTTACAGTCAAAAGATTAAATGTTAAAATTTCATCCATATTGACCATTTTGGGATAGTTCGAAATGTCCGGAGTCATCGTTTTTCATCCGAAAATTGATTTTTTGGACTGTACCAAAAATGATTCAAAATGTCAATTGGATCGTGCCTCATGTTGAATAACCACTTTTTAAACCCTCAGAGTGACCAAAATTGCCATTTTTACAGAGTTTTGCTTACTCAAAAGCTTCAATTGTGACCCGTTTCAGGCACAGAAATGACTTTAAACACACTTATTTTAGTTGACAAAGTCATAATTCACATCCAACAGTCATTTACAGTCAAAAGATCAAATGTTAAAATTTCATCCATTTTGACCTTTTTGGGATCATTCGAAATGTCCGGAGTCATCGTTTTTCATCCGAAAATTGATTTTTTGGACTGTACCAAAAATGATTCAAAATTTCAATTGGATCGTGCCTCATGTTGAATAACCACTTTTTAAACCCTCACAGTGACTAAAATTGCCATTTTTACAGAGTTTTGCTTACTCAAAAGCTTCAATTTTGACCCCTTTGAGGCACAGAAATGACTTTAAACACACTTATTTTAGTTGACAAAGTCATAATTCACATCCAACAGTCATTTACAGTCAAAAGATTAAATGTTAAAATTTCATCCATATTGACCATTTTGGGATAGTTCGACATGTCCGGAGTCATCGTTTTTCACCCGAAAATTGATTTTTTGGACTGTACCAAAAATGATTCAAAATGTCAATTGGATCGTGCCTCATGTTGAATAACCACTTTTTAAACCCTCAGAGTGACCAAAATTGCCATTTTTACAGAGTTTTGCTTACTCAAAAGCTTCAATTTTGACCCGTTTCAGGCACAGAAATGACTTTAAACACACTTATTTTAGTTGACAAAGTCATAATTCACATCCAACAGTCATTTACAGTCAAAAGATTAAATGTTAAAATTTCATCCATATTGACCATTTTGGGATAGTTCGACATGTCCGGAGTCATCGTTTTTCATCCGAAAATTGATTTTTTGGACTGTACCAAAAATGATTCAAAATGTCAATTGGATCGTGCCTCATGTTGAATAACCACTTTTTAAACCCTCAGAGTGACCAAAATTGCCATTTTTTCAGAGTTTTGCTTACTCAAAAGCTTCAATTTTGACCCGTTTCAGGCACAGAAATGACTTTAAACACACTTATTTTAGTTGACAAAGTCCTAATTCACATCCAACAGTCATTTAGAGTCAAAAGATTAAATGTTAAAATGTCATCCATATTGACCATTTTGGGATAGTTCGACATGTCCGGAGTCATCGTTTTTCATCCGAAAATTGATTTTTTGGACTGTACCAAAAATGATTCAAAATGTCAATTGGATCGTGCCTCATGTTGAATAACCACTTTTTAAACCCTCACAGTGACCAAAATTGCCATTTTTACAGAGTTTTGCTTACTCAAAAGCTTCAATTTTGACCCGTTTCAGGCACAGAAATGACTTTAAACACACTTATTTTAGTTGACAAAGTCATAATTCACATCCAACAGTCATTTACAGTCAAAAGATTAAATGTTAAAATTTCATCCATTTTGACCTTTTTGGGATCGTTCGACATGTCCGGAGTCATCGTTTTTCATCCGAAAATTGATTTTTTGGACTGTACCAAAAATGATTCAAAATGTCAATTGGATCGTGCCTCATGTTGAATAACCACTTTTTAAACCCTCAGAGTGACCAAAATTGCCATTTTTACAGAGTTTTGCTTACTCAAAAGCTTCAATGTTGACCCGTTTCAGGCACAGAAATGACTTTAAACACACTTATTTTAGTTGACAAAGTCATAATTCACATCCAACAGTCATTTACAGTCAAAAGATTAAATGTTAAAATTTCATCCATTTTGACCTTTTTGGGATCGTTCGACATGTCCGGAGTCATCGTTTTTCATTCGAAAATTGATTTTTTGGACTGTACCAAAAATGATTCCAAATGTCAATTGGATTGTGCCTCATGTTGAATAACCACTTTTTAAACCCTCAGAGTGACCAAAATTGCCATTTTTACAGAGTTTTGCTTACTCAAAAGCTTCAATTTTGACCCGTTTCAGGCACAGAAATGACTTTAAACACACTTATTTTAGTTGACAAAGTCATAATTCACATCCAACAGTCATTTACAGTCAAAAGATTAAATGTTAAAATTTCATCCATTTTGACCTTTTTGGGATCGTTCGACATGTCCGGAGTCATCGTTTTTCATTCGAAAATTGATTTTTTGGACTGTACCAAAAATGATTCAAAATGTCAATTGGATCGTGCCTCATGTTGAATAACCACTTTTTAAACCCTCAGAGTGACCAAAATTGCCATTTTTACAGAGTTTTGCTTACTCAAAAGCTTCAATTTTGACCTGTTTCAGGCACAGAAATGACTTTAAACACACTTATTTTAGTTGACAAAGTCATAATTCACATCCAACAGTCATTTACAGTCAAAAGATTAAATGTTAAAATTTCATCCATATTGACCATTTTGGGATCGTTCGACATGTCCGGAGTCATCGTTTTTCATCCGAAAATTGATTTTTTGGACTGTACCAAAAATGATTCAAAGTGTCAATTGGATCGTGCCTCATGTTGAATAACCACTTTTTAAACCCTCAGAGTGACCAAAAATGCCATTTTTACAGAGTTTTGCTTACTCAAAAGCTTCAATTGTGACCCGTTTCAGGCACAGAAATGACTTTAAACACACTTATTTTAGTTGACAAAGTCATAATTCACATCCAACAGTCATTTACAGTCAAAAGATCAAATGTTAAAATTTCATCCATTTTGACCTTTTTGGGATCGTTCGAAATGTCCGGAGTCATCGTTTTTCATCCGAAAATTGATTTTTTGGACTGTACCAAAAATGATTCAAAATTTCAATTGGATCGTGCCTCATGTTGAATAACCACTTTTTAAACCCTCACAGTGACTAAAATTGCCATTTTTACAGAGTTTTGCTTACTCAAAAGCTTCAATTTTGACCCCTTTGAGGCACAGAAATGACTTTAAACACACTTATTTTAGTTGACAAAGTCCTAATTCACATCCAACAGTCATTTAGAGTGAAAAGATTAAATGTTAAAATTTCATCCATATTGACCATTTTGGGATAGTTCGACATGTCCGGAGTCATCGTTTTTCATCCGAAAATTGATTTTTTGGACTGTACCAAAAATGATTCAAAATGTCAATTGGATCGTGCCTCATGTTGAATAACCACTTTTTAAACCCTCACAGTGACCAAAATTGCCATTTTTACAGAGTTTTGCTTACTCAAAAGCTTCAATTTTGACCCGTTTCAGGCACAGAAATGACTTTAAACACACTTATTTTAGTTGACAAAGTCATAATTCACATCCAACAGCCATTTACAGTCAAAAGATTAAATGTTAAAATTTCATCCATTTTGACCTTTTTGGGATCGTTCGACATGTCCGGAGTCATCGTTTTTCATTCGAAAATTGATTTTTTGGACTGTACCAAAAATGATTCAAAATGTCAATTGGATTGTGCCTCATGTTGAATAACCACTTTTTAAACCCTCAGAGTGACCAAAATTGCCATTTTTACAGAGTTTTGCTTACTCAAAAGCTTCAATTTTGACCCGTTTCAGGAACAGAAATGACTTTAAACACACTTATTTTAGTTGACAAAGTCATAATTCACATCCAACAGTCATTTACAGTCAAAAGATTAAATGTTAAAATTTCATCCATTTTGACCTTTTTGGGATCGTTCGACATGTCCGGAGTCATCGTTTTTCATTCGAAAATTGATTTTTTGGACTGTACCAAAAATGATTCAAAATGTCAATTGGATCGTGCCCCATGTTGAATAACCACTTTTTAAACCCTCAGAGTGACCAAAATTGCCATTTTTACAGAGTTTTGCTTACTCAAAAGCTTCAATTTTGACCTGTTTCAGGCACAGAAATGACTTTAAACACACTTATTTTAGTTGACAAAGTCATAATTCACATCCAACAGTCATTTACAGTCAAAAGATTAAATGTTAAAATTTCATCCATATTGACCATTTTGGGATCGTTCGACATGTCCGGAGTCATCGTTTTTCATCCGAAAATTGATTTTTTGGACTGTACCAAAAATGATTCAAAGTGTCAATTGGATCGTGCCTCATGTTGAATAACCACTTTTTAAACCCTCAGAGTGACCAAAAATGCCATTTTTACAGAGTTTTGCTTACTCAAAAGCTTCAATTGTGACCCGTTTCAGGCACAGAAATGACTTTAAACACACTTATTTTAGTTGACAAAGTCATAATTCACATCCAACAGTCATTTACAGTCAAAAGATCAAATGTTAAAATTTCATCCATTTTGACCTTTTTGGGATCGTTCGAAATGTCCGGAGTCATCGTTTTTCATCCGAAAATTGATTTTTTGGACTGTACCAAAAATGATTCAAAATTTCAATTGGATCGTGCCTCATGTTGAATAACCACTTTTTAAACCCTCACAGTGACTAAAATTGCCATTTTTACAGAGTTTTGCTTACTCAAAAGCTTCAATTTTGACCCCTTTGAGGCACAGAAATGACTTTAAACACACTTATTTTAGTTGACAAAGTCATAATTCACATCCAACAGCCATTTAGAGTCAAAAGATTAAATGTTAAAATTTCATCCATATTGACCATTTTGGGATAGTTCGACATGTCCGGAGTCATCGTTTTTCACCCGAAAATTGATTTTTTGGACTGTACCAAAAATGATTCAAAATGTCAATTGGATCGTGCCTCATGTTGAATAACCACTTTTTAAACCCTCAGAGTGACCAAAATTGCCATTTTTACAGAGTTTTGCTTACTCAAAAGCTTCAATTTTGACCCGTTTCAGGCACAGAAATGACTTTAAACACACTTATTTTAGTTGACAAAGTCATAATTCACATCCAACAGTCATTTACAGTCAAAAGATTAAATGTTAAAATTTCATCCATATTGACCATTTTGGGATAGTTCGACATGTCCGGAGTCATCGTTTTTCATCCGAAAATTGATTTTTTGGACTGTACCAAAAATGATTCAAAATGTCAATTGGATCGTGCCTCATGTTGAATAACCACTTTTTAAACCCTCAGAGTGACCAAAATTGCCATTTTTACAGAGTTTTGCTTACTCAAAAGCTTCAATTTTGACCCGTTTCAGGCACAGAAATGACTTTAAACACACTTATTTTAGTTGACAAAGTCCTAATTCACATCCAACAGTCATTTAGAGTCAAAAGATTAAATGTTAAAATTTCATCCATATTGACCATTTTGGGATAGTTCGACATGTCCGGAGTCATCGTTTTTCATCCGAAAATTGATTTTTTGGACTGTACCAAAAATGATTCAAAATGTCAATTGGATCGTGCCTCATGTTGAATAACCACTTTTTGAACCCTCACAGTGACCAAAATTGCCATTTTTACAGAGTTTTGCTTACTCAAAAGCTTCAATTTTGACCTGTTTCAGGCACAGAAATGACTTTAAACACACTTACTTTAGTTGACAAAGTCATAATTCACATCCAACAGCCATTTACAGTCAAAAGATTAAATGTTAAAATTTCATCCATATTGACCATTTTGGGATAGTTCGACATGTCCGGAGTCATCGTTTTTCATCCGAAAATTGATTTTTTGGACTGTACCAAAAATGATTCAAAATGTCAATTGGATCGTGCCTCATGTTGAATAACCACTTTTTAAACCCTCAGAGTGACCAAAATTGCCATTTTTACAGAGTTTTGCTTACTCAAAAGCTTCAATTTTGACCCGTTTCAGGCACAGAAATGACTTTAAACACACTTATTTTAGTTGACAAAGTCCTAATTCACATCCAACAGTCATTTAGAGTCAAAAGATTAAATGTTAAAATTTCATCCATATTGACCATTTTGGGATAGTTCGACATGTCCGGAGTCATCGTTTTTCATCCGAAAATTGATTTTTTGGACTGTACCAAAAATGATTCAAAATGTCAATTGGATCGTGCCTCATGTTGAATAACCACTTTTTAAACCCTCACAGTGACCAAAATTGCCATTTTTACAGAGTTTTGCTTACTCAAAAGCTTCAATTTTGACCCGTTTCAGGCACAGAAATGACTTTAAACACACTTATTTTAGTTGACAAAGTCATAATTCACATCCAACAGCCATTTACAGTCAAAAGATTAAATGTTAAAATTTCATCCATATTGACCATTTTGGGATAGTTCGACATGTCCGGAGTCATCGTTTTTCATCCGAAAATTGATTTTTTGGACTGTACCAAAAATGATTCAAAATGTCAATTGGATCGTGCCTCATGTTGAATAACCACTTTTTAAACCCTCAGAGTGACCAAAATTGCCATTTTTACAGAGTTTTGCTTACTCAAAAGCTTCAATGTTGACCCGTTTCAGGCACAGAAATGACTTTAAACACACTTATTTTAGTTGACAAAGTCATAATTCACATCCAACAGTCATTTACAGTCAAAAGATTAAATGTTAAAATTTCATCCATTTTGACCTTTTTGGGATCGTTCGACATGTCCGGAGTCATCGTTTTTCATTCGAAAATTGATTTTTTGGACTGTACCAAAAATGATTCAAAATGTCAATTGGATTGTGCCTCATGTTGAATAACCACTTTTTAAACCCTCAGAGTGACCAAAATTGCCATTTTTACAGAGTTTTGCTTACTCAAAAGCTTCAATTTTGACCCGTTTCAGGCACAGAAATGACTTTAAACACACTTATTTTAGTTGACAAAGTCATAATTCACATCCAACAGTCATTTACAGTCAAAAGATTAAATGTTAAAATTTCATCCATTTTGACCTTTTTGGGATCGTTCGACATGTCCGGAGTCATCGTTTTTCATTCGAAAATTGATTTTTTGGACTGTACCAAAAATGATTCAAAATGTCAATTGGATCGTGCCTCATGTTGAATAACCACTTTTTAAACCCTCAGAGTGACCAAAATTGCCATTTTTACAGAGTTTTGCTTACTCAAAAGCTTCAATTTTGACCTGTTTCAGGCACAGAAATGACTTTAAACACACTTATTTTAGTTGACAAAGTCATAATTCACATCCAACAGTCATTTACAGTCAAAAGATTAAATGTTAAAATTTCATCCATATTGACCATTTTGGGATCGTTCGACATGTCCGGAGTCATCGTTTTTCATCCGAAAATTGATTTTTTGGACTGTACCAAAAATGATTCAAAGTGTCAATTGGATCGTGCCTCATGTTGAATAACCACTTTTTAAACCCTCAGAGTGACCAAAAATGCCATTTTTACAGAGTTTTGCTTACTCAAAAGCTTCAATTGTGACCCGTTTCAGGCACAGAAATGACTTTAAACACACTTATTTTAGTTGACAAAGTCATAATTCACATCCAACAGTCATTTACAGTCAAAAGATCAAATGTTAAAATTTCATCCATTTTGACCTTTTTGGGATCGTTCGAAATGTCCGGAGTCATCGTTTTTCATCCGAAAATTGATTTTTTGGACTGTACCAAAAATGATTCAAAATTTCAATTGGATCGTGCCTCATGTTGAATAACCACTTTTTAAACCCTCACAGTGACTAAAATTGCCATTTTTACAGAGTTTTGCTTACTCAAAAGCTTCAATTTTGACCCCTTTGAGGCACAGAAATGACTTTAAACACACTTATTTTAGTTGACAAAGTCATAATTCACATCCAACAGCCATTTAGAGTCAAAAGATTAAATGTTAAAATTTCATCCATATTGACCATTTTGGGATGGTTCGACATGTCCGGAGTCATCGTTTTTCACCCGAAAATTGATTTTTTGGACTGTACCAAAAATGATTCAAAATGTCAATTGGATCGTGCCTCATGTTGAATAACCACTTTTTAAACCCTCAGAGTGACCAAAATTGCCATTTTTACAGAGTTTTGCTTACTCAAAAGCTTCAATTTTGACCCGTTTCAGGCACAGAAATGACTTTAAACACACTTATTTTAGTTGACAAAGTCATAATTCACATCCAACAGTCATTTACAGTCAAAAGATTAAATGTTAAAATTTCATCCATATTGACCATTTTGGGATAGTTCGACATGTCCGGAGTCATCGTTTTTCATCCGAAAATTGATTTTTTGGACTGTACCAAAAATGATTCAAAATGTCAATTGGATCGTGCCTCATGTTGAATAACCACTTTTTAAACCCTCAGAGTGACCAAAATTGCCATTTTTACAGAGTTTTGCTTACTCAAAAGCTTCAATTTTGACCCGTTTCAGGCACAGAAATGACTTTAAACACACTTATTTTAGTTGACAAAGTCCTAATTCACATCCAACAGTCATTTAGAGTCAAAAGATTAAATGTTAAAATTTCATCCATATTGACCATTTTGGGATAGTTCGACATGTCCGGAGTCATCGTTTTTCATCCGAAAATTGATTTTTTGGACTGTACCAAAAATGATTCAAAATGTCAATTGGATCGTGCCTCATGTTGAATAACCACTTTTTAAACCCTCACAGTGACCAAAATTGCCATTTTTACAGAGTTTTGCTTACTCAAAAGCTTCAATTTTGACCCGTTTCAGGCACAGAAATGACTTTAAACACACTTATTTTAGTTGACAAAGTCATAATTCACATCCAACAGCCATTTACAGTCAAAAGATTAAATGTTAAAATTTCATCCATATTGACCATTTTGGGATAGTTCGACATGTCCGGAGTCATCGTTTTTCATCCGAAAATTGATTTTTTTGGACTGTACCAAAAATGATTCAAAATGTCAATTGGATCGTGCCTCATGTTGAATAACCACTTTTTAAACCCTCAGAGTGACCAAAATTGCCATTTTTACAGAGTTTTGCTTACTCAAAAGCTTCAATGTTGATCCGTTTCAGGCACAGAAATGACTTTAAACACACTTATTTTAGTTGACAAAGTCATAATTCACATCCAACAGTCATTTACAGTCAAAAGATTAAATGTTAAAATTTCATCCATTTTGACCTTTTTGGGATCGTTCGACATGTCCGGAGTCATCGTTTTTCATTCGAAAATTGATTTTTTGGACTGTACCAAAAATGATTCAAAATGTCAATTGGATTGTGCCTCATGTTGAATAACCACTTTTTAAACCCTCAGAGTGACCAAAATTGCCATTTTTACAGAGTTTTGCTTACTCAAAAGCTTCAATTTTGACCCGTTTCAGGCACAGAAATGACTTTAAACACACTTATTTTAGTTGACAAAGTCATAATTCACATCCAACAGTCATTTACAGTCAAAAGATTAAATGTTAAAATTTCATCCATTTTGACCTTTTTGGGATCGTTCGACATGTCCGGAGTCATCGTTTTTCATCCGAAAATTGATTTTTTGGACTGTACCAAAAATGATTCAAAGTGTCAATTGGATCGTGCCTCATGTTGAATAACCACTTTTTAAACCCTCAGAGTGACCAAAAATGCCATTTTTACAGAGTTTTGCTTACTCAAAAGCTTCAATTGTGACCCGTTTCAGGCACAGAAATGACTTTAAACACACTTATTTTAGTTGACAAAGTCATAATTCACATCCAACAGTCATTTACAGTCAAAAGATCAAATGTTAAAATTTCATCCATTTTGACCTTTTTGGGATCGTTCGAAATGTCCGGAGTCATCGTTTTTCATCCGAAAATTGATTTTTTGGACTGTACCAAAAATGATTCAAAATTTCAATTGGATCGTGCCTCATGTTGAATAACCACTTTTTAAACCCTCACAGTGACTAAAATTGCCATTTTTACAGAGTTTTGCTTACTCAAAAGCTTCAATTTTGACCCCTTTGAGGCACAGAAATGACTTTAAACACACTTATTTTAGTTGACAAAGTCATAATTCACATCCAACAGCCATTTAGAGTCAAAAGATTAAATGTTAAAATTTCATCCATATTGACCATTTTGGGATAGTTCGACATGTCCGGAGTCATCGTTTTTCACCCGAAAATTGATTTTTTTGGACTGTACCAAAAATGATTCAAAATGTCAATTGGATCGTGCCTCATGTTGAATAACCACTTTTTAAACCCTCAGAGTGACCAAAATTGCCATTTTTACAGAGTTTTGCTTACTCAAAAGCTTCAATTTTGACCCGTTTCAGGCACAGAAATGACTTTAAACACACTTATTTTAGTTGACAAAGTCATAATTCACATCCAACAGTCATTTACAGTCAAAAGATTAAATGTTAAAATTTCATCCATATTGACCATTTTGGGATAGTTCGACATGTCCGGAGTCATTGTTTTCCATCCGAAAATTGATTTTTTGGACTGTACCAAAAATGATTCAAAATGTCAATTGGATCGTGCCTCATGTTGAATAACCACTTTTTAAACCCTCAGAGTGACCAAAATTGCCATTTTTACAGAGTTTTGCTTACTCAAAAGCTTCAATTTTGACCCGTTTCAGGCACAGAAATGACTTTAAACACACTTATTTTAGTTGACAAAGTCCTAATTCACATCCAACAGTCATTTAGAGTCAAAAGATTAAATGTTAAAATTTCATCCATATTGACCATTTTGGGATAGTTCGACATGTCCGGAGTCATCGTTTTTCATCCGAAAATTGATTTTTTGGACTGTACCAAAAATGATTCAAAATGTCAATTGGATCGTGCCTCATGTTGAATAACCACTTTTTAAACCCTCAGAGTGACCAAAATTGCCATTTTTACAGAGTTTTGCTTACTCAAAAGCTTCAATTTTGACCCGTTTCAGGCACAGAAATGACTTTAAACACACTTATTTTAGTTGACAAAGTCCTAATTCACATCCAACAGTCATTTAGAGTGAAAAGATTAAATGTTAAAATTTCATCCATATTGACCATTTTGGGATAGTTCGACATGTCCGGAGTCATCGTTTTTCATCCGAAAATTGATTTTTTGGACTGTACCAAAAATGATTCAAAATGTCAATTGGATCGTGCCTCATGTTGAATAACCACTTTTTAAACCCTCACAGTGACCAAAATTGCCATTTTTACAGAGTTTTGCTTACTCAAAAGCTTCAATTTTGACCCGTTTCAGGCACAGAAATGACTTTAAACACACTTATTTTAGTTGACAAAGTCATAATTCACATCCAACAGCCATTTACAGTCAAAAGATTAAATGTTAAAATTTCATCCATTTTGACCTTTTTGGGATCGTTCGACATGTCCGGAGTCATTGTTTTTCATTCGAAAATTGATTTTTTGGACTGTACCAAAAATGATTCAAAATGTCAATTGGATTGTGCCTCATGTTGAATAACCACTTTTTAAACCCTCAGAGTGACCAAAATTGCCATTTTTACAGAGTTTTGCTTACTCAAAAGCTTCAATTTTGACCCGTTTCAGGAACAGAAATGACTTTAAACACACTTATTTTAGTTGACAAAGTCATAATTCACATCCAACAGTCATTTACAGTCAAAAGATTAAATGTTAAAATTTCATCCATTTTGACCTTTTTGGGATCGTTCGACATGTCCGGAGTCATCGTTTTTCATTCGAAAATTGATTTTTTGGACTGTACCAAAAATGATTCAAAATGTCAATTGGATCGTGCCCCATGTTGAATAACCACTTTTTAAACCCTCAGAGTGACCAACATTGCCATTTTTACAGAGTTTTGCTTACTCAAAAGCTTCAATTTTGACCTGTTTCAGGCACAGAAATGACTTTAAACACACTTATTTTAGTTGACAAAGTCATAATTCACATCCAACAGTCATTTACAGTCAAAAGATTAAATGTTAAAATTTCATCCATATTGACCATTTTGGGATCGTTCGACATGTCCGGAGTCATCGTTTTTCATCCGAAAATTGATTTTTTGGACTGTACCAAAAATGATTCAAAGTGTCAATTGGATCGTGCCTCATGTTGAATAACCACTTTTTAAACCCTCAGAGTGACCAAAAATGCCATTTTTACAGAGTTTTGCTTACTCAAAAGCTTCAATTGTGACCCGTTTCAGGCACAGAAATGACTTTAAACACACTTATTTTAGTTGACAAAGTCATAATTCACATCCAACAGTCATTTACAGTCAAAAGATTAAATGTTAAAATTTCATCCATATTGACCATTTTGGGATAGTTCGACATGTCCGGAGTCATTGTTTTCCATCCGAAAATTGATTTTTTGGACTGTACCAAAAATGATTCAAAATGTCAATTGGATCGTGCCTCATGTTGAATAACCACTTTTTAAACCCTCAGAGTGACCAAAATTGCCATTTTTACAGAGTTTTGCTTACTCAAAAGCTTCAATTTTGACCCCTTTGAGGCACAGAAATGACTTTAAACACACTTATTTTAGTTGACAAAGTCATAATTCACATCCAACAGCCATTTAGAGTCAAAAGATTAAATGTTAAAATTTCATCCATATTGACCATTTTGGGATAGTTCGACATGTCCGGAGTCATCGTTTTTCACCCGAAAATTGATTTTTTTGGACTGTACCAAAAATGATTCAAAATGTCAATTGGATCGTGCCTCATGTTGAATAACCACTTTTTAAACCCTCAGAGTGACCAAAATTGCCATTTTTACAGAGTTTTGCTTACTCAAAAGCTTCAATTTTGACCCGTTTCAGGCACAGAAATGACTTTAAACACACTTATTTTAGTTGACAAAGTCATAATTCACATCCAACAGTCATTTACAGTCAAAAGATTAAATGTTAAAATTTCATCCATATTGACCATTTTGGGATAGTTCGACATGTCCGGAGTCATTGTTTTCCATCCGAAAATTGATTTTTTGGACTGTACCAAAAATGATTCAAAATGTCAATTGGATCGTGCCTCATGTTGAATAACCACTTTTTAAACCCTCAGAGTGACCAAAATTGCCATTTTTACAGAGTTTTGCTTACTCAAAAGCTTCAATTTTGACCCGTTTCAGGCACAGAAATGACTTTAAACACACTTATTTTAGTTGACAAAGTCCTAATTCACATCCAACAGTCATTTAGAGTCAAAAGATTAAATGTTAAAATTTCATCCATATTGACCATTTTGGGATAGTTCGACATGTCCGGAGTCATCGTTTTTCATCCGAAAATTGATTTTTTGGACTGTACCAAAAATGATTCAAAATGTCAATTGGATCGTGCCTCATGTTGAATAACCACTTTTTAAACCCTCAGAGTGACCAAAATTGCCATTTTTACAGAGTTTTGCTTACTCAAAAGCTTCAATTTTGACCCGTTTCAGGCACAGAAATGACTTTAAACACACTTATTTTAGTTGACAAAGTCCTAATTCACATCCAACAGTCATTTAGAGTGAAAAGATTAAATGTTAAAATTTCATCCATATTGACCATTTTGGGATAGTTCGACATGTCCGGAGTCATCGTTTTTCATCCGAAAATTGATTTTTTGGACTGTACCAAAAATGATTCAAAATGTCAATTGGATCGTGCCTCATGTTGAATAACCACTTTTTAAACCCTCACAGTGACCAAAATTGCCATTTTTACAGAGTTTTGCTTACTCAAAAGCTTCAATTTTGACCCGTTTCAGGCACAGAAATGACTTTAAACACACTTATTTTAGTTGACAAAGTCATAATTCACATCCAACAGCCATTTACAGTCAAAAGATTAAATGTTAAAATTTCATCCATTTTGACCTTTTTGGGATCGTTCGACATGTCCGGAGTCATTGTTTTTCATTCGAAAATTGATTTTTTGGACTGTACCAAAAATGATTCAAAATGTCAATTGGATTGTGCCTCATGTTGAATAACCACTTTTTAAACCCTCAGAGTGACCAAAATTGCCATTTTTACAGAGTTTTGCTTACTCAAAAGCTTCAATTTTGACCCGTTTCAGGAACAGAAATGACTTTAAACACACTTATTTTAGTTGACAAAGTCATAATTCACATCCAACAGTCATTTACAGTCAAAAGATTAAATGTTAAAATTTCATCCATTTTGACCTTTTTGGGATCGTTCGACATGTCCGGAGTCATCGTTTTTCATTCGAAAATTGATTTTTTGGACTGTACCAAAAATGATTCAAAATGTCAATTGGATCGTGCCCCATGTTGAATAACCACTTTTTAAACCCTCAGAGTGACCAACATTGCCATTTTTACAGAGTTTTGCTTACTCAAAAGCTTCAATTTTGACCTGTTTCAGGCACAGAAATGACTTTAAACACACTTATTTTAGTTGACAAAGTCATAATTCACATCCAACAGTCATTTACAGTCAAAAGATTAAATGTTAAAATTTCATCCATATTGACCATTTTGGGATCGTTCGACATGTCCGGAGTCATCGTTTTTCATCCGAAAATTGATTTTTTGGACTGTACCAAAAATGATTCAAAGTGTCAATTGGATCGTGCCTCATGTTGAATAACCACTTTTTAAACCCTCAGAGTGACCAAAAATGCCATTTTTACAGAGTTTTGCTTACTCAAAAGCTTCAATTGTGACCCGTTTCAGGCACAGAAATGACTTTAAACACACTTATTTTAGTTGACAAAGTCATAATTCACATCCAACAGTCATTTACAGTCAAAAGATTAAATGTTAAAATTTCATCCATATTGACCATTTTGGGATAGTTCGACATGTCCGGAGTCATTGTTTTCCATCCGAAAATTGATTTTTTGGACTGTACCAAAAATGATTCAAAATGTCAATTGGATCGTGCCTCATGTTGAATAACCACTTTTTAAACCCTCAGAGTGACCAAAATTGCCATTTTTACAGAGTTTTGCTTACTCAAAAGCTTCAATTTTGACCCCTTTGAGGCACAGAAATGACTTTAAACACACTTATTTTAGTTGACAAAGTCATAATTCACATCCAACAGCCATTTAGAGTCAAAAGATTAAATGTTAAAATTTCATCCATATTGACCATTTTGGGATAGTTCGACATGTCCGGAGTCATCGTTTTTCACCCGAAAATTGATTTTTTTGGACTGTACCAAAAATGATTCAAAATGTCAATTGGATCGTGCCTCATGTTGAATAACCACTTTTTAAACCCTCAGAGTGACCAAAATTGCCATTTTTACAGAGTTTTGCTTACTCAAAAGCTTCAATTTTGACCCGTTTCAGGCACAGAAATGACTTTAAACACACTTATTTTAGTTGACAAAGTCATAATTCACATCCAACAGTCATTTACAGTCAAAAGATTAAATGTTAAAATTTCATCCATATTGACCATTTTGGGATAGTTCGACATGTCCGGAGTCATTGTTTTCCATCCGAAAATTGATTTTTTGGACTGTACCAAAAATGATTCAAAATGTCAATTGGATCGTGCCTCATGTTGAATAACCACTTTTTAAACCCTCAGAGTGACCAAAATTGCCATTTTTACAGAGTTTTGCTTACTCAAAAGCTTCAATTTTGACCCGTTTCAGGCACAGAAATGACTTTAAACACACTTATTTTAGTTGACAAAGTCCTAATTCACATCCAACAGTCATTTAGAGTCAAAAGATTAAATGTTAAAATTTCATCCATATTGACCATTTTGGGATAGTTCGACATGTCCGGAGTCATCGTTTTTCATCCGAAAATTGATTTTTTGGACTGTACCAAAAATGATTCAAAATGTCAATTGGATCGTGCCTCATGTTGAATAACCACTTTTTAAACCCTCAGAGTGACCAAAATTGCCATTTTTACAGAGTTTTGCTTACTCAAAAGCTTCAATTTTGACCCGTTTCAGGCACAGAAATGACTTTAAACACACTTATTTTAGTTGACAAAGTCCTAATTCACATCCAACAGTCATTTAGAGTGAAAAGATTAAATGTTAAAATTTCATCCATATTGACCATTTTGGGATAGTTCGACATGTCCGGAGTCATCGTTTTTCATCCGAAAATTGATTTTTTGGACTGTACCAAAAATGATTCAAAATGTCAATTGGATCGTGCCTCATGTTGAATAACCACTTTTTAAACCCTCACAGTGACCAAAATTGCCATTTTTACAGAGTTTTGCTTACTCAAAAGCTTCAATTTTGACCTGTTTCAGGCACAGAAATGACTTTAAACACACTTATTTTAGTTGACAAAGTCATAATTCACATCCAACAGTCATTTACAGTCAAAAGATTAAATGTTAAAATTTCATCCATATTGACCATTTTGGGATCGTTCGACATGTCCGGAGTCATCGTTTTTCATCCGAAAATTGATTTTTTGGACTGTACCAAAAATGATTCAAAGTGTCAATTGGATCGTGCCTCATGTTGAATAACCACTTTTTAAACCCTCAGAGTGACCAAAAATGCCATTTTTACAGAGTTTTGCTTACTCAAAAGCTTCAATTGTGACCCGTTTCAGGCACAGAAATGACTTTAAACACACTTATTTTAGTTGACAAAGTCATAATTCACATCCAACAGTCATTTACAGTCAAAAGATCAAATGTTAAAATTTCATCCATTTTGACCTTTTTGGGATCGTTCGAAATGTCCGGAGTCATCGTTTTTCATCCGAAAATTGATTTTTTGGACTGTACCAAAAATGATTCAAAATTTCAATTGGATCGTGCCTCATGTTGAATAACCACTTTTTAAACCCTCACAGTGACTAAAATTGCCATTTTTACAGAGTTTTGCTTACTCAAAAGCTTCAATTTTGACCCCTTTGAGGCACAGAAATGACTTTAAACACACTTATTTTAGTTGACAAAGTCATAATTCACATCCAACAGCCATTTAGAGTCAAAAGATTAAATGTTAAAATTTCATCCATATTGACCATTTTGGGATAGTTCGACATGTCCGGAGTCATCGTTTTTCACCCGAAAATTGATTTTTTGGACTGTACCAAAAATGATTCAAAATGTCAATTGGATCGTGCCTCATGTTGAATAACCACTTTTTAAACCCTCAGAGTGACCAAAATTGCCATTTTTACAGAGTTTTGCTTACTCAAAAGCTTCAATTTTGACCCGTTTCAGGCACAGAAATGACTTTAAACACACTTATTTTAGTTGACAAAGTCATAATTCACATCCAACAGTCATTTACAGTCAAAAGATTAAATGTTAAAATTTCATCCATATTGACCATTTTGGGATAGTTCGACATGTCCGGAGTCATCGTTTTTCATCCGAAAATTGATTTTTTGGACTGTACCAAAAATGATTCAAAATGTCAATTGGATCGTGCCTCATGTTGAATAACCACTTTTTAAACCCTCAGAGTGACCAAAATTGCCATTTTTACAGAGTTTTGCTTACTCAAAAGCTTCAATTTTGACCCGTTTCAGGCACAGAAATGACTTTAAACACACTTATTTTAGTTGACAAAGTCATAATTCACATCCAACAGCCATTTACAGTCAAAAGATTAAATGTTAAAATTTCATCCATTTTGACCTTTTTGGGATCGTTCGACATGTCCGGAGTCATTGTTTTTCATTCGAAAATTGATTTTTTGGACTGTACCAAAAATGATTCAAAATGTCAATTGGATTGTGCCTCATGTTGAATAACCACTTTTTAAACCCTCAGAGTGACCAAAATTGCCATTTTTACAGAGTTTTGCTTACTCAAAAGCTTCAATTTTGACCCGTTTCAGGAACAGAAATGACTTTAAACACACTTATTTTAGTTGACAAAGTCATAATTCACATCCAACAGTCATTTACAGTCAAAAGATTAAATGTTAAAATTTCATCCATTTTGACCTTTTTGGGATCGTTCGACATGTCCGGAGTCATCGTTTTTCATTCGAAAATTGATTTTTTGGACTGTACCAAAAATGATTCAAAATGTCAATTGGATCGTGCCCCATGTTGAATAACCACTTTTTAAACCCTCAGAGTGACCAAAATTGCCATTTTTACAGAGTTTTGCTTACTCAAAAGCTTCAATTTTGACCTGTTTCAGGCACAGAAATGACTTTAAACACACTTATTTTAGTTGACAAAGTCATAATTCACATCCAACAGTCATTTACAGTCAAAAGATTAAATGTTAAAATTTCATCCATATTGACCATTTTGGGATCGTTCGACATGTCCGGAGTCATCGTTTTTCATCCGAAAATTGATTTTTTGGACTGTACCAAAAATGATTCAAAGTGTCAATTGGATCGTGCCTCATGTTGAATAACCACTTTTTAAACCCTCAGAGTGACCAAAAATGCCATTTTTACAGAGTTTTGCTTACTCAAAAGCTTCAATTGTGACCCGTTTCAGGCACAGAAATGACTTTAAACACACTTATTTTAGTTGACAAAGTCATAATTCACATCCAACAGTCATTTACAGTCAAAAGATTAAATGTTAAAATTTCATCCATATTGACCATTTTGGGATCGTTCGACATGTCCGGAGTCATCGTTTTTCATCCGAAAATTGATTTTTTGGACTGTACCAAAAATGATTCAAAGTGTCAATTGGATCGTGCCTCATGTTGAATAACCACTTTTTAAACCCTCAGAGTGACCAAAAATGCCATTTTTACAGAGTTTTGCTTACTCAAAAGCTTCAATTGTGACCCGTTTCAGGCACAGAAATGACTTTAAACACACTTATTTTAGTTGACAAAGTCATAATTCACATCCAACAGTCATTTACAGTCAAAAGATCAAATGTTAAAATTTCATCCATTTTGACCTTTTTGGGATCGTTCGAAATGTCCGGAGTCATCGTTTTTCATCCGAAAATTGATTTTTTGGACTGTACCAAAAATGATTCAAAATTTCAATTGGATCGTGCCTCATGTTGAATAACCACTTTTTAAACCCTCACAGTGACTAAAATTGCCATTTTTACAGAGTTTTGCTTACTCAAAAGCTTCAATTTTGACCCCTTTGAGGCACAGAAATGACTTTAAACACACTTATTTTAGTTGACAAAGTCATAATTCACATCCAACAGCCATTTAGAGTCAAAAGATTAAATGTTAAAATTTCATCCATATTGACCATTTTGGGATAGTTCGACATGTCCGGAGTCATCGTTTTTCACCCGAAAATTGATTTTTTGGACTGTACCAAAAATGATTCAAAATGTCAATTGGATCGTGCCTCATGTTGAATAACCACTTTTTAAACCCTCAGAGTGACCAAAATTGCCATTTTTACAGAGTTTTGCTTACTCAAAAGCTTCAATTTTGACCCGTTTCAGGCACAGAAATGACTTTAAACACACTTATTTTAGTTGACAAAGTCATAATTCACATCCAACAGTCATTTACAGTCAAAAGATTAAATGTTAAAATTTCATCCATATTGACCATTTTGGGATAGTTCGACATGTCCGGAGTCATCGTTTTTCATCCGAAAATTGATTTTTTGGACTGTACCAAAAATGATTCAAAATGTCAATTGGATCGTGCCTCATGTTGAATAACCACTTTTTAAACCCTCAGAGTGACCAAAATTGCCATTTTTACAGAGTTTTGCTTACTCAAAAGCTTCAATTTTGACCCGTTTCAGGCACAGAAATGACTTTAAACACACTTATTTTAGTTGACAAAGTCCTAATTCACATCCAACAGTCATTTAGAGTCAAAAGATTAAATGTTAAAATTTCATCCATATTGACCATTTTGGGATAGTTCGACATGTCCGGAGTCATCGTTTTTCATCCGAAAATTGATTTTTTGGACTGTACCAAAAATGATTCAAAATGTCAATTGGATCGTGCCTCATGTTGAATAACCACTTTTTGAACCCTCACAGTGACCAAAATTGCCATTTTTACAGAGTTTTGCTTACTCAAAAGCTTCAATTTTGACCTGTTTCAGGCACAGAAATGACTTTAAACACACTTACTTTAGTTGACAAAGTCATAATTCACATCCAACAGCCATTTACAGTCAAAAGATTAAATGTTAAAATTTCATCCATATTGACCATTTTGGGATAGTTCGACATGTCCGGAGTCATCGTTTTTCATCCGAAAATTGATTTTTTGGACTGTACCAAAAATGATTCAAAATGTCAATTGGATCGTGCCTCATGTTGAATAACCACTTTTTAAACCCTCAGAGTGACCAAAATTGCCATTTTTACAGAGTTTTGCTTACTCAAAAGCTTCAATTTTGACCCGTTTCAGGCACAGAAATGACTTTAAACACACTTATTTTAGTTGACAAAGTCCTAATTCACATCCAACAGTCATTTAGAGTCAAAAGATTAAATGTTAAAATTTCATCCATATTGACCATTTTGGGATAGTTCGACATGTCCGGAGTCATCGTTTTTCATCCGAAAATTGATTTTTTGGACTGTACCAAAAATGATTCAAAATGTCAATTGGATCGTGCCTCATGTTGAATAACCACTTTTTAAACCCTCACAGTGACCAAAATTGCCATTTTTACAGAGTTTTGCTTACTCAAAAGCTTCAATTTTGACCCGTTTCAGGCACAGAAATGACTTTAAACACACTTATTTTAGTTGACAAAGTCATAATTCACATCCAACAGCCATTTACAGTCAAAAGATTAAATGTTAAAATTTCATCCATATTGACCATTTTGGGATAGTTCGACATGTCCGGAGTCATCGTTTTTCATCCGAAAATTGATTTTTTGGACTGTACCAAAAATGATTCAAAATGTCAATTGGATCGTGCCTCATGTTGAATAACCACTTTTTAAACCCTCAGAGTGACCAAAATTGCCATTTTTACAGAGTTTTGCTTACTCAAAAGCTTCAATGTTGACCCGTTTCAGGCACAGAAATGACTTTAAACACACTTATTTTAGTTGACAAAGTCATAATTCACATCCAACAGTCATTTACAGTCAAAAGATTAAATGTTAAAATTTCATCCATTTTGACCTTTTTGGGATCGTTCGACATGTCCGGAGTCATCGTTTTTCATTCGAAAATTGATTTTTTGGACTGTACCAAAAATGATTCAAAATGTCAATTGGATTGTGCCTCATGTTGAATAACCACTTTTTAAACCCTCAGAGTGACCAAAATTGCCATTTTTACAGAGTTTTGCTTACTCAAAAGCTTCAATTTTGACCCGTTTCAGGCACAGAAATGACTTTAAACACACTTATTTTAGTTGACAAAGTCATAATTCACATCCAACAGTCATTTACAGTCAAAAGATTAAATGTTAAAATTTCATCCATTTTGACCTTTTTGGGATCGTTCGACATGTCCGGAGTCATCGTTTTTCATCCGAAAATTGATTTTTTGGACTGTACCAAAAATGATTCAAAGTGTCAATTGGATCGTGCCTCATGTTGAATAACCACTTTTTAAACCCTCAGAGTGACCAAAAATGCCATTTTTACAGAGTTTTGCTTACTCAAAAGCTTCAATTGTGACCCGTTTCAGGCACAGAAATGACTTTAAACACACTTATTTTAGTTGACAAAGTCATAATTCACATCCAACAGTCATTTACAGTCAAAAGATCAAATGTTAAAATTTCATCCATTTTGACCTTTTTGGGATCGTTCGAAATGTCCGGAGTCATCGTTTTTCATCCGAAAATTGATTTTTTGGACTGTACCAAAAATGATTCAAAATTTCAATTGGATCGTGCCTCATGTTGAATAACCACTTTTTAAACCCTCACAGTGACTAAAATTGCCATTTTTACAGAGTTTTGCTTACTCAAAAGCTTCAATTTTGACCCCTTTGAGGCACAGAAATGACTTTAAACACACTTATTTTAGTTGACAAAGTCATAATTCACATCCAACAGCCATTTAGAGTCAAAAGATTAAATGTTAAAATTTCATCCATATTGACCATTTTGGGATAGTTCGACATGTCCGGAGTCATCGTTTTTCACCCGAAAATTGATTTTTTTGGACTGTACCAAAAATGATTCAAAATGTCAATTGGATCGTGCCTCATGTTGAATAACCACTTTTTAAACCCTCAGAGTGACCAAAATTGCCATTTTTACAGAGTTTTGCTTACTCAAAAGCTTCAATTTTGACCCGTTTCAGGCACAGAAATGACTTTAAACACACTTATTTTAGTTGACAAAGTCATAATTCACATCCAACAGTCATTTACAGTCAAAAGATTAAATGTTAAAATTTCATCCATATTGACCATTTTGGGATAGTTCGACATGTCCGGAGTCATTGTTTTCCATCCGAAAATTGATTTTTTGGACTGTACCAAAAATGATTCAAAATGTCAATTGGATCGTGCCTCATGTTGAATAACCACTTTTTAAACCCTCAGAGTGACCAAAATTGCCATTTTTACAGAGTTTTGCTTACTCAAAAGCTTCAATTTTGACCCGTTTCAGGCACAGAAATGACTTTAAACACACTTATTTTAGTTGACAAAGTCCTAATTCACATCCAACAGTCATTTAGAGTCAAAAGATTAAATGTTAAAATTTCATCCATATTGACCATTTTGGGATAGTTCGACATGTCCGGAGTCATCGTTTTTCATCCGAAAATTGATTTTTTGGACTGTACCAAAAATGATTCAAAATGTCAATTGGATCGTGCCTCATGTTGAATAACCACTTTTTAAACCCTCAGAGTGACCAAAATTGCCATTTTTACAGAGTTTTGCTTACTCAAAAGCTTCAATTTTGACCCGTTTCAGGCACAGAAATGACTTTAAACACACTTATTTTAGTTGACAAAGTCCTAATTCACATCCAACAGTCATTTAGAGTGAAAAGATTAAATGTTAAAATTTCATCCATATTGACCATTTTGGGATAGTTCGACATGTCCGGAGTCATCGTTTTTCATCCGAAAATTGATTTTTTGGACTGTACCAAAAATGATTCAAAATGTCAATTGGATCGTGCCTCATGTTGAATAACCACTTTTTAAACCCTCACAGTGACCAAAATTGCCATTTTTACAGAGTTTTGCTTACTCAAAAGCTTCAATTTTGACCCGTTTCAGGCACAGAAATGACTTTAAACACACTTATTTTAGTTGACAAAGTCATAATTCACATCCAACAGCCATTTACAGTCAAAAGATTAAATGTTAAAATTTCATCCATTTTGACCTTTTTGGGATCGTTCGACATGTCCGGAGTCATTGTTTTTCATTCGAAAATTGATTTTTTGGACTGTACCAAAAATGATTCAAAATGTCAATTGGATTGTGCCTCATGTTGAATAACCACTTTTTAAACCCTCAGAGTGACCAAAATTGCCATTTTTACAGAGTTTTGCTTACTCAAAAGCTTCAATTTTGACCCGTTTCAGGAACAGAAATGACTTTAAACACACTTATTTTAGTTGACAAAGTCATAATTCACATCCAACAGTCATTTACAGTCAAAAGATTAAATGTTAAAATTTCATCCATTTTGACCTTTTTGGGATCGTTCGACATGTCCGGAGTCATCGTTTTTCATTCGAAAATTGATTTTTTGGACTGTACCAAAAATGATTCAAAATGTCAATTGGATCGTGCCCCATGTTGAATAACCACTTTTTAAACCCTCAGAGTGACCAACATTGCCATTTTTACAGAGTTTTGCTTACTCAAAAGCTTCAATTTTGACCTGTTTCAGGCACAGAAATGACTTTAAACACACTTATTTTAGTTGACAAAGTCATAATTCACATCCAACAGTCATTTACAGTCAAAAGATTAAATGTTAAAATTTCATCCATATTGACCATTTTGGGATCGTTCGACATGTCCGGAGTCATCGTTTTTCATCCGAAAATTGATTTTTTGGACTGTACCAAAAATGATTCAAAGTGTCAATTGGATCGTGCCTCATGTTGAATAACCACTTTTTAAACCCTCAGAGTGACCAAAAATGCCATTTTTACAGAGTTTTGCTTACTCAAAAGCTTCAATTGTGACCCGTTTCAGGCACAGAAATGACTTTAAACACACTTATTTTAGTTGACAAAGTCATAATTCACATCCAACAGTCATTTACAGTCAAAAGATCAAATGTTAAAATTTCATCCATTTTGACCTTTTTGGGATCGTTCGAAATGTCCGGAGTCATCGTTTTTCATCCGAAAATTGATTTTTTGGACTGTACCAAAAATGATTCAAAATTTCAATTGGATCGTGCCTCATGTTGAATAACCACTTTTTAAACCCTCACAGTGACTAAAATTGCCATTTTTACAGAGTTTTGCTTACTCAAAAGCTTCAATTTTGACCCCTTTGAGGCACAGAAATGACTTTAAACACACTTATTTTAGTTGACAAAGTCATAATTCACATCCAACAGCCATTTAGAGTCAAAAGATTAAATGTTAAAATTTCATCCATATTGACCATTTTGGGATAGTTCGACATGTCCGGAGTCATCGTTTTTCACCCGAAAATTGATTTTTTTGGACTGTACCAAAAATGATTCAAAATGTCAATTGGATCGTGCCTCATGTTGAATAACCACTTTTTAAACCCTCAGATTGACCAAAATTGCCATTTTTACAGAGTTTTGCTTACTCAAAAGCTTCAATTTTGACCCGTTTCAGGCACAGAAATGACTTTAAACACACTTATTTTAGTTGACAAAGTCATAATTCACATCCAACAGCCATTTACAGTCAAAAGATTAAATGTTAAAATTTCATCCATATTGACCATTTTGGGATAGTTCGACATGTCCGGAGTCATCGTTTTTCATCCGAAAATTGATTTTTTGGACTGTACCAAAAATGATTCAAAATGTCAATTGGATCGTGCCTCATGTTGAATAACCACTTTTTAAACCCTCAGAGTGACCAAAATTGCCATTTTTACAGAGTTTTGCTTACTCAAAAGCTTCAATTTTGACCCGTTTCAGGCACAGAAATGACTTTAAACACACTTATTTTAGTTGACAAAGTCCTAATTCACATCCAACAGTCATTTAGAGTCAAAAGATTAAATGTTAAAATTTCATCCATATTGACCATTTTGGGATAGTTCGACATGTCCGGAGTCATCGTTTTTCATCCGAAAATTGATTTTTTGGACTGTACCAAAAATGATTCAAAATGTCAATTGGATCGTGCCTCATGTTGAATAACCACTTTTTAAACCCTCAGAGTGACCAAAATTGCCATTTTTACAGAGTTTTGCTTACTCAAAAGCTTCAATTTTGACCCGTTTCAGGAACAGAAATGACTTTAAACACACTTATTTTAGTTGACAAAGTCATAATTCACATCCAACAGTCATTTACAGTCAAAAGATTAAATGTTAAAATTTCATCCATTTTGACCTTTTTGGGATCGTTCGACATGTCCGGAGTCATCGTTTTTCATTCGAAAATTGATTTTTTGGACTGTACCAAAAATGATTCAAAATGTCAATTGGATCGTGCCCCATGTTGAATAACCACTTTTTAAACCCTCAGAGTGACCAAAATTGCCATTTTTACAGAGTTTTGCTTACTCAAAAGCTTCAATTTTGACCTGTTTCAGGCACAGAAATGACTTTAAACACACTTATTTTAGTTGACAAAGTCATAATTCACATCCAACAGTCATTTACAGTCAAAAGATTAAATGTTAAAATTTCATCCATATTGACCATTTTGGGATCGTTCGACATGTCCGGAGTCATCGTTTTTCATCCGAAAATTGATTTTTTGGACTGTACCAAAAATGATTCAAAGTGTCAATTGGATCGTGCCTCATGTTGAATAACCACTTTTTAAACCCTCAGAGTGACCAAAAATGCCATTTTTACAGAGTTTTGCTTACTCAAAAGCTTCAATTGTGACCTGTTTCAGGCACAGAAATGACTTTAAACACACTTATTTTAGTTGACAAAGTCATAATTCACATCCAACAGTCATTTACAGTCAAAAGATCAAATGTTAAAATTTCATCCATTTTGACCTTTTTGGGATCGTTCGAAATGTCCGGAGTCATCGTTTTTCATCCGAAAATTGATTTTTTGGACTGTACCAAAAATGATTCAAAATTTCAATTGGATCGTGCCTCATGTTGAATAACCACTTTTTAAACCCTCACAGTGACTAAAATTGCCATTTTTACAGAGTTTTGCTTACTCAAAAGCTTCAATTTTGACCCCTTTGAGGCACAGAAATGACTTTAAACACACTTATTTTAGTTGACAAAGTCATAATTCACATCCAACAGCCATTTAGAGTCAAAAGATTAAATGTTAAAATTTCATCCATATTGACCATTTTGGGATAGTTCGACATGTCCGGAGTCATCGTTTTTCACCCGAAAATTGATTTTTTGGACTGTACCAAAAATGATTCAAAATGTCAATTGGATCGTGCCTCATGTTGAATAACCACTTTTTAAACCCTCAGAGTGACCAAAATTGCCATTTTTACAGAGTTTTGCTTACTCAAAAGCTTCAATTTTGACCCGTTTCAGGCACAGAAATGACTTTAAACACACTTATTTTAGTTGACAAAGTCATAATTCACATCCAACAGTCATTTACAGTCAAAAGATTAAATGTTAAAATTTCATCCATATTGACCATTTTGGGATAGTTCGACATGTCCGGAGTCATCGTTTTTCATCCGAAAATTGATTTTTTGGACTGTACCAAAAATGATTCAAAATGTCAATTGGATCGTGCCTCATGTTGAATAACCACTTTTTAAACCCTCAGAGTGACCAAAATTGCCATTTTTACAGAGTTTTGCTTACTCAAAAGCTTCAATTTTGACCCGTTTCAGGCACAGAAATGACTTTAAACACACTTATTTTAGTTGACAAAGTCATAATTCACATCCAACAGCCATTTACAGTCAAAAGATTAAATGTTAAAATTTCATCCATTTTGACCTTTTTGGGATCGTTCGACATGTCCGGAGTCATTGTTTTTCATTCGAAAATTGATTTTTTGGACTGTACCAAAAATGATTCAAAATGTCAATTGGATTGTGCCTCATGTTGAATAACCACTTTTTAAACCCTCAGAGTGACCAAAATTGCCATTTTTACAGAGTTTTGCTTACTCAAAAGCTTCAATTTTGACCCGTTTCAGGAACAGAAATGACTTTAAACACACTTATTTTAGTTGACAAAGTCATAATTCACATCCAACAGTCATTTACAGTCAAAAGATTAAATGTTAAAATTTCATCCATTTTGACCTTTTTGGGATCGTTCGACATGTCCGGAGTCATCGTTTTTCATTCGAAAATTGATTTTTTGGACTGTACCAAAAATGATTCAAAATGTCAATTGGATCGTGCCCCATGTTGAATAACCACTTTTTAAACCCTCAGAGTGACCAAAATTGCCATTTTTACAGAGTTTTGCTTACTCAAAAGCTTCAATTTTGACCTGTTTCAGGCACAGAAATGACTTTAAACACACTTATTTTAGTTGACAAAGTCATAATTCACATCCAACAGTCATTTACAGTCAAAAGATTAAATGTTAAAATTTCATCCATATTGACCATTTTGGGATCGTTCGACATGTCCGGAGTCATCGTTTTTCATCCGAAAATTGATTTTTTGGACTGTACCAAAAATGATTCAAAGTGTCAATTGGATCGTGCCTCATGTTGAATAACCATTTTTTAAACCCTCAGAGTGACCAAAAATGCCATTTTTACAGAGTTTTGCTTACTCAAAAGCTTCAATTGTGACCCGTTTCAGGCACAGAAATGACTTTAAACACACTTATTTTAGTTGACAAAGTCATAATTCACATCCAACAGTCATTTACAGTCAAAAGATCAAATGTTAAAATTTCATCCATTTTGACCTTTTTGGGATCGTTCGAAATGTCCGGAGTCATCGTTTTTCATCCGAAAATTGATTTTTTGGACTGTACCAAAAATGATTCAAAATTTCAATTGGATCGTGCCTCATGTTGAATAACCACTTTTTAAACCCTCACAGTGACTAAAATTGCCATTTTTACAGAGTTTTGCTTACTCAAAAGCTTCAATTTTGACCCCTTTGAGGCACAGAAATGACTTTAAACACACTTATTTTAGTTGACAAAGTCATAATTCACATCCAACAGCCATTTAGAGTCAAAAGATTAAATGTTAAAATTTCATCCATATTGACCATTTTGGGATAGTTCGACATGTCCGGAGTCATCGTTTTTCACCCGAAAATTGATTTTTTTGGACTGTACCAAAAATGATTCAAAATGTCAATTGGATCGTGCCTCATGTTGAATAACCACTTTTTAAACCCTCAGAGTGACCAAAATTGCCATTTTTACAGAGTTTTGCTTACTCAAAAGCTTCAATTTTGACCCGTTTCAGGCACAGAAATGACTTTAAACACACTTATTTTAGTTGACAAAGTCATAATTCACATCCAACAGTCATTTACAGTCAAAAGATTAAATGTTAAAATTTCATCCATATTGACCATTTTGGGATAGTTCGACATGTCCGGAGTCATCGTTTTTCATCCGAAAATTGATTTTTTGGACTGTACCAAAAATGATTCAAAATGTCAATTGGATCGTGCCTCATGTTGAATAACCACTTTTTAAACCCTCAGAGTGACCAAAATTGCCATTTTTACAGAGTTTTGCTTACTCAAAAGCTTCAATTTTGACCCGTTTCAGGCACAGAAATGACTTTAAACACACTTATTTTAGTTGACAAAGTCCTAATTCACATCCAACAGTCATTTAGAGTCAAAAGATTAAATGTTAAAATTTCATCCATATTGACCATTTTGGGATAGTTCGACATGTCCGGAGTCATCGTTTTTCATCCGAAAATTGATTTTTTGGACTGTACCAAAAATGATTCAAAATGTCAATTGGATCGTGCCTCATGTTGAATAACCACTTTTTAAACCCTCACAGTGACCAAAATTGCCATTTTTACAGAGTTTTGCTTACTCAAAAGCTTCAATTTTGACCCGTTTCAGGCACAGAAATGACTTTAAACACACTTATTTTAGTTGACAAAGTCATAATTCACATCCAACAGCCATTTACAGTCAAAAGATTAAATGTTAAAATTTCATCCATATTGACCATTTTGGGATAGTTCGACATGTCCGGAGTCATCGTTTTTCATCCGAAAATTGATTTTTTGGACTGTACCAAAAATGATTCAAAATGTCAATTGGATCGTGCCTCATGTTGAATAACCACTTTTTAAACCCTCAGAGTGACCAAAATTGCCATTTTTACAGAGTTTTGCTTACTCAAAAGCTTCAATTTTGACCCGTTTCAGGCACAGAAATGACTTTAAACACACTTATTTTAGTTGACAAAGTCCTAATTCACATCCAACAGTCATTTAGAGTCAAAAGATTAAATGTTAAAATTTCATCCATATTGACCATTTTGGGATAGTTCGACATGTCCGGAGTCATCGTTTTTCATCCGAAAATTGATTTTTTGGACTGTACCAAAAATGATTCAAAATGTCAATTGGATCGTGCCTCATGTTGAATAACCACTTTTTAAACCCTCAGAGTGACCAAAATTGCCATTTTTACAGAGTTTTGCTTACTCAAAAGCTTCAATTTTGACCCGTTTCAGGAACAGAAATGACTTTAAACACACTTATTTTAGTTGACAAAGTCATAATTCACATCCAACAGTCATTTACAGTCAAAAGATTAAATGTTAAAATTTCATCCATTTTGACCTTTTTGGGATCGTTCGACATGTCCGGAGTCATCGTTTTTCATTCGAAAATTGATTTTTTGGACTGTACCAAAAATGATTCAAAATGTCAATTGGATCGTGCCCCATGTTGAATAACCACTTTTTAAACCCTCAGAGTGACCAAAATTGCCATTTTTACAGAGTTTTGCTTACTCAAAAGCTTCAATTTTGACCTGTTTCAGGCACAGAAATGACTTTAAACACACTTATTTTAGTTGACAAAGTCATAATTCACATCCAACAGTCATTTACAGTCAAAAGATTAAATGTTAAAATTTCATCCATATTGACCATTTTGGGATCGTTCGACATGTCCGGAGTCATCGTTTTTCATCCGAAAATTGATTTTTTGGACTGTACCAAAAATGATTCAAAGTGTCAATTGGATCGTGCCTCATGTTGAATAACCACTTTTTAAACCCTCAGAGTGACCAAAAATGCCATTTTTACAGAGTTTTGCTTACTCAAAAGCTTCAATTGTGACCCGTTTCAGGCACAGAAATGACTTTAAACACACTTATTTTAGTTGACAAAGTCATAATTCACATCCAACAGTCATTTACAGTCAAAAGATCAAATGTTAAAATTTCATCCATTTTGACCTTTTTGGGATCGTTCGAAATGTCCGGAGTCATCGTTTTTCATCCGAAAATTGATTTTTTGGACTGTACCAAAAATGATTCAAAATTTCAATTGGATCGTGCCTCATGTTGAATAACCACTTTTTAAACCCTCACAGTGACTAAAATTGCCATTTTTACAGAGTTTTGCTTACTCAAAAGCTTCAATTTTGACCCCTTTGAGGCACAGAAATGACTTTAAACACACTTATTTTAGTTGACAAAGTCATAATTCACATCCAACAGCCATTTAGAGTCAAAAGATTAAATGTTAAAATTTCATCCATATTGACCATTTTGGGATAGTTCGACATGTCCGGAGTCATCGTTTTTCACCCGAAAATTGATTTTTTGGACTGTACCAAAAATGATTCAAAATGTCAATTGGATCGTGCCTCATGTTGAATAACCACTTTTTAAACCCTCAGAGTGACCAAAATTGCCATTTTTACAGAGTTTTGCTTACTCAAAAGCTTCAATTTTGACCCGTTTCAGGCACAGAAATGACTTTAAACACACTTATTTTAGTTGACAAAGTCATAATTCACATCCAACAGTCATTTACAGTCAAAAGATTAAATGTTAAAATTTCATCCATATTGACCATTTTGGGATAGTTCGACATGTCCGGAGTCATCGTTTTTCATCCGAAAATTGATTTTTTGGACTGTACCAAAAATGATTCAAAATGTCAATTGGATCGTGCCTCATGTTGAATAACCACTTTTTAAACCCTCAGAGTGACCAAAATTGCCATTTTTACAGAGTTTTGCTTACTCAAAAGCTTCAATTTTGACCCGTTTCAGGCACAGAAATGACTTTAAACACACTTATTTTAGTTGACAAAGTCCTAATTCACATCCAACAGTCATTTAGAGCCAAAAGATTAAATGTTAAAATTTCATCCATATTGACCATTTTGGGATAGTTCGACATGTCCGGAGTCATCGTTTTTCATCCGAAAATTGATTTTTTGGACTGTACCAAAAATGATTCAAAATGTCAATTGGATCGTGCCTCATGTTGAATAACCACTTTTTAAACCCTCACAGTGACCAAAATTGCCATTTTTACAGAGTTTTGCTTACTCAAAAGCTTCAATTTTGACCCGTTTCAGGCACAGAAATGACTTTAAACACACTTATTTTAGTTGACAAAGTCATAATTCACATCCAACAGCCATTTACAGTCAAAAGATTAAATGTTAAAATTTCATCCATATTGACCATTTTGGGATAGTTCGACATGTCCGGAGTCATCGTTTTTCATCCGAAAATTGATTTTTTGGACTGTACCAAAAATGATTCAAAATGTCAATTGGATCGTGCCTCATGTTGAGTAACCACTTTTTAAACCCTCAGAGTGACCAAAATTGCCATTTTTACAGAGTTTTGCTTACTCAAAAGCTTCAATTTTGACCCGTTTCAGGCACAGAAATGACTTTAAACACACTTATTTTAGTTGACAAAGTCCTAATTCACATCCAACAGTCATTTAGAGTCAAAAGATTAAATGTTAAAATTTCATCCATATTGACCATTTTGGGATAGTTCGACATGTCCGGAGTCATCGTTTTTCATCCGAAAATTGATTTTTTGGACTGTACCAAAAATGATTCAAAATGTCAATTGGATCGTGCCTCATGTTGAATAACCACTTTTTAAACCCTCAGAGTGACCAAAATTGCCATTTTTACAGAGTTTTGCTTACTCAAAAGCTTCAATGTTGACCCGTTTCAGGCACAGAAATGACTTTAAACACACTTATTTTAGTTGACAAAGTCCTAATTCACATCCAACAGTCATTTAGAGTCAAAAGATTAAATGTTAAAATTTCATCCATATTGACCATTTTGGGATAGTTCGACATGTCCGGAGTCATCGTTTTTCATCCGAAAATTGATTTTTTGGACTGTACCAAAAATGATTCAAAATGTCAATTGGATCGTGCCTCATGTTGAATAACCACTTTTTAAACCCTCACAGTGACCAAAATTGCCATTTTTACAGAGTTTTGCTTACTCAAAAGCTTCAATTTTGACCCGTTTCAGGCACAGAAATGACTTTAAACACACTTATTTTAGTTGACAAAGTCATAATTCACATCCAACAGCCATTTACAGTCAAAAGATTAAATGTTAAAATTTCATCCATATTGACCATTTTGGGATAGTTCGACATGTCCGGAGTCATCGTTTTTCATCCGAAAATTGATTTTTTGGACTGTACCAAAAATGATTCAAAATGTCAATTGGATCGTGCCTCATGTTGAGTAACCACTTTTTAAACCCTCAGAGTGACCAAAATTGCCATTTTTACAGAGTTTTGCTTACTCAAAAGCTTCAATTTTGACCCGTTTCAGGCACAGAAATGACTTTAAACACACTTATTTTAGTTGACAAAGTCCTAATTCACATCCAACAGTCATTTAGAGTCAAAAGATTAAATGTTAAAATTTCATCCATATTGACCATTTTGGGATAGTTCGACATGTCCGGAGTCATCGTTTTTCATCCGAAAATTGATTTTTTGGACTGTACCAAAAATGATTCAAAATGTCAATTGGATCGTGCCTCATGTTGAATAACCACTTTTTAAACCCTCAGAGTGACCAAAATTGCCATTTTTACAGAGTTTTGCTTACTCAAAAGCTTCAATGTTGACCCGTTTCAGGCACAGAAATGACTTTAAACACACTTATTTTAGTTGACAAAGTCCTAATTCACATCCAACAGTCATTTAGAGTCAAAAGATTAAATGTTAAAATTTCATCCATATTGACCATTTTGGGATAGTTCGACATGTCCGGAGTCATCGTTTTTCATCCGAAAATTGATTTTTTGGACTGTACCAAAAATGATTCAAAATGTCAATTGGATCGTGCCTCATGTTGAATAACCACTTTTTAAACCCTCACAGTGACCAAAATTGCCATTTTTACAGAGTTTTGCTTACTCAAAAGCTTCAATTTTGACCCGTTTCAGGCACAGAAATGACTTTAAACACACTTATTTTAGTTGACAAAGTCATAATTCACATCCAACAGCCATTTACAGTCAAAAGATTAAATGTTAAAATTTCATCCATATTGACCATTTTGGGATAGTTCGACATGTCCGGAGTCATCGTTTTTCATCCGAAAATTGATTTTTTGGACTGTACCAAAAATGATTCAAAATGTCAATTGGATCGTGCCTCATGTTGAATAACCACTTTTTAAACCCTCAGAGTGACCAAAATTGCCATTTTTACAGAGTTTTGCTTACTCAAAAGCTTCAATTTTGACCCGTTTCAGGCACAGAAATGACTTTAAACACACTTATTTTAGTTGACAAAGTCCTAATTCACATCCAACAGTCATTTAGAGTCAAAAGATTAAATGTTAAAATTTCATCCATATTGACCATTTTGGGATAGTTCGACATGTCCGGAGTCATCGTTTTTCATCCGAAAATTGATTTTTTGGACTGTACCAAAAATGATTCAAAATGTCAATTGGATCGTGCCTCATGTTGAATAACCACTTTTTAAACCCTCAGAGTGACCAAAATTGCCATTTTTACAGAGTTTTGCTTACTCAAAAGCTTCAATTTTGACCCGTTTCAGGAACAGAAATGACTTTAAACACACTTATTTTAGTTGACAAAGTCATAATTCACATCCAACAGTCATTTACAGTCAAAAGATTAAATGTTAAAATTTCATCCATTTTGACCTTTTTGGGATCGTTCGACATGTCCGGAGTCATCGTTTTTCATTCGAAAATTGATTTTTTGGACTGTACCAAAAATGATTCAAAATGTCAATTGGATCGTGCCCCATGTTGAATAACCACTTTTTAAACCCTCAGAGTGACCAAAATTGCCATTTTTACAGAGTTTTGCTTACTCAAAAGCTTCAATTTTGACCTGTTTCAGGCACAGAAATGACTTTAAACACACTTATTTTAGTTGACAAAGTCATAATTCACATCCAACAGTCATTTACAGTCAAAAGATTAAATGTTAAAATTTCATCCATATTGACCATTTTGGGATCGTTCGACATGTCCGGAGTCATCGTTTTTCATCCGAAAATTGATTTTTTGGACTGTACCAAAAATGATTCAAAGTGTCAATTGGATCGTGCCTCATGTTGAATAACCACTTTTTAAACCCTCAGAGTGACCAAAAATGCCATTTTTACAGAGTTTTGCTTACTCAAAAGCTTCAATTGTGACCCGTTTCAGGCACAGAAATGACTTTAAACACACTTATTTTAGTTGACAAAGTCATAATTCACATCCAACAGTCATTTACAGTCAAAAGATCAAATGTTAAAATTTCATCCATTTTGACCTTTTTGGGATCGTTCGAAATGTCCGGAGTCATCGTTTTTCATCCGAAAATTGATTTTTTGGACTGTACCAAAAATGATTCAAAATTTCAATTGGATCGTGCCTCATGTTGAATAACCACTTTTTAAACCCTCACAGTGACTAAAATTGCCATTTTTACAGAGTTTTGCTTACTCAAAAGCTTCAATTTTGACCCCTTTGAGGCACAGAAATGACTTTAAACACACTTATTTTAGTTGACAAAGTCATAATTCACATCCAACAGCCATTTAGAGTCAAAAGATTAAATGTTAAAATTTCATCCATATTGACCATTTTGGGATAGTTCGACATGTCCGGAGTCATCGTTTTTCACCCGAAAATTGATTTTTTGGACTGTACCAAAAATGATTCAAAATGTCAATTGGATCGTGCCTCATGTTGAATAACCACTTTTTAAACCCTCAGAGTGACCAAAATTGCCATTTTTACAGAGTTTTGCTTACTCAAAAGCTTCAATTTTGACCCGTTTCAGGCACAGAAATGACTTTAAACACACTTATTTTAGTTGACAAAGTCATAATTCACATCCAACAGTCATTTACAGTCAAAAGATTAAATGTTAAAATTTCATCCATATTGACCATTTTGGGATAGTTCGACATGTCCGGAGTCATCGTTTTTCATCCGAAAATTGATTTTTTGGACTGTACCAAAAATGATTCAAAATGTCAATTGGATCGTGCCTCATGTTGAATAACCACTTTTTAAACCCTCAGAGTGACCAAAATTGCCATTTTTACAGAGTTTTGCTTACTCAAAAGCTTCAATTTTGACCCGTTTCAGGCACAGAAATGACTTTAAACACACTTATTTTAGTTGACAAAGTCCTAATTCACATCCAACAGTCATTTAGAGTCAAAAGATTAAATGTTAAAATTTCATCCATATTGACCATTTTGGGATAGTTCGACATGTCCGGAGTCATCGTTTTTCATCCGAAAATTGATTTTTTGGACTGTACCAAAAATGATTCAAAATGTCAATTGGATCGTGCCTCATGTTGAATAACCACTTTTTAAACCCTCACAGTGACCAAAATTGCCATTTTTACAGAGTTTTGCTTACTCAAAAGCTTCAATTTTGACCCGTTTCAGGCACAGAAATGACTTTAAACACACTTATTTTAGTTGACAAAGTCATAATTCACATCCAACAGCCATTTACAGTCAAAAGATTAAATGTTAAAATTTCATCCATATTGACCATTTTGGGATAGTTCGACATGTCCGGAGTCATCGTTTTTCATCCGAAAATTGATTTTTTGGACTGTACCAAAAATGATTCAAAATGTCAATTGGATCGTGCCTCATGTTGAGTAACCACTTTTTAAACCCTCAGAGTGACCAAAATTGCCATTTTTACAGAGTTTTGCTTACTCAAAAGCTTCAATTTTGACCCGTTTCAGGCACAGAAATGACTTTAAACACACTTATTTTAGTTGACAAAGTCCTAATTCACATCCAACAGTCATTTAGAGTCAAAAGATTAAATGTTAAAATTTCATCCATATTGACCATTTTGGGATAGTTCGACATGTCCGGAGTCATCGTTTTTCATCCGAAAATTGATTTTTTGGACTGTACCAAAAATGATTCAAAATGTCAATTGGATCGTGCCTCATGTTGAATAACCACTTTTTAAACCCTCACAGTGACCAAAATTGCCATTTTTACAGAGTTTTGCTTACTCAAAAGCTTCAATTTTGACCCGTTTCAGGCACAGAAATGACTTTAAACACACTTATTTTAGTTGACAAAGTCATAATTCACATCCAACAGCCATTTACAGTCAAAAGATTAAATGTTAAAATTTCATCCATATTGACCATTTTGGGATAGTTCGACATGTCCGGAGTCATCGTTTTTCATCCGAAAATTGATTTTTTGGACTGTACCAAAAATGATTCAAAATGTCAATTGGATCGTGCCTCATGTTGAATAACCACTTTTTAAACCCTCAGAGTGACCAAAATTGCCATTTTTACAGAGTTTTGCTTACTCAAAAGCTTCAATGTTGACCCGTTTCAGGCACAGAAATGACTTTAAACACACTTATTTTAGTTGACAAAGTCATAATTCACATCCAACAGTCATTTACAGTCAAAAGATTAAATGTTAAAATTTCATCCATTTTGACCTTTTTGGGATCGTTCGACATGTCCGGAGTCATCGTTTTTCATTCGAAAATTGATTTTTTGGACTGTACCAAAAATGATTCAAAATGTCAATTGGATTGTGCCTCATGTTGAATAACCACTTTTTAAACCCTCAGAGTGACCAAAATTGCCATTTTTACAGAGTTTTGCTTACTCAAAAGCTTCAATTTTGACCCGTTTCAGGCACAGAAATGACTTTAAACACACTTATTTTAGTTGACAAAGTCATAATTCACATCCAACAGTCATTTACAGTCAAAAGATTAAATGTTAAAATTTCATCCATTTTGACCTTTTTGGGATCGTTCGACATGTCCGGAGTCATCGTTTTTCATTCGAAAATTGATTTTTTGGACTGTACCAAAAATGATTCAAAATGTCAATTGGATCGTGCCTCATGTTGAATAACCACTTTTTAAACCCTCAGAGTGACCAAAATTGCCATTTTTACAGAGTTTTGCTTACTCAAAAGCTTCAATTTTGACCTGTTTTAGGCACAGAAATGACTTTAAACACACTTATTTTAGTTGACAAAGTCATAATTCACATCCAACAGTCATTTACAGTCAAAAGATTAAATGTTAAAATTTCATCCATATTGACCATTTTGGGATCGTTCGACATGTCCGGAGTCATCGTTTTTCATCCGAAAATTGATTTTTTGGACTGTACCAAAAATGATTCAAAGTGTCAATTGGATCGTGCCTCATGTTGAATAACCACTTTTTAAACCCTCAGAGTGACCAAAAATGCCATTTTTACAGAGTTTTGCTTACTCAAAAGCTTCAATTGTGACCCGTTTCAGGCACAGAAATGACTTTAAACACACTTATTTTAGTTGACAAAGTCATAATTCACATCCAACAGTCATTTACAGTCAAAAGATCAAATGTTAAAATTTCATCCATTTTGACCTTTTTGGGATCGTTCGAAATGTCCGGAGTCATCGTTTTTCATCCGAAAATTGATTTTTTGGACTGTACCAAAAATGATTCAAAATTTCAATTGGATCGTGCCTCATGTTGAATAACCACTTTTTAAACCCTCACAGTGACTAAAATTGCCATTTTTACAGAGTTTTGCTTACTCGAAAGCTTCAATTTTGACCCCTTTGAGGCACAGAAATGACTTTAAACACACTTATTTTAGTTGACAAAGTCATAATTCACATCCAACAGCCATTTAGAGTCAAAAGATTAAATGTTAAAATTTCATCCATATTGACCATTTTGGGATGGTTCGACATGTCCGGAGTCATCGTTTTTCACCCGAAAATTGATTTTTTGGACTGTACCAAAAATGATTCAAAATGTCAATTGGATCGTGCCTCATGTTGAATAACCACTTTTTAAACCCTCAGAGTGACCAAAATTGCCATTTTTACAGAGTTTTGCTTACTCAAAAGCTTCAATTTTGACCCGTTTCAGGCACAGAAATGACTTTAAACACACTTATTTTAGTTGACAAAGTCATAATTCACATCCAACAGTCATTTACAGTCAAAAGATTAAATGTTAAAATTTCATCCATATTGACCATTTTGGGATAGTTCGACATGTCCGGAGTCATCGTTTTTCATCCGAAAATTGATTTTTTTGGACTGTACCAAAAATGATTCAAAATGTCAATTGGATCGTGCCTCATGTTGAATAACCACTTTTTAAACCCTCAGAGTGACCAAAATTGCCATTTTTACAGAGTTTTGCTTACTCAAAAGCTTCAATTTTGACCCGTTTCAGGCACAGAAATGACTTTAAACACACTTATTTTAGTTGACAAAGTCCTAATTCACATCCAACAGTCATTTAGAGTCAAAAGATTAAATGTTAAAATTTCATCCATATTGACCATTTTGGGATAGTTCGACATGTCCGGAGTCATCGTTTTTCATCCGAAAATTGATTTTTTGGACTGTACCAAAAATGATTCAAAATGTCAATTGGATCGTGCCTCATGTTGAATAACCACTTTTTAAACCCTCACAGTGACCAAAATTGCCATTTTTACAGAGTTTTGCTTACTCAAAAGCTTCAATTTTGACCCGTTTCAGGCACAGAAATGACTTTAAACACACTTATTTTAGTTGACAAAGTCATAATTCACATCCAACAGCCATTTACAGTCAAAAGATTAAATGTTAAAATTTCATCCATATTGACCATTTTGGGATAGTTCGACATGTCCGGAGTCATCGTTTTTCATCCGAAAATTGATTTTTTTGGACTGTACCAAAAATGATTCAAAATGTCAATTGGATCGTGCCTCATGTTGAATAACCACTTTTTAAACCCTCAGAGTGACCAAAATTGCCATTTTTACAGAGTTTTGCTTACTCAAAAGCTTCAATGTTGACCCGTTTCAGGCACAGAAATGACTTTAAACACACTTATTTTAGTTGACAAAGTCATAATTCACATCCAACAGTCATTTACAGTCAAAAGATTAAATGTTAAAATTTCATCCATTTTGACCTTTTTGGGATCGTTCGACATGTCCGGAGTCATCGTTTTTCATTCGAAAATTGATTTTTTGGACTGTACCAAAAATGATTCAAAATGTCAATTGGATTGTGCCTCATGTTGAATAACCACTTTTTAAACCCTCAGAGTGACCAAAATTGCCATTTTTACAGAGTTTTGCTTACTCAAAAGCTTCAATTTTGACCCGTTTCAGGCACAGAAATGACTTTAAACACACTTATTTTAGTTGACAAAGTCATAATTCACATCCAACAGTCATTTACAGTCAAAAGATTAAATGTTAAAATTTCATCCATTTTGACCTTTTTGGGATCGTTCGACATGTCCGGAGTCATCGTTTTTCATCCGAAAATTGATTTTTTGGACTGTACCAAAAATGATTCAAAGTGTCAATTGGATCGTGCCTCATGTTGAATAACCACTTTTTAAACCCTCAGAGTGACCAAAAATGCCATTTTTACAGAGTTTTGCTTACTCAAAAGCTTCAATTGTGACCCGTTTCAGGCACAGAAATGACTTTAAACACACTTATTTTAGTTGACAAAGTCATAATTCACATCCAACAGTCATTTACAGTCAAAAGATCAAATGTTAAAATTTCATCCATTTTGACCTTTTTGGGATCGTTCGAAATGTCCGGAGTCATCGTTTTTCATCCGAAAATTGATTTTTTGGACTGTACCAAAAATGATTCAAAATTTCAATTGGATCGTGCCTCATGTTGAATAACCACTTTTTAAACCCTCACAGTGACTAAAATTGCCATTTTTACAGAGTTTTGCTTACTCAAAAGCTTCAATTTTGACCCCTTTGAGGCACAGAAATGACTTTAAACACACTTATTTTAGTTGACAAAGTCATAATTCACATCCAACAGCCATTTAGAGTCAAAAGATTAAATGTTAAAATTTCATCCATATTGACCATTTTGGGATAGTTCGACATGTCCGGAGTCATCGTTTTTCACCCGAAAATTGATTTTTTGGACTGTACCAAAAATGATTCAAAGTGTCAATTGGATCGTGCCTCATGTTGAATAACCACTTTTTAAACCCTCAGAGTGACCAAAATTGCCATTTTTACAGAGTTTTGCTTACTCAAAAGCTTCAATTTTGACCCGTTTCAGGCACAGAAATGACTTTAAACACACTTATTTTAGTTGACAAAGTCATAATTCACATCCAACAGTCATTTACAGTCAAAAGATTAAATGTTAAAATTTCATCCATATTGACCATTTTGGGATAGTTCGACATGTCCGGAGTCATTGTTTTTCATCCGAAAATTGATTTTTTGGACTGTACCAAAAATGATTCAAAATGTCAATTGGATCGTGCCTCATGTTGAATAACCACTTTTTAAACCCTCAGAGTGACCAAAATTGCCATTTTTACAGAGTTTTGCTTACTCAAAAGCTTCAATTTTGACCCGTTTCAGGCACAGAAATGACTTTAAACACACTTATTTTAGTTGACAAAGTCCTAATTCACATCCAACAGTCATTTAGAGTCAAAAGATTAAATGTTAAAATTTCATCCATATTGACCATTTTGGGATAGTTCGACATGTCCGGAGTCATCGTTTTTCATCCGAAAATTGATTTTTTGGACTGTACCAAAAATGATTCAAAATGTCAATTGGATCGTGCCTCATGTTGAATAACCACTTTTTAAACCCTCACAGTGACCAAAATTGCCATTTTTACAGAGTTTTGCTTACTCAAAAGCTTCAATTTTGACCCGTTTCAGGCACAGAAATGACTTTAAACACACTTATTTTAGTTGACAAAGTCATAATTCACATCCAACAGCCATTTACAGTCAAAAGATTAAATGTTAAAATTTCATCCATATTGACCATTTTGGGATAGTTCGACATGTCCGGAGTCAACGTTTTTCATCCGAAAATTGATTTTTTGGACTGTACCAAAAATGATTCAAAATGTCAATTGGATCGTGCCTCATGTTGAATAACCACTTTTTAAACCCTCAGAGTGACCAAAATTGCCATTTTTACAGAGTTTTGCTTACTCAAAAGCTTCAATGTTGACCCGTTTCAGGCACAGAAATGACTTTAAACACACTTATTTTAGTTGACAAAGTCATAATTCACATCCAACAGTCATTTACAGTCAAAAGATTAAATGTTAAAATTTCATCCATTTTGACCTTTTTGGGATCGTTCGACATGTCCGGAGTCATCGTTTTTCATTCGAAAATTGATTTTTTGGACTGTACCAAAAATGATTCAAAATGTCAATTGGATTGTGCCTCATGTTGAATAACCACTTTTTAAACCCTCAGAGTGACCAAAATTGCCATTTTTACAGAGTTTTGCTTACTCAAAAGCTTCAATTTTGACCCGTTTCAGGCACAGAAATGACTTTAAACACACTTATTTTAGTAGACAAAGTCATAATTCACATCCAACAGTCATTTACAGTCAAAAGATTAAATGTTAAAATTTCATCCATTTTGACCTTTTTGGGATCGTTCGACATGTCCGGAGTCATCGTTTTTCATTCGAAAATTGATTTTTTGGACTGTACCAAAAATGATTCAAAATGTCAATTGGATCGTGCCTCATGTTGAATAACCACTTTTTAAACCCTCAGAGTGACCAAAATTGCCATTTTTACAGAGTTTTGCTTACTCAAAAGCTTCAATTTTGACCTGTTTCAGGCACAGAAATGACTTTAAACACACTTATTTTAGTTGACAAAGTCATAATTCACATCCAACAGTCATTTACAGTCAAAAGATTAAATGTTAAAATTTCATCCATATTGACCATTTTGGGATCGTTCGACATGTCCGGAGTCATCGTTTTTCATCCGAAAATTGATTTTTTGGACTGTACCAAAAATGATTCAAAATGTCAATTGGATCGTGCCTCATGTTGAATAACCACTTTTTAAACCCTCAGAGTGACCAAAATTGCCATTTTTACAGAGTTTTGCTTACTCAAAAGCTTCAATTTTGACCCGTTTCAGGCACAGAAATGACTTTAAACACACTTATTTTAGTTGACAAAGTCCTAATTCACATCCAACAGTCATTTAGAGTCAAAAGATTAAATGTTAAAATTTCATCCATATTGACCATTTTGGGATAGTTCGACATGTCCGGAGTCATCGTTTTTCATCCGAAAATTGATTTTTTGGACTGTACCAAAAATGATTCAAAATGTCAATTGGATCGTGCCTCATGTTGAATAACCACTTTTTAAACCCTCACAGTGACCAAAATTGCCATTTTTACAGAGTTTTGCTTACTCAAAAGCTTCAATTTTGACCCGTTTCAGGCACAGAAATGACTTTAAACACACTTATTTTAGTTGACAAAGTCATAATTCACATCCAACAGCCATTTACAGTCAAAAGATTAAATGTTAAAATTTCATCCATATTGACCATTTTGGGATAGTTCGACATGTCCGGAGTCATCGTTTTTCATCCGAAAATTGATTTTTTTGGACTGTACCAAAAATGATTCAAAATGTCAATTGGATCGTGCCTCATGTTGAATAACCACTTTTTAAACCCTCAGAGTGACCAAAATTGCCATTTTTACAGAGTTTTGCTTACTCAAAAGCTTCAATGTTGACCCGTTTCAGGCACAGAAATGACTTTAAACACACTTATTTTAGTTGACAAAGTCATAATTCACATCCAACAGTCATTTACAGTCAAAAGATTAAATGTTAAAATTTCATCCATTTTGACCTTTTTGGGATCGTTCGACATGTCCGGAGTCATCGTTTTTCATTCGAAAATTGATTTTTTGGACTGTACCAAAAATGATTCAAAATGTCAATTGGATTGTGCCTCATGTTGAATAACCACTTTTTAAACCCTCAGAGTGACCAAAATTGCCATTTTTACAGAGTTTTGCTTACTCAAAAGCTTCAATTTTGACCCGTTTCAGGCACAGAAATGACTTTAAACACACTTATTTTAGTTGACAAAGTCATAATTCACATCCAACAGTCATTTACAGTCAAAAGATTAAATGTTAAAATTTCATCCATTTTGACCTTTTTGGGATCGTTCGACATGTCCGGAGTCATCGTTTTTCATCCGAAAATTGATTTTTTGGACTGTACCAAAAATGATTCAAAGTGTCAATTGGATCGTGCCTCATGTTGAATAACCACTTTTTAAACCCTCAGAGTGACCAAAAATGCCATTTTTACAGAGTTTTGCTTACTCAAAAGCTTCAATTGTGACCCGTTTCAGGCACAGAAATGACTTTAAACACACTTATTTTAGTTGACAAAGTCATAATTCACATCCAACAGTCATTTACAGTCAAAAGATCAAATGTTAAAATTTCATCCATTTTGACCTTTTTGGGATCGTTCGAAATGTCCGGAGTCATCGTTTTTCATCCGAAAATTGATTTTTTGGACTGTACCAAAAATGATTCAAAATTTCAATTGGATCGTGCCTCATGTTGAATAACCACTTTTTAAACCCTCACAGTGACTAAAATTGCCATTTTTACAGAGTTTTGCTTACTCAAAAGCTTCAATTTTGACCCCTTTGAGGCACAGAAATGACTTTAAACACACTTATTTTAGTTGACAAAGTCATAATTCACATCCAACAGCCATTTAGAGTCAAAAGATTAAATGTTAAAATTTCATCCATATTGACCATTTTGGGATAGTTCGACATGTCCGGAGTCATCGTTTTTCACCCGAAAATTGATTTTTTGGACTGTACCAAAAATGATTCAAAGTGTCAATTGGATCGTGCCTCATGTTGAATAACCACTTTTTAAACCCTCAGAGTGACCAAAATTGCCATTTTTACAGAGTTTTGCTTACTCAAAAGCTTCAATTTTGACCCGTTTCAGGCACAGAAATGACTTTAAACACACTTATTTTAGTTGACAAAGTCATAATTCACATCCAACAGTCATTTACAGTCAAAAGATTAAATGTTAAAATTTCATCCATATTGACCATTTTGGGATAGTTCGACATGTCCGGAGTCATTGTTTTTCATCCGAAAATTGATTTTTTGGACTGTACCAAAAATGATTCAAAATGTCAATTGGATCGTGCCTCATGTTGAATAACCACTTTTTAAACCCTCAGAGTGACCAAAATTGCCATTTTTACAGAGTTTTGCTTACTCAAAAGCTTCAATTTTGACCCGTTTCAGGCACAGAAATGACTTTAAACACACTTATTTTAGTTGACAAAGTCCTAATTCACATCCAACAGTCATTTAGAGTCAAAAGATTAAATGTTAAAATTTCATCCATATTGACCATTTTGGGATAGTTCGACATGTCCGGAGTCATCGTTTTTCATCCGAAAATTGATTTTTTGGACTGTACCAAAAATGATTCAAAATGTCAATTGGATCGTGCCTCATGTTGAATAACCACTTTTTAAACCCTCACAGTGACCAAAATTGCCATTTTTACAGAGTTTTGCTTACTCAAAAGCTTCAATTTTGACCCGTTTCAGGCACAGAAATGACTTTAAACACACTTATTTTAGTTGACAAAGTCATAATTCACATCCAACAGCCATTTACAGTCAAAAGATTAAATGTTAAAATTTCATCCATATTGACCATTTTGGGATAGTTCGACATGTCCGGAGTCAACGTTTTTCATCCGAAAATTGATTTTTTGGACTGTACCAAAAATGATTCAAAATGTCAATTGGATCGTGCCTCATGTTGAATAACCACTTTTTAAACCCTCAGAGTGACCAAAATTGCCATTTTTACAGAGTTTTGCTTACTCAAAAGCTTCAATGTTGACCCGTTTCAGGCACAGAAATGACTTTAAACACACTTATTTTAGTTGACAAAGTCATAATTCACATCCAACAGTCATTTACAGTCAAAAGATTAAATGTTAAAATTTCATCCATTTTGACCTTTTTGGGATCGTTCGACATGTCCGGAGTCATCGTTTTTCATTCGAAAATTGATTTTTTGGACTGTACCAAAAATGATTCAAAATGTCAATTGGATTGTGCCTCATGTTGAATAACCACTTTTTAAACCCTCAGAGTGACCAAAATTGCCATTTTTACAGAGTTTTGCTTACTCAAAAGCTTCAATTTTGACCCGTTTCAGGCACAGAAATGACTTTAAACACACTTATTTTAGTAGACAAAGTCATAATTCACATCCAACAGTCATTTACAGTCAAAAGATTAAATGTTAAAATTTCATCCATTTTGACCTTTTTGGGATCGTTCGACATGTCCGGAGTCATCGTTTTTCATTCGAAAATTGATTTTTTGGACTGTACCAAAAATGATTCAAAATGTCAATTGGATCGTGCCTCATGTTGAATAACCACTTTTTAAACCCTCAGAGTGACCAAAATTGCCATTTTTACAGAGTTTTGCTTACTCAAAAGCTTCAATTTTGACCTGTTTCAGGCACAGAAATGACTTTAAACACACTTATTTTAGTTGACAAAGTCATAATTCACATCCAACAGTCATTTACAGTCAAAAGATTAAATGTTAAAATTTCATCCATATTGACCATTTTGGGATCGTTCGACATGTCCGGAGTCATCGTTTTTCATCCGAAAATTGATTTTTTGGACTGTACCAAAAATGATTCAAAGTGTCAATTGGATCGTGCCTCATGTTGAATAACCACTTTTTAAACCCTCAGAGTGACCAAAAATGCCATTTTTACAGAGTTTTGCTTACTCAAAAGCTTCAATTGTGACCCGTTTCAGGCACAGAAATGACTTTAAACACACTTATTTTAGTTGACAAAGTCATAATTCACATCCAACAGTCATTTACAGTCAAAAGATCAAATGTTAAAATTTCATCCATTTTGACCTTTTTGGGATCGTTCGAAATGTCCGGAGTCATCGTTTTTCATCCGAAAATTGATTTTTTGGACTGTACCAAAAATGATTCAAAATTTCAATTGGATCGTGCCTCATGTTGAATAACCACTTTTTAAACCCTCACAGTGACTAAAATTGCCATTTTTACAGAGTTTTGCTTACTCAAAAGCTTCAATTTTGACCCCTTTGAGGCACAGAAATGACTTTAAACACACTTATTTTAGTTGACAAAGTCATAATTCACATCCAACAGCCATTTAGAGTCAAAAGATTAAATGTTAAAATTTCATCCATATTGACCATTTTGGGATAGTTCGACATGTCCGGAGTCATCGTTTTTCACCCGAAAATTGATTTTTTGGACTCTACCAAAAATGATTCAAAATGTCAATTGGATCGTGCCTCATGTTGAATAACCACTTTTTAAACCCTCAGAGTGACCAAAATTGCCATTTTTACAGAGTTTTGCTTACTCAAAAGCTTCAATTTTGACCCGTTTCAGGCACAGAAATGACTTTAAACACACTTATTTTAGTTGACAAAGTCATAATTCACATCCAACAGTCATTTACAGTCAAAAGATTAAATGTTAAAATTTCATCCATTTTGACCTTTTTGGGATCGTTCGACATGTCCGGAGTCATCGTTTTTCATCCGAAAATTGATTTTTTGGACTGTACCAAAAATGATTCAAAATGTCAATTGGATCGTGCCTCATGTTGAATAACCACTTTTTAAACCCTCAGAGTGACCAAAATTGCCATTTTTACAGAGTTTTGCTTACTCAAAAGCTTCAATTTTGACCCGTTTCAGGCACAGAAATGGCTTTAAACACACTTATTTTAGTTGACAAAGTCATAATTCACATCCAACAGTCATTTACAGTCAAAAGATTAAATGTTAAAATTTCATCCATTTTGACCTTTTTGGGATCGTTCGACATGTCCGGAGTCATCGTTTTTCATCCGAAAATTGATTTTTTGGACTGTACCAAAAATGATTCAAAATTTCAATTGGATCGTGCCTCATGTTGAATAACTACTTTTTAAACCCTCACAGTGACCAAAATTGCCATTTTTACAGAGTTTTGCTTACTCAAAAGCTTCAATTTTGACCCCTTTGAGGCACAGAAATGACTTTACACACACTTATTTTAGTTGACAAAGTCCTAATTCACATCCAACAGTCATTAAGAGTCAAAAGATTAAATGTTAAAATTTCATCCATATTGACCATTTTGGGATAGTTCGACATGTCCGGAGTCATCGTTTTTCATCCGAAAATTGATTTTTTGGACTGTACCAAAAATGATTCAAAATGTCAATTGGATCGTGCCTCATGTTGAATAACCACTTTTTAAACCCTCAGAGTGACCAAAATTGCCATTTTTACAGAGTTTTGCTTTCTCAAAAGCATCAATTTTGACCCGTTTCAGGCACAGAAATGACTTTAAACACACTTGTTTTAGTTGACAAAGTCATAATTCACATCCAACAGTCATTTACAGTCAAAAGATTAAATGTTAAAATTTCATCCATTTTGACCTTTTTGGGATCGTTCGACATGTCTGGAGTCATCGTTTTTCATCCGAAAATTGATTTTTTGGACTGTACCAAAAATGATTCAAAATGTCAATTGGATCGTGCCTCATGTTGAATAACCACTTTTTAAACCCTCAGAGTGACCAAAATTGCCATTTTTACAGAGTTTTGCTTACTCAGAAGCTTCAATTTTGACCCGTTTCAGGCACAGAAATGACTTTAAACACACTTATTTTAGTTGACAAAGTCATAATTCACATCCAACAGTCATTTACAGTCAAAAGATTAAATGTTAAAATTTCATCCATTTTGACCCTTTTGGGATCGTTCGACATGTCCGGAGTCATCGTTTTTCATTCGAAAATTGATTTTTCGGACTGTACCAAAAATGATTCAAAATGTCAATTGGATCGTGCCTCATGTTGAATAACCACTTTTTAAACCCTCAGAGTGACCAAAATTGCCATTTTTACAGAGTTTTGCTTACTCAAAAGCTTCAATTTTGACCCGTTTCAGGCACAGAAATGACTTTAAACACACTTATTTTAGTTGACAAAGTCATAATTCACATCCAACAGTCATTTACAGTCAAAAGATTAAATGTTAAAATTTCATCCATATTGACCTTTTTGGGATCGTTCGACATGTCCGGAGTCATCGTTTTTCATCCGAAAATTGATTTTTTGGACTGTACCAAAAATGATTCGAAATGTCAATTGGATCGTGCCTCATGTTGAATAACCACTTTTTAAACCCTCAGAGTGACCAAAATTGCCATTTTTACAGAGTTTTGCTTACTCAAAAGCTTCAATTTTGACCCGTTTAAGGCACAGAAATGACTTTAAACACACTTATTTTAGTTGACAAAGTCATAATTCACATCTAACAGTCATTTACAGTCAAAAGATTAAATGTTAAAATTTCATCCATATTGACCATTTTGGGATAGTTCGACATGTCCGGAGTCATCGTTTTTCATCCGAAAATTGATTTTTTGGACTGTACCAAAAATGATTCAAAATGTCAATTGGATCGTGCCTCATGTTGAATAACCACTTTTTAAACCCTCAGAGTGACCAAAATTGCCATTTTTACAGAGTTTTGCTTACTCAGAAGCTTCAATTTTGACCCGTTTCAGGCACAGAAATGACTTTAAACACACTTATTTTAGTTGACAAAGTCATAATTCACATCCAACAGTCATTTACAGTCAAAAGATTAAATGTTAAAATTTCATCCATTTTGACCCTTTTGGGATCGTTCGACATGTCCGGAGTCATCGTTTTTCATTCGAAAATTGATTTTTCGGACTGTACCAAAAATGATTCAAAATGTCAATTGGATCGTGCCTCATGTTGAATAACCACTTTTTAAACCCTCAGAGTGACCAAAATTGCCATTTTTACAGAGTTTTGCTTACTCAAAAGCTTCAATTTTGACCCGTTTCAGGCACAGAAATGACTTTAAACACACTTATTTTAGTTGACAAAGTCATAATTCACATCCAACAGTCATTTACAGTCAAAAGATTAAATGTTAAAATTTCATCCATATTGACCATTTTGGGATAGTTCGACATGTCCGGAGTCATCGTTTTTCATCCGAAAATTGATTTTTTGGACTGTACCAAAAATGATTCAAAATGTCAATTGGATCGTGCCTCATGTTGAATAACCACTTTTTAAACCCTCACAGTGACCAAAATTGCCATTTTTACAGAGTTTTGCTTACTCAAAAGCTTCAATTTTGACCCGTTTCAGGCACAGAAACGACTTTAAACACACTTATTTTAGTTGACAAAGTCATAATTCACATCCAACAGTCATTTACAGTCAAAAGATTAAATGTTAAAATTTCATCCATATTGACCATTTTGGGATCGTTCGACATGTCCGGAGTCATCGTTTTTCATCCGAAAATTGATTTTTTGGACTGTACCAAAAATGATTCAAAATGTCAATTGGATCGTGCTTCATGTTGAATAACCACTTTTTAAACCCTCAGAGTGACCAAAACTGCCATTTTTACAGAGTTTTGCTTACTCAAAAGCTTCAATTTTTACCCGTTTCAGGCACAGAAATGACTTTAAACACACTTATTTTAGTTGACAAAGTCATAATTCACATCCAACAGTCATTTACAGTCAAACGATTAAATGTTAAAATTTCATCCATATTGACCATTTTGGGATAGTTCGACATGTCCGGAGTCATCGTTTTTCATCCGAAAATTGATTTTTTGGACTGTACCAAAAATGATTCAAAATGTCAATTGGATCGTGCCTCATGTTGAATAACCACTTTTTAAACCCTCACAGTGACCAAAATTGCCATTTTTTCTGAGTTTTGCTTACTCAAAAGCTTCAATTTTGACCCGTTTCAGGCACAGAAATGACTTTAAACACACTTATTTTAGTTGACAAAGTCATAATTCACATCCAACAGTCATTTACAGTCAAAAGATTAAATGTTAAAATTTCATCCATTTTGACCTTTTTGGGATTTTTCGACATGTCTGGAGTCATCGTTTTTCATCCGAAAATTGATTTTTTGGACTGTACCAAAAATGATTCAAAATTTCAATTGGATCGTGCCTCATGTTGAATAACCACTTTTTAAACCCTCACAGTGACCAAAATTGCCATTTTTACAGAGTTTTGCTTACTCAAAAGCTTCAATTTTGACCCCTTTGAGGCACAGAAATGACTTTAAACACACTTATTTTAGTTGACAAAGTCATAATTCACATCCAACAGTCATTTAGAATCAAAAGATTAAATGTTAAAATTTCATCCATATTGACCATTTTGGGATAGTTCGACATGTCCGGAGTAATCGTTTTTCATCCGAAAATTGATTTTTTGGACTGTACCAAAAATGATTCAAAATGTCAATTGGATCGTGCCTCATGTTGAATAACCACTTTTTAAACCCTCACAGTGACCAAAATTGCCATTTTTACAGAGTTTTGCTTACTCAAAAGCTTCAATTTTGACCCGTTTCAGGCACAGAAATGACTTTAAACACACTTATTTTAGTTGACAAAGTCATAATTCACATCCAACAGTCATTTACAGTCAAAAGATTAAATGTTAAAATTTCATCCATTTTGACCTTTTTGGGATCGTTCGACATGTCCGGAGTCATGGTTTGCATCCGAAAATTGATTTTTTGGACTGTACCAAAAATGATTCAAAATGTCAATTGGATCGTGCCTCATGTTGAATAACCACTTTTTAAACCCTCAGAGTGACCAAAATTGCCATTTTTACAGAGTTTTGCTTACTCAAAAGCTTCAATTTTGACCCGTTTCAGGCACAGAAATGACTTTAAACACACTTATTTTAGTTGACAAAGTCATAATTCACATCCAACAGTCATTTACAGTCAAAAGATTAAATGTTAAAATTTCATCCATATTGACCATTTTGGGATAGTTCGACATGTCCGGAGTCATCGTTTTTCATCCGAAAATTGATTTTTTGGACTGTACCAAAAATGATTCAAAATGTCAATTGGATCGTGCCTCATGTTGAATAACCACTTTTTAAACCCTCACAGTGACCAAAATTGCCATTTTTACAGAGTTTTGCTTACTCAAAAGCTTCAATTTTGACCCGTTTCAGGCACAGAAATGACTTTAAACACACTTATTTTAGTTGACAAAGTCATAATTCACATCCAACAGTCATTTACAGTCAAAAGATTAAATGTTAAAATTTCATCCATTTTGACCTTTTTGGGATCGTTCGACATGTCCGGAGTCATCGTTTTTCATTCGAAAATTGATTTTTTGGACTGTACCAAAAATGATTCAAAATGTCAATTGGATCGTGCCTCATGTTGAATAACCACTTTTTAAACCCTCAGAGTGACCAAAATTGCCATTTTTACAGAGTTTTGCTTACTCAAAAGCTTCAATTTTGACCCGTTTCAGGCACAGAAATGACTTTAAACACACTTATTTTAGTTGACAAAGTCATAATTCACATCCAACAGTCATTTACAGTCAAAAGATTAAATGTTAAAATTTCATCCATATTGACCATTTTGGGATCGTTCGACATGTCCGGAGTCATCGTTTTTCATCCGAAAATTGATTTTTTGGACTGTACCAAAAATGATTCAAAGTGTCAATTGGATCGTGCCTCATGTTGAATAACCACTTTTTAAACCCTCAGAGTGACCAAAAATGCCATTTTTACAGAGTTTTGCTTACTCAAAAGCTTCAATTTTGACCCGTTTCAGGCACAGAAATGACTTTAAACACACTTATTTTAGTTGACAAAGTCATAATTCACATCCAACAGTCATTTACAGTCAAAAGATCAAATGTTAAAATTTCATCCATTTTGACCTTTTTGGGATCGTTCGAAATGTCCGGAGTCATCGTTTTTCATCCGAAAATTGATTTTTTGGACTGTACCAAAAATGATTCAAAATTTCAATTGGATCGTGCCTCATGTTGAATAACCACTTTTTAAACCCTCACAGTGACTAAAATTGCCATTTTTACAGAGTTTTGCTTACTCAAAAGCTTCAATTTTGACCCCTTTGAGGCACAGAAATGACTTTAAACACACTTATTTTAGTTGACAAAGTCATAATTCACATCCAACAGCCATTTAGAGTCAAAAGATTAAATGTTAAAATTTCATCCATATTGACCATTTTGGGATAGTTCGACATGTCCGGAGTCATCGTTTTTCACCCGAAAATTGATTTTTTGGACTGTACCAAAAATGATTCAAAATGTCAATTGGATCGTGCCTCATGTTGAATAACCACTTTTTAAACCCTCAGAGTGACCAAAATTGCCATTTTTACAGAGTTTTGCTTACTCAAAAGCTTCAATTTTGACCCGTTTCAGGCACAGAAATGACTTTAAACACACTTATTTTAGTTGACAAAGTCATAATTCACATCCAACAGTCATTTACAGTCAAAAGATTAAATGTTAAAATTTCATCCATTTTGACCTTTTTGGGATCGTTCGACATGTCCGGAGTCATGGTTTGCATCCGAAAATTGATTTTTTGGACTGTACCAAAAATGATTCAAAATGTCAATTGGATCGTGCCTCATGTTGAATAACCACTTTTTAAACCCTCAGAGTGACCAAAATTGCCATTTTTACAGAGTTTTGCTTACTCAAAAGCTTCAATTTTGACCCGTTTCAGGCACAGAAATGACTTTAAACACACTTATTTTAGTTGACAAAGTCATAATTCACATCCAACAGTCATTTACAGTCAAAAGATTAAATGTTAAAATTTCATCCATATTGACCATTTTGGGATAGTTCGACATGTCCGGAGTCATCGTTTTATATCCGAAAATTGATTTTTTGGACTGTACCAAAAATGATTCAAAATGTCAATTGGATCGTGCCTCATGTTGAATAACCACTTTTTAAACCCTCACAGTGACCAAAATTGCCATTTTTACAGAGTTTTGCTTACTCAAAAGCTTCAATTTTGACCCGTTTCAGGCACAGAAATGACTTTAAACACACTTATTTTAGTTGACAAAGTCATAATTCACATCCAACAGTCATTTACAGTCAAAAGATTAAATGTTAAAATTTCATCCATTTTGACCTTTTTGGGATCGTTCGACATGTCCGGAGTCATCGTTTTTCATTCGAAAATTGATTTTTTGGACTGTACCAAAAATGATTCAAAATGTCAATTGGATCGTGCCTCATGTTGAATAACCACTTTTTAAACCCTCACAGTGACCAAAATTGCCATTTTTACAGAGTTTTGCTTACTCAAAAGCTTCAATTTTGACCCGTTTCAGGCACAGAAACGACTTTAAACACACTTATTTTAGTTGACAAAGTCATAATTCACATCCAACAGTCATTTACAGTCAAAAGATTAAATGTTAAAATTTCATCCATATTGACCATTTTGGGATCGTTCGACATGTCCGGAGTCATCGTTTTTCATCCGAAAATTGATTTTTTGGACTGTACCAAAAATGATTCAAAATGTCAATTGGATCGTGCTTCATGTTGAATAACCACTTTTTAAACCCTCAGAGTGACCAAAACTGCCATTTTTACAGAGTTTTGCTTACTCAAAAGCTTCAATTTTTACCCGTTTCAGGCACAGAAATGACTTTAAACACACTTATTTTAGTTGACAAAGTCATAATTCACATCCAACAGTCATTTACAGTCAAACGATTAAATGTTAAAATTTCATCCATATTGACCATTTTGGGATAGTTCGACATGTCCGGAGTCATCGTTTTTCATCCGAAAATTGATTTTTTGGACTGTACCAAAAATGATTCAAAATGTCAATTGGATCGTGCCTCATGTTGAATAACCACTTTTTAAACCCTCACAGTGACCAAAATTGCCATTTTTTCTGAGTTTTGCTTACTCAAAAGCTTCAATTTTGACCCGTTTCAGGCACAGAAATGACTTTAAACACACTTATTTTAGTTGACAAAGTCATAATTCACATCCAACAGTCATTTACAGTCAAAAGATTAAATGTTAAAATTTCATCCATTTTGACCTTTTTGGGATTTTTCGACATGTCTGGAGTCATCGTTTTTCATCCGAAAATTGATTTTTTGGACTGTACCAAAAATGATTCAAAATTTCAATTGGATCGTGCCTCATGTTGAATAACCACTTTTTAAACCCTCACAGTGACCAAAATTGCCATTTTTACAGAGTTTTGCTTACTCAAAAGCTTCAATTTTGACCCCTTTGAGGCACAGAAATGACTTTAAACACACTTATTTTAGTTGACAAAGTCATAATTCACATCCAACAGTCATTTAGAATCAAAAGATTAAATGTTAAAATTTCATCCATATTGACCATTTTGGGATAGTTCGACATGTCCGGAGTAATCGTTTTTCATCCGAAAATTGATTTTTTGGACTGTACCAAAAATGATTCAAAATGTCAATTGGATCGTGCCTCATGTTGAATAACCACTTTTTAAACCCTCACAGTGACCAAAATTGCCATTTTTACAGAGTTTTGCTTACTCAAAAGCTTCAATTTTGACCCGTTTCAGGCACAGAAATGACTTTAAACACACTTATTTTAGTTGACAAAGTCATAATTCACATCCAACAGTCATTTACAGTCAAAAGATTAAATGTTAAAATTTCATCCATTTTGACCTTTTTGGGATCGTTCGACATGTCCGGAGTCATGGTTTGCATCCGAAAATTGATTTTTTGGACTGTACCAAAAATGATTCAAAATGTCAATTGGATCGTGCCTCATGTTGAATAACCACTTTTTAAACCCTCAGAGTGACCAAAATTGCCATTTTTACAGAGTTTTGCTTACTCAAAAGCTTCAATTTTGACCCGTTTCAGGCACAGAAATGACTTTAAACACACTTATTTTAGTTGACAAAGTCATAATTCACATCCAACAGTCATTTACAGTCAAAAGATTAAATGTTAAAATTTCATCCATATTGACCATTTTGGGATAGTTCGACATGTCCGGAGTCATCGTTTTTCATCCGAAAATTGATTTTTTGGACTGTACCAAAAATGATTCAAAATGTCAATTGGATCGTGCCTCATGTTGAATAACCACTTTTTAAACCCTCACAGTGACCAAAATTGCCATTTTTACAGAGTTTTGCTTACTCAAAAGCTTCAATTTTGACCCGTTTCAGGCACAGAAATGACTTTAAACACACTTATTTTAGTTGACAAAGTCATAATTCACATCCAACAGTCATTTACAGTCAAAAGATTAAATGTTAACATTTCATCCATTTTGACCTTTTTGGGATCGTTCGACATGTCCGGAGTCATCGTTTTTCATTCGAAAATTGATTTTTTGGACTGTACCAAAAATGATTCAAAATGTCAATTGGATCGTGCCTCATGTTGAATAACCACTTTTTAAACCCTCAGAGTGACCAAAATTGCCATTTTTACAGAGTTTTGCTTACTCAAAAGCTTCAATTTTGACCCGTTTCAGGCACAGAAATGACTTTAAACACACTTATTTTAGTTGACAAAGTCATAATTCACATCCAACAGTCATTTACAGTCAAAAGATTAAATGTTAAAATTTCATCCATATTGACCATTTTGGGATCGTTCGACATGTCCGGAGTCATCGTTTTTCATCCGAAAATTGATTTTTTGGACTGTACCAAAAATGATTCAAAGTGTCAATTGGATCGTGCCTCATGTTGAATAACCACTTTTTAAACCCTCAGAGTGACCAAAAATGCCATTTTTACAGAGTTTTGCTTACTCAAAAGCTTCAATTTTGACCCGTTTCAGGCACAGAAATGACTTTAAACACACTTATTTTAGTTGACAAAGTCATAATTCACATCCAACAGTCATTTACAGTCAAAAGATTAAATGTTAAAATTTCATCCATTTTGACCTTTTTGGGATCGTTCGACATGTCCGGAGTCATGGTTTGCATCCGAAAATTGATTTTTTGGACTGTACCAAAAATGATTCAAAATGTCAATTGGATCGTGCCTCATGTTGAATAACCACTTTTTAAACCCTCAGAGTGACCAAAATTGCCATTTTTACAGAGTTTTGCTTACTCAAAAGCTTCAATTTTGACCCGTTTCAGGCACAGAAATGACTTTAAACACACTTATTTTAGTTGACAAAGTCATAATTCACATCCAACAGTCATTTACAGTCAAAAGATTAAATGTTAAAATTTCATCCATATTGACCATTTTGGGATAGTTCGACATGTCCGGAGTCATCGTTTTTCATCCGAAAATTGATTTTTTGGACTGTACCAAAAATGATTCAAAATGTCAATTGGATCGTGCCTCATGTTGAATAACCACTTTTTAAACCCTCACAGTGACCAAAATTGCCATTTTTACAGAGTTTTGCTTACTCAAAAGCTTCAATTTTGACCCGTTTCAGGCACAGAAATGACTTTAAACACACTTATTTTAGTTGACAAAGTCATAATTCACATCCAACAGTCATTTACAGTCAAAAGATTAAATGTTAAAATTTCATCCATTTTGACCTTTTTGGGATCGTTCGACATGTCCGGAGTCATCGTTTTTCATTCGAAAATTGATTTTTTGGACTGTACCAAAAATGATTCAAAATGTCAATTGGATCGTGCCTCATGTTGAATAACCACTTTTTAAACCCTCAGAGTGACCAAAATTGCCATTTTTACAGAGTTTTGCTTACTCAAAAGCTTCAATTTTGACCCGTTTCAGGCACAGAAATGACTTTAAACACACTTATTTTAGTTGACAAAGTCATAATTCACATCCAACAGTCATTTACAGTCAAAAGATTAAATGTTAAAATTTCATCCATATTGACCATTTTGGGATCGTTCGACATGTCCGGAGTCATCGTTTTTCATCCGAAAATTGATTTTTTGGACTGTACCAAAAATGATTCAAAGTGTCAATTGGATCGTGCCTCATGTTGAATAACCACTTTTTAAACCCTCAGAGTGACCAAAAATGCCATTTTTACAGAGTTTTGCTTACTCAAAAGCTTCAATTTTGACCCGTTTCAGGCACAGAAATGACTTTAAACACACTTATTTTAGTTGACAAAGTCATAATTCACATCCAACAGTCATTTACAGTCAAAAGATCAAATGTTAAAATTTCATCCATTTTGACCTTTTTGGGATCGTTCGAAATGTCCGGAGTCATCGTTTTTCATCCGAAAATTGATTTTTTGGACTGTACCAAAAATGATTCAAAATTTCAATTGGATCGTGCCTCATGTTGAATAACCACTTTTTAAACCCTCACAGTGACTAAAATTGCCATTTTTACAGAGTTTTGCTTACTCAAAAGCTTCAATTTTGACCCCTTTGAGGCACAGAAATGACTTTAAACACACTTATTTTAGTTGACAAAGTCATAATTCACATCCAACAGCCATTTAGAGTCAAAAGATTAAATGTTAAAATTTCATCCATATTGACCATTTTGGGATAGTTCGACATGTCCGGAGTCATCGTTTTTCACCCGAAAATTGATTTTTTGGACTGTACCAAAAATGATTCAAAATGTCAATTGGATCGTGCCTCATGTTGAATAACCACTTTTTAAACCCTCAGAGTGACCAAAATTGCCATTTTTACAGAGTTTTGCTTACTCAAAAGCTTCAATTTTGACCCGTTTCAGGCACAGAAATGACTTTAAACACACTTATTTTAGTTGACAAAGTCATAATTCACATCCAACAGTCATTTACAGTCAAAAGATTAAATGTTAAAATTTCATCCATTTTGACCTTTTTGGGATCGTTCGACATGTCCGGAGTCATGGTTTGCATCCGAAAATTGATTTTTTGGACTGTACCAAAAATGATTCAAAATGTCAATTGGATCGTGCCTCATGTTGAATAACCACTTTTTAAACCCTCAGAGTGACCAAAATTGCCATTTTTACAGAGTTTTGCTTACTCAAAAGCTTCAATTTTGACCCGTTTCAGGCACAGAAATGACTTTAAACACACTTATTTTAGTTGACAAAGTCATAATTCACATCCAACAGTCATTTACAGTCAAAAGATTAAATGTTAAAATTTCATCCATATTGACCATTTTGGGATAGTTCGACATGTCCGGAGTCATCGTTTTATATCCGAAAATTGATTTTTTGGACTGTACCAAAAATGATTCAAAATGTCAATTGGATCGTGCCTCATGTTGAATAACCACTTTTTAAACCCTCACAGTGACCAAAATTGCCATTTTTACAGAGTTTTGCTTACTCAAAAGCTTCAATTTTGACCCGTTTCAGGCACAGAAATGACTTTAAACACACTTATTTTAGTTGACAAAGTCATAATTCACATCCAACAGTCATTTACAGTCAAAAGATTAAATGTTAAAATTTCATCCATTTTGACCTTTTTGGGATCGTTCGACATGTCCGGAGTCATCGTTTTTCATTCGAAAATTGATTTTTTGGACTGTACCAAAAATGATTCAAAATGTCAATTGGATCGTGCCTCATGTTGAATAACCACTTTTTAAACCCTCAGAGTGACCAAAATTGCCATTTTTACAGAGTTTTGCTTACTCAAAAGCTTCAATTTTGACCGGTTTCAGGCACAGAAATGACTTTAAACACACTTATTTTAGTTGACAAAGTCATAATTCACATCCAACAGTCATTTACAGTCAAAAGATTAAATGTTAAAATTTCATCCATATTGACCATTTTGGGATCGTTCGACATGTCCGGAGTCATCGTTTTTCATCCGAAAATTGATTTTTTGGACTGTACCAAAAATGATTCAAAATGTCAATTGGATCGTGCCTCATGTTGAATAACCACTTTTTAAACCCTCACAGTGACCAAAATTGCCATTTTTACAGAGTTTTGCTTACTCAAAAGCTTCAATTTTGACCCGTTTCAGGCACAGAAACGACTTTAAACACACTTATTTTAGTTGACAAAGTCATAATTCACATCCAACAGTCATTTACAGTCAAAAGATTAAATGTTAAAATTTCATCCATATTGACCATTTTGGGATCGTTCGACATGTCCGGAGTCATCGTTTTTCATCCGAAAATTGATTTTTTGGACTGTACCAAAAATGATTCAAAATGTCAATTGGATCGTGCTTCATGTTGAATAACCACTTTTTAAACCCTCAGAGTGACCAAAACTGCCATTTTTACAGAGTTTTGCTTACTCAAAAGCTTCAATTTTTACCCGTTTCAGGCACAGAAATGACTTTAAACACACTTATTTTAGTTGACAAAGTCATAATTCACATCCAACAGTCATTTACAGTCAAACGATTAAATGTTAAAATTTCATCCATATTGACCATTTTGGGATAGTTCGACATGTCCGGAGTCATCGTTTTTCATCCGAAAATTGATTTTTTGGACTGTACCAAAAATGATTCAAAATGTCAATTGGATCGTGCCTCATGTTGAATAACCACTTTTTAAACCCTCACAGTGACCAAAATTGCCATTTTTTCTGAGTTTTGCTTACTCAAAAGCTTCAATTTTGACCCGTTTCAGGCACAGAAATGACTTTAAACACACTTATTTTAGTTGACAAAGTCATAATTCACATCCAACAGTCATTTACAGTCAAAAGATTAAATGTTAAAATTTCATCCATTTTGACCTTTTTGGGATTTTTCGACATGTCTGGAGTCATCGTTTTTCATCCGAAAATTGATTTTTTGGACTGTACCAAAAATGATTCAAAATTTCAATTGGATCGTGCCTCATGTTGAATAACCACTTTTTAAACCCTCACAGTGACCAAAATTGCCATTTTTACAGAGTTTTGCTTACTCAAAAGCTTCAATTTTGACCCCTTTGAGGCACAGAAATGACTTTAAACACACTTATTTTAGTTGACAAAGTCATAATTCACATCCAACAGTCATTTAGAATCAAAAGATTAAATGTTAAAATTTCATCCATATTGACCATTTTGCGATAGTTCGACATGTCCGGAGTAATCGTTTTTCATCCGAAAATTGATTTTTTGGACTGTACCAAAAATGATTCAAAATGTCAATTGGATCGTGCCTCATGTTGAATAACCACTTTTTAAACCCTCACAGTGACCAAAATTGCCATTTTTACAGAGTTTTGCTTACTCAAAAGCTTCAATTTTGACCCGTTTCAGGCACAGAAATGACTTTAAACACACTTATTTTAGTTGACAAAGTCATAATTCACATCCAACAGTCATTTACAGTCAAAAGATTAAATGTTAAAATTTCATCCATTTTGACCTTTTTGGGATCGTTCGACATGTCCGGAGTCATGGTTTGCATCCGAAAATTGATTTTTTGGACTGTACCAAAAATGATTCAAAATGTCAATTGGATCGTGCCTCATGTTGAATAACCACTTTTTAAACCCTCAGAGTGACCAAAATTGCCATTTTTACAGAGTTTTGCTTACTCAAAAGCTTCAATTTTGACCCGTTTCAGGCACAGAAATGACTTTAAACACACTTATTTTAGTTGACAAAGTCATAATTCACATCCAACAGTCATTTACAGTCAAAAGATTAAATGTTAAAATTTCATCCATATTGACCATTTTGGGATAGTTCGACATGTCCGGAGTCATCGTTTTTCATCCGAAAATTGATTTTTTGGACTGTACCAAAAATGATTCAAAATGTCAATTGGATCGTGCCTCATGTTGAATAACCACTTTTTAAACCCTCACAGTGACCAAAATTGCCATTTTTACAGAGTTTTGCTTACTCAAAAGCTTCAATTTTGACCCGTTTCAGGCACAGAAATGACTTTAAACACACTTATTTTAGTTGACAAAGTCATAATTCACATCCAACAGTCATTTACAGTCAAAAGATTAAATGTTAAAATTTCATCCATTTTGACCTTTTTGGGATCGTTCGACATGTCCGGAGTCATCGTTTTTCATTCGAAAATTGATTTTTTGGACTGTACCAAAAATGATTCAAAATGTCAATTGGATCGTGCCTCATGTTGAATAACCACTTTTTAAACCCTCAGAGTGACCAAAATTGCCATTTTTACAGAGTTTTGCTTACTCAAAAGCTTCAATTTTGACCCGTTTCAGGCACAGAAATGACTTTAAACACACTTATTTTAGTTGACAAAGTCATAATTCACATCCAACAGTCATTTACAGTCAAAAGATTAAATGTTAAAATTTCATCCATATTGACCATTTTGGGATCGTTCGACATGTCCGGAGTCATCGTTTTTCATCCGAAAATTGATTTTTTGGACTGTACCAAAAATGATTCAAAGTGTCAATTGGATCGTGCCTCATGTTGAATAACCACTTTTTAAACCCTCAGAGTGACCAAAAATGCCATTTTTACAGAGTTTTGCTTACTCAAAAGCTTCAATTTTGACCCGTTTCAGGCACAGAAATGACTTTAAACACACTTATTTTAGTTGACAAAGTCATAATTCACATCCAACAGTCATTTACAGTCAAAAGATCAAATGTTAAAATTTCATCCATTTTGACCTTTTTGGGATCGTTCGAAATGTCCGGAGTCATCGTTTTTCATCCGAAAATTGATTTTTTGGACTGTACCAAAAATGATTCAAAATTTCAATTGGATCGTGCCTCATGTTGAATAACCACTTTTTAAACCCTCACAGTGACTAAAATTGCCATTTTTACAGAGTTTTGCTTACTCAAAAGCTTCAATTTTGACCCCTTTGAGGCACAGAAATGACTTTAAACACACTTATTTTAGTTGACAAAGTCATAATTCACATCCAACAGCCATTTAGAGTCAAAAGATTAAATGTTAAAATTTCATCCATATTGACCATTTTGGGATAGTTCGACATGTCCGGAGTCATCGTTTTTCACCCGAAAATTGATTTTTTGGACTGTACCAAAAATGATTCAAAATGTCAATTGGATCGTGCCTCATGTTGAATAACCACTTTTTAAACCCTCAGAGTGACCAAAATTGCCATTTTTACAGAGTTTTGCTTACTCAAAAGCTTCAATTTTGACCCGTTTCAGGCACAGAAATGACTTTAAACACACTTATTTTAGTTGACAAAGTCATAATTCACATCCAACAGTCATTTACAGTCAAAAGATTAAATGTTAAAATTTCATCCATTTTGACCTTTTTGGGATCGTTCGACATGTCCGGAGTCATGGTTTGCATCCGAAAATTGATTTTTTGGACTGTACCAAAAATGATTCAAAATGTCAATTGGATCGTGCCTCATGTTGAATAACCACTTTTTAAACCCTCAGAGTGACCAAAATTGCCATTTTTACAGAGTTTTGCTTACTCAAAAGCTTCAATTTTGACCCGTTTCAGGCACAGAAATGACTTTAAACACACTTATTTTAGTTGACAAAGTCATAATTCACATCCAACAGTCATTTACAGTCAAAAGATTAAATGTTAAAATTTCATCCATATTGACCATTTTGGGATAGTTCGACATGTCCGGAGTCATCGTTTTTCATCCGAAAATTGATTTTTTGGACTGTACCAAAAATGATTCAAAATGTCAATTGGATCGTGCCTCATGTTGAATAACCACTTTTTAAACCCTCACAGTGACCAAAATTGCCATTTTTACAGAGTTTTGCTTACTCAAAAGCTTCAATTTTGACCCGTTTCAGGCACAGAAATGACTTTAAACACACTTATTTTAGTTGACAAAGTCATAATTCACATCCAACAGTCATTTACAGTCAAAAGATTAAATGTTAAAATTTCATCCATTTTGACCTTTTTGGGATCGTTCGACATGTCCGGAGTCATCGTTTTTCATTCGAAAATTGATTTTTTGGACTGTACCAAAAATGATTCAAAATGTCAATTGGATCGTGCCTCATGTTGAATAACCACTTTTTAAACCCTCAGAGTGACCAAAATTGCCATTTTTACAGAGTTTTGCTTACTCAAAAGCTTCAATTTTGACCGGTTTCAGGCACAGAAATGACTTTAAACACACTTATTTTAGTTGACAAAGTCATAATTCACATCCAACAGTCATTTACAGTCAAAAGATTAAATGTTAAAATTTCATCCATATTGACCATTTTGGGATCGTTCGACATGTCCGGAGTCATCGTTTTTCATCCGAAAATTGATTTTTTGGACTGTACCAAAAATGATTCAAAGTGTCAATTGGATCGTGCCTCATGTTGAATAACCACTTTTTAAACCCTCAGAGTGACCAAAAATGCCATTTTTACAGAGTTTTGCTTACTCAAAAGCTTCAATTTTGACCCGTTTCAGGCACAGAAATGACTTTAAACACACTTATTTTAGTTGACAAAGTCATAATTCACATCCAACAGTCATTTACAGTCAAAAGATCAAATGTTAAAATTTCATCCATTTTGACCTTTTTGGGATCGTTCGAAATGTCCGGAGTCATCGTTTTTCATCCGAAAATTGATTTTTTGGACTGTACCAAAAATGATTCAAAATTTCAATTGGATCGTGCCTCATGTTGAATAACCACTTTTTAAACCCTCACAGTGACTAAAATTGCCATTTTTACAGAGTTTTGCTTACTCAAAAGCTTCAATTTTGACCCCTTTGAGGCACAGAAATGACTTTAAACACACTTATTTTAGTTGACAAAGTCATAATTCACATCCAACAGCCATTTAGAGTCAAAAGATTAAATGTTAAAATTTCATCCATATTGACCATTTTGGGATAGTTCGACATGTCCGGAGTCATCGTTTTTCACCCGAAAATTGATTTTTTGGACTGTACCAAAAATGATTCAAAATGTCAATTGGATCGTGCCTCATGTTGAATAACCACTTTTTAAACCCTCAGAGTGACCAAAATTGCCATTTTTACAGAGTTTTGCTTACTCAAAAGCTTCAATTTTTAACCCTTTGAGGCACAGAAATGACTTTACACACACTTATTTTAGTTGACAAAGTCCTAATTCACATCCAACAGTCATTTACAGTCAAAAGATTAAATGTTAAAATTTCATCCATATTGACCATTTTGGGATAGTTCGACATGTCCGGAGTCATCGTTTTTCATCCGAAAATTGATTTTTTGGACTGTACCAAAAATTATTCAAAATGTCAATTGGATCGTGCCTCATGTTGAATAACCACTTTTTAAACCCTCAGAGTGACCAAAATTGCCATTTTTACAGAGTTTTGCTTACTCAAAAGCTTCAATTTTGACCCGTTTCAGGCACAGAAATGACTTTAAACACACTTATTTTAGTTGACAAAGTCATAATTCACATCCAACAGTCATTTACAGTCAAAAGATTAAATGTTAAAATTTCATCCATTTTGACCTTTTTGGGATCGTTCGACATGTCCGGAGTCATCGTTTTTCATCCGAAAATTGATTTTTTGGACTGTACCAAAAATGATTCAAAATGTCAATTGGATCGTGCCTCATGTTGAATAACCACTTTTTAAACCCTCAGAGTGACCAAAATTGCCATTTTTACAGAGTTTTGCTTACTCAGAAGCTTCAATTTTGACCCGTTTCAGGCACAGAAATGACTTTAAACACACTTATTTTAGTTGACAAAGTCATAATTCACATCCAACAGTCATTTACAGTCAAAAGATTAAATGTTAAAATTTCATCCATTTTGACCTTTTTGGGATCGTTCGACATGTCCGGAGTCATCGTTTTTCATCCGAAAATTGATTTTTTGGACTGTACCAAAAATGATTCAAAATGTCAATTGGATCGTGCCTCATGTTGAATAACCACTTTTTAAACCCTCACAGTGACCAAAATTGCCATTTTTACAGAGTTTTGCTTACTCAAAAGCTTCAATTTTGACCCGTTTCAGGCACAGAAATGACTTTAAACACACTTATTTTAGTTGACAAAGTCATAATTCACATCCAACAGTCATTTACAGTCAAAAGATTAAATGTTAAAATTTCATCCATTTTGACCTTTTTGGGATCGTTCGACATGTCCGGAGTCATCGTTTTTCATTCGAAAATTGATTTTTTGGACTGTACCAAAAATGATTCAAAATGTCAATTGGATTGTGCCTCATGTTGAATAACCACTTTTTAAACCCTCACAGTGACCAAAATTGCCATTTTTACAGAGTTTTGCTTACTCAAAAGCTTCAATTTTGACCCGTTTCAGGCACAGAAATGACTTTAAACACACTTATTTTAGTTGACAAAGTCATAATTCACATCCAACAGTCATTTACAGTCAAAAGATTAAATGTTAAAATTTCATCCATTTTGACCTTTTTGGGATCGTTCGACATGTCCGGAGTCATCGTTTTTCATTCGAAAATTGATTTTTTGGACTGTACCAAAAATGATTCAAAATGTCAATTGGATCGTGCCTCATGTTGAATAACCACTTTTTAAACCCTCAGAGTGACCAAAATTGCCATTTTTACAGAGTTTTGCTTACTCAAAAGCTTCAATTTTGACCCGTTTCAGGCACAGAAATGACTTTAAACACACTTATTTTAGTTGACAAAGTCATAATTCACATCCAACAGCCATTTAGAGTCAAAAGATTAAATGTTAAAATTTCATCCATATTGACCATTTTGGGATAGTTCGACATGTCCGGAGTCATCGTTTTTCATCCGAAAATTGATTTTTTGGACTGTACCAAAAATGATTCAAAATGTCAATTGGATCGTGCCTCATGTTGAATAACCACTTTTTAAACCCTCAGAGTGACCAAAATTGCCATTTTTACAGAGTTTTGCTTACTCAAAAGCTTCAATTTTGACCCGTTTCAGGCACAGAAATGACTTTAAACACACTTATTTTAGTTGACAAAGTCATAATTCACATCCAACAGTCATTTACAGTCAAAAGATTAAATGTTAAAATTTCATCCATATTGACCATTTTGGGATAGTTCGACATGTCCGGAGTCATCGTTTTTCATCCGAAAATTGATTTTTTGGACTGTACCAAAAATGATTCAAAATGTCAATTGGATCGTGCCTCATGTTGAATAACCACTTTTTAAACCCTCACAGTGACCAAAATTGCCATTTTTACAGAGTTTTGCTTACTCAAAAGCTTCAATTTTGACCCGTTTCAGGCACAGAAATGACTTTAAACACACTTATTTTAGTTGACAAAGTCATAATTCACATCCAACAGTCATTTACAGTCAAAAGATTAAATGTTAAAATTTCATCCATTTTGACTTTTTTGGGATCGTTCGACATGTCCGGAGTCATCGTTTTTCATCCGAAAATTGATTTTTTGGACTGTACCAAAAATGATTCCAAATTTCAATTGGATCGTGCCTCATGTTGAATAACCACTTTTTAAACCCTCACAGTGACCAAAATTGCCATTTTTACAGAGTTTTGCTTACTCAAAAGCTTCAATTTTGACCCCTTTGAGGCACAGAAATGACTTTACACACACTTATTTTAGTTGACAAAGTCCTAATTCACATCCAACAGTCATTAAGAGTCAAAAGATTAAATGTTAAAATTTCATCCATATTGACCATTTTGGGATAGTTCGACATGTCCGGAGTCATCGTTTTTCATCCGAAAATTGATTTTTTGGACTGTACCAAAAATGATTCAAAATGTCAATTGGATCGTGCCTCATGTTGAATAACCACTTTTTAAACCCTCAGAGTGACCAAAATTGCCATTTTTACAGAGTTTTGCTTACTCAAAAGCTTCAATTTTGACCCGTTTCAGGCACAGAAATGACTTTAAACACACTTATTTTAGTTGACAAAGTCATAATTCACATCCAACAGTCATTTACAGTCAAAAGATTAAATGTTAAAATTTCATCCATTTTGACCTTTTTGGGATCGTTCGACATGTCTGGAGTCATCGTTTTTCATCCGAAAATTGATTTTTTGGACTGTACCAAAAATGATTCAAAATGTCAATTGGATCGTGCCTCATGTTGAATAACCACTTTTTAAACCCTCAGAGTGACCAAAATTGCCATTTTTACAGAGTTTTGCTTACTCAGAAGCTTCAATTTTGACCCGTTTCAGGCACAGAAATGACTTTAAACACACTTATTTTAGTTGACAAAGTCATAATTCACATCCAACAGTCATTTACAGTCAAAAGATTAAATGTTAAAATTTCATCCATTTTGACCCTTTTGGGATCGTTCGACATGTCCGGAGTCATCGTTTTTCATTCGAAAATTGATTTTTCGGACTGTACCAAAAATGATTCAAAATGTCAATTGGATCGTGCCTCATGTTGAATAACCACTTTTTAAACCCTCAGAGTGACCAAAATTGCCATTTTTACAGAGTTTTGCTTACTCAAAAGCTTCAATTTTGACCCGTTTCAGGCACAGAAATGACTTTAAACACACTTATTTTAGTTGACAAAGTCATAATTCACATCCAACAGTCATTTACAGTCAAAAGATTAAATGTTAAAATTTCATCCATTTTGACTTTTTTGGGATCGTTCGACATGTCCGGAGTCATCGTTTTTCATCCGAAAATTGATTTTTTGGACTGTACCAAAAATGATTCCAAATTTCAATTGGATCGTGCCTCATGTTGAATAACCACTTTTTAAACCCTCACAGTGACCAAAATTGCCATTTTTACAGAGTTTTGCTTACTCAAAAGCTTCAATTTTGACCCCTTTGAGGCACAGAAATGACTTTACACACACTTATTTTAGTTGACAAAGTCCTAATTCACATCCAACAGTCATTAAGAGTCAAAAGATTAAATGTTAAAATTTCATCCATATTGACCATTTTGGGATAGTTCGACATGTCCGGAGTCATCGTTTTTTATCCGAAAATTGATTTTTTGGACTGTACCAAAAATGATTCAAAATGTCAATTGGATCGTGCCTCATGTTGAATAACCACTTTTTAAACCCTCAGAGTGACCAAAATTGCCATTTTTACAGAGTTTTGCTTACTCAAAAGCTTCAATTTTGACCCGTTTCAGGCACAGAAATGACTTTAAACACACTTATTTTAGTTGACAAAGTCATAATTCACATCCAACAGTCATTTACAGTCAAAAGATTAAATGTTAAAATTTCATCCATTTTGACCTTTTTGGGATCGTTCGACATGTCTGGAGTCATCGTTTTTCATCCGAAAATTGATTTTTTGGACTGTACCAAAAATGATTCAAAATGTCAATTGGATCGTGCCTCATGTTGAATAACCACTTTTTAAACCCTCAGAGTGACCAAAATTGCCATTTTTACAGAGTTTTGCTTACTCAGAAGCTTCAATTTTGACCCGTTTCAGGCACAGAAATGACTTTAAACACACTTATTTTAGTTGACAAAGTCATAATTCACATCCAACAGTCATTTACAGTCAAAAGATTAAATGTTAAAATTTCATCCATTTTGACCCTTTTGGGATCGTTCGACATGTCCGGAGTCATCGTTTTTCATTCGAAAATTGATTTTTCGGACTGTACCAAAAATGATTCAAAATGTCAATTGGATCGTGCCTCATGTTGAATAACCACTTTTTAAACCCTCAGAGTGACCAAAATTGCCATTTTTACAGACTTTTGCTTACTCAAAAGCTTCAATTTTGACCCGTTTCAGGCACAGAAATGACTTTAAACACACTTATTTTAGTTGACAAAGTCATAATTCACATCCAACAGTCATTTACAGTCAAAAGATTAAATGTTAAAATTTCATCCATATTGACCATTTTGGGATAGTTCGACATGTCCGGAGTCATCGTTTTTCATCCGAAAATTGATTTTTTGGACTGTACCAAAAATGATTCAAAATGTCAATTGGATCGTGCCTCATGTTGAATAACCACTTTTTAAACCCTCACAGTGACCAAAATTGCCATTTTTACAGAGTTTTGCTTACTCAAAAGCTTCAATTTTGACCCGTTTCAGGCACAGAAATGACTTTAAAGACACTTATTTTAGTTGACAAAGTCATAATTCACATCCAACAGTCATTTACAGTCAAAAGATTAAATGTTAAAATTTCATCCATTTTGACCTTTTTGGGATCGTTCGACATGTCCGGAGTCATCGTTTTTCATTCGAAAATTGATTTTTTGGACTGTACCAAAAATGATTCAAAATGTCAATTGGATCGTGCCTCATGTTGAATAACCACTTTTTAAACCCTCAGAGTGACCAAAATTGCCATTTTTACAGAGTTTTGCTTACTCAAAAGCTTCAATTTTGACCCGTTTCAGGCACAGAAATGACTTTAAAGACACTTATTTTAGTTGACAAAGTCATAATTCACATCCAACAGTCATTTACAGTCAAAAGATTAAATGTTAAAATTTCATCCATATTGACCATTTTGGGATCGTTCCGGAGTCATCGTTTTTCATCCGAAAATTGATTTTTTGGACTGTACCAAAAATGATTCAAAGTGTCAATTGGATCGTGCCTCATGTTGAATAACCACTTTTTAAACCCTCAGAGTGACCAAAAATGCCATTTTTACAGAGTTTTGCTTACTCAAAAGCTTCAATTTTGACCCGTTTCAGGCACAGAAATGACTTTAAACACACTTATTTTAGTTGACAAAGTCATAATTCACATCCAACAGTCATTTACAGTCAAAAGATCAAATGTTAAAATTTCATCCATTTTGACCTTTTTGGGATCGTTCGAAATGTCCGGAGTCATCGTTTTTCATCCGAAAATTGATTTTTTGGACTGTACCAAAAATGATTCAAAATTTCAATTGGATCGTGCCTCATGTTGAATAACCACTTTTTAAACCCTCACAGTGACTAAAATTGCCATTTTTACAGAGTTTTGCTTACTCAAAATCTTCAATTTTGACCCCTTTGAGGCACAGAAATGACTTTAAACACACTTATTTTAGTTGACAAAGTCATAATTCACATCCAACAGCCATTTAGAGTCAAAAGATTAAATGTTAAAATTTCATCCATATTGACCATTTTGGGATAGTTCGACATGTCCGGAGTCATCGTTTTTCATCCGAAAATTGATTTTTTGGACTGTACCAAAAATGATTCAAAATGTCAATTGGATCGTGCCTCATGTTGAATAACCACTTTTTAAACCCTCAGAGTGACCAAAATTGCCATTTTTACAGAGTTTTGCTTACTCAAAAGCTTCAATTTTGACCCGTTTCAGGCACAGAAATGACTTTAAACACACTTATTTTAGTTGACAAAGTCATAATTCACATCCAACAGTCATTTACAGTCAAAAGATTAAATGTTAAAATTTCATCCATTTTGACTTTTTTGGGATCGTTCGACATGTCCGGAGTCATCGTTTTTCATCCGAAAATTGATTTTTTGGACTGTACCAAAAATGATTCCAAATTTCAATTGGATCGTGCCTCATGTTGAATAACCACTTTTTAAACCCTCACAGTGACCAAAATTGCCATTTTTACAGAGTTTTGCTTACTCAGAAGCTTCAATTTTGACCCGTTTCAGGCACAGAAATGACTTTAAACACACTTATTTTAGTTGACAAAGTCCTAATTCACATCCAACAGTCATTAAGAGTCAAAAGATTAAATGTTAAAATTTCATCCATATTGACCATTTTGGGATAGTTCGACATGTCCGGAGTCATCGTTTTTCATCCGAAAATTGATTTTTTGGACTGTACCAAAAATGATTCAAAATGTCAATTGGATCGTGCCTCATGTTGAATAACCACTTTTTAAACCCTCAGAGTGACCAAAATTGCCATTTTTACAGAGTTTTGCTTACTCAAAAGCTTCAATTTTGACCCGTTTCAGGCACAGAAATGACTTTAAACACACTTATTTTAGTTGACAAAGTCATAATTCACATCCAACAGTCATTTACAGTCAAAAGATTAAATGTTAAAATTTCATCCATTTTGACCTTTTTGGGATCGTTCGACATGTCTGGAGTCATCGTTTTTCATCCGAAAATTGATTTTTTGGACTGTACCAAAAATGATTCAAAATGTCAATTGGATCGTGCCTCATGTTGAATAACCACTTTTTAAACCCTCAGAGTGACCAAAATTGCCATTTTTACAGAGTTTTGCTTACTCAGAAGCTTCAATTTTGACCCGTTTCAGGCACAGAAATGACTTTAAACACACTTATTTTAGTTGACAAAGTCATAATTCACATCCAACAGTCATTTACAGTCAAAAGATTAAATGTTAAAATTTCATCCATTTTGACCCTTTTGGGATCGTTCGACATGTCCGGAGTCATCGTTTTTCATTCGAAAATTGATTTTTTGGACTGTACCAAAAATGATTCAAAATGTCAATTGGATCGTGCCTCATGTTGAATAACCACTTTTTAAACCCTCAGAGTGACCAAAATTGCCATTTTTACAGAGTTTTGCTTACTCAAAAGCTTCAATTTTGACCCGTTTCAGGCACAGAAATGACTTTAAACACACTTATTTTAGTTGACAAAGTCATAATTCACATCCAACAGTCATTTACAGTCAAAAGATTAAATGTTAAAATTTCATCCATATTGACCTTTTTGGGATCGTTCGACATGTCCGGAGTCATCGTTTTTCATCCGAAAATTGATTTTTTGGACTGTACCAAAAATGATTCGAAATGTCAATTGGATCGTGCCTCATGTTGAATAACCACTTTTTAAACCCTCAGAGTGACCAAAATTGCCATTTTTACAGAGTTTTGCTTACTCAAAAGCTTCAATTTTGACCCGTTTAAGGCACAGAAATGACTTTAAACACACTTATTTTAGTTGACAAAGTCATAATTCACATCTAACAGTCATTTACAGTCAAAAGATTAAATGTTAAAATTTCATCCATATTGACCATTTTGGGATAGTTCGACATGTCCGGAGTCATCGTTTTTCATCCGAAAATTGATTTTTTGGACTGTACCAAAAATGATTCAAAATGTCAATTGGATCGTGCCTCATGTTGAATAACCACTTTTTAAACCCTCAGAGTGACCAAAATTGCCATTTTTACAGAGTTTTGCTTACTCAGAAGCTTCAATTTTGACCCGTTTCAGGCACAGAAATGACTTTAAACACACTTATTTTAGTTGACAAAGTCATAATTCACATCCAACAGTCATTTACAGTCAAAAGATTAAATGTTAAAATTTCATCCATTTTGACCCTTTTGGGATCGTTCGACATGTCCGGAGTCATCGTTTTTCATTCGAAAATTGATTTTTCGGACTGTACCAAAAATGATTCAAAATGTCAATTGGATCGTGCCTCATGTTGAATAACCACTTTTTAAACCCTCAGAGTGACCAAAATTGCCATTTTTACAGAGTTTTGCTTACTCAAAAGCTTCAATTTTGACCCGTTTCAGGCACAGAAATGACTTTAAACACACTTATTTTAGTTGACAAAGTCATAATTCACATCCAACAGTCATTTACAGTCAAAAGATTAAATGTTAAAATTTCATCCATATTGACCATTTTGGGATAGTTCGGCATGTCCGGAGTCATCGTTTTTCATCCGAAAATTGATTTTTTGGACTGTACCAAAAATGATTCAAAATGTCAATTGGATCGTGCCTCATGTTGAATAACCACTTTTTAAACCCTCACAGTGACCAAAATTGCCATTTTTACAGAGTTTTGCTTACTCAAAAGCTTCAATTTTGACCCGTTTCAGGCACAGAAATGACTTTAAAGACACTTATTTTAGTTGACAAAGTCATAATTCACATCCAACAGTCATTTACAGTCAAAAGATTAAATGTTAAAATTTCATCCATTTTGACCTTTTTGGGATCGTTCGACATGTCCGGAGTCATCGTTTTTCATTCGAAAATTGATTTTTTGGACTGTACCAAAAATGATTCAAAATGTCAATTGGATCGTGCCTCATGTTGAATAACCACTTTTTAAACCCTCAGAGTGACCAAAATTGCCATTTTTACAGAGTTTTGCTTACTCAAAAGCTTCAATTTTGACCCGTTTCAGGCACAGAAATGACTTTAAACACACTTATTTTAGTTGACAAAGTCATAATTCACATCCAACAGTCATTTACAGTCAAAAGATCAAATGTTAAAATTTCATCCATTTTGACCTTTTTGGGATCGTTCGACATGTCCGGAGTCATCGTTTTTCACCCGAAAATTGATTTTTTGGACTGTACCAAAAATGATTCAAAATGTCAATTGGATCGTGCCTCATGTTGAATAACCACTTTTTAAACCCTCAGAGTGACCAAAATTGCCATTTTTACAGAGTTTTGCTTACTCAAAAGCTTCAATTTGTAACCCTTTGAGGCACAGAAATGACTTTACACACACTTATTTTAGTTGACAAAGTCCTAATTCACATCCAACAGTCATTAAGAGTCAAAAGATTAAATGTTAAAATTTCATCCATATTGACCATTTTGGGATAGTTCGACATGTCCGGAGTCATCGTTTTTCATCCGAAAATTGATTTTTTGGACTGTACCAAAAATTATTCAAAATGTCAATTGGATCGTGCCTCATGTTGAATAACCACTTTTTAAACCCTCAGAGTGACCAAAATTGCCATTTTTACAGAGTTTTGCTTACTCAAAAGCTTCAATTTTGACCCGTTTCAGGCACAGAAATGACTTTAAACACACTTATTTTAGTTGACAAAGTCATAATTCACATCCAACAGTCATTTACAGTCAAAAGATTAAATGTTAAAATTTCATCCATTTTGACCTTTTTGGGATCGTTCGACATGTCCGGAGTCATCGTTTTTCATCCAAAAATTGATTTTTTGGACTGTACCAAAAATGATTCAAAATGTCAATTGGATCGTGCCTCATGTTGAATAACCACTTTTTAAACCCTCAGAGTGACCAAAATTGCCATTTTTACAGAGTTTTGCTTACTCAGAAGCTTCAATTTTGACCCGTTTCAGGCACAGAAATGACTTTAAACACACTTATTTTAGTTGACAAAGTCATAATTCACATCCAACAGTCATTTACAGTCAAAAGATTAAATGTTAAAATTTCATCCATTTTGACCTTTTTGGGATCGTTCGACATGTCCGGAGTCATCGTTTTTCATCCGAAAATTGATTTTTTGGACTGTACCAAAAATGATTCAAAATGTCAATTGGATCGTGCCTCATGTTGAATAACCACTTTTTAAACCCTCACAGTGACCAAAATTGCCATTTTTACAGAGTTTTGCTTACTCAAAAGCTTCAATTTTGACCCGTTTCAGGCACAGAAATGACTTTAAACACACTTATTTTAGTTGACAAAGTCATAATTCACATCCAACAGTCATTTACAGTCAAAAGCTTAAATGTTAAAATTTCATCCATTTTGACCTTTTTGGGATCGTTCGACATGTCCGGAGTCATCGTTTTTCATTCGAAAATTGATTTTTTGGACTGTACCAAAAATGATTCAAAATGTCAATTGGATTGTGCCTCATGTTGAATAACCACTTTTTAAACCCTCAGAGTGACCAAAATTGCCATTTTTACAGAGTTTTGCTTACTCAAAAGCTTCAATTTTGACCCGTTTCAGGCACAGAAATGACTTTAAACACACTTATTTTAGTTGACAAAGTCATAATTCACATCCAACAGCCATTTAGAGTCAAAAGATTAAATGTTAAAATTTCATCCATATTGACCATTTTGGGATAGTTCGACATGTCCGGAGTCATCGTTTTTCATCTGAAAATTCATTTTTTGGACTGTACCAAAAATGATTCAAAATGTCAATTGGATCGTGCCTCATGTTGAATAACCACTTTTTAAACCCTCAGAGTGACCAAAATTGCCAGTTTTACAGAGTTTTGCTTACTCAAAAGCTTCAATTTTGACCCGTTTCAGGCACAGAAATGACTTTAAACAAACTTATTTTAGTTGACAAAGTCATAATTCACATCCAACAGTCATTTACAGTCAAAAGATTAAATGTTAAAATTTCATCCATATTGACCATTTTGGGATAGTTCGACATGTCCGGAGTCATCGTTTTTCATCCGAAAATTGATTTTTTGGACTGTACCAAAAATGATTCAAAATGTCAATTGGATCGTGCCTCATGTTGAATAACCACTTTTTAAACCCTCACAGTGACCAAAATTGCCATTTTTACAGAGTTTTGCTTACTCAAAAGCTTCAATTTTGACCCGTTTCAGGCACAGAAATGACTTTAAACACACTTATTTTAGTTGACAAAGTCATAATTCACATCCAACAGTCATTTACAGTCAAAAGATTAAATGTTAAAATTTCATCCATTTTGACTTTTTTGGGATCGTTCGACATGTCCGGAGTCATCGTTTTTCATCCGAAAATTGATTTTTTGGACTGTACCAAAAATGATTCCAAATTTCAATTGGATCGTGCCTCATGTTGAATAACCACTTTTTAAACCCTCACAGAGACCAAAATTGCCATTTTTACAGAGTTTTGCTTACTCAAAAGCTTCAATTTTGACCCCTTTGAGGCACAGAAATGACTTTACACACACTTATTTTAGTTGACAAAGTCCTAATTCACATCCAACAGTCATTAAGAGTCAAAAGATTAAATGTTAAAATTTCATCCATATTGACCATTTTGGGATAGTTCGACATGTCCGGAGTCATCGTTTTTCATCCGAAAATTGATTTTTTGGACTGTACCAAAAATGATTCAAAATGTCAATTGGATCGTGCCTCATGTTGAATAACCACTTTTTAAACCCTCAGAGTGACCAAAATTGCCATTTTTACAGAGTTTTGCTTACTCAAAAGCTTCAATTTTGACCCGTTTCAGGCACAGAAATGACTTTAAACACACTTATTTTAGTTGACAAAGTCATAATTCACATCCAACAGTCATTTACAGTCAAAAGATTAAATGTTAAAATTTCATCCATTTTGACCTTTTTGGGATCGATCGACATGTCTGGAGTCATCGTTTTTCATCCGAAAATTGATTTTTTGGACTGTACCAAAAATGATTCAAAATGTCAATTGGATCGTGCCTCATGTTGAATAACCACTTTTTAAACCCTCAGAGTGACCAAAATTGCCATTTTTACAGAGTTTTGCTTACTCAAAAGCTTCAATTTTGACCCGTTTCAGGCACAGAAATGACTTTAAACACACTTATTTTAGTTGACAAAGTCATAATTCACATCCAACAGTCATTTACAGTCAAAAGATTAAATGTTAAAATTTCATCCATTTTGACCTTTTTGGGATCGTTCGACATGTCCGGAGTCATCGTTTTTCATTCGAAAATTGATTTTTCAGACTGTACCAAAAATGATTCAAAATGTCAATTGGATCGTGCCTCATGTTGAATAACCACTTTTTAAACCCTCAGAGTGACCAAAATTGCCATTTTTACAGAGTTTTGCTTACTCAAAAGCTTCAATTTTGACCCGTTTCAGGCACAGAAATGACTTTAAACACACTTATTTTAGTTGACAAAGTCATAATTCACATCCAACAGTCATTTACAGTCAAAAGATTAAATGTTAAAATGTCATCCATATTGACCTTTTTGGGATCGTTCGACATGTCCGGAGTCATCGTTTTTCATCCGAAAATTGATTTTTTGGACTGTACCAAAAATGATTCGAAATGTCAATTGGATCGTGCCTCATGTTGAATAACCACTTTTTAAACCCTCAGAGTGACCAAAATTGCCATTTTTACAGAGTTTTGCTTACTCAAAAGCTTCAATTTTGACCCGTTTAAGGCACAGAAATGACTTTAAACACACTTATTTTAGTTGACAAAGTCATAATTCACATCTAACAGTCATTTACAGTCAAAAGATTAAATGTTAAAATTTCATCCATATTGACCATTTTGGGATAGTTCGACATGTCCGGAGTCATCGTTTTTCATCCGAAAATTGATTTTTTGGACTGTACCAAAAATGATTCAAAATGTCAATTGGATCGTGCCTCATGTTGAATAACCACTTTTTAAACCCTCAGAGTGACCAAAATTGCCATTTTTACAGAGTTTTGCTTACTCAGAAGCTTCAATTTTGACCCGTTTCAGGCACAGAAATGACTTTAAACACACTTATTTTAGTTGACAAAGTCATAATTCACATCCAACAGTCATTTACAGTCAAAAGATTAAATGTTAAAATTTCATCCATTTTGACCCTTTTGGGATCGTTCGACATGTCCGGAGTCATCGTTTTTCATTCGAAAATTGATTTTTCGGACTGTACCAAAAATGATTCAAAATGTCAATTGGATCGTGCCTCATGTTGAATAACCACTTTTTAAACCCTCAGAGTGACCAAAATTGCCATTTTTACAGAGTTTTGCTTACTCAAAAGCTTCAATTTTGACCCGTTTCAGGCACAGAAATGACTTTAAACACACTTATTTTAGTTGACAAAGTCATAATTCACATCTAACAGTCATTTACAGTCAAAAGATTAAATGTTAAAATTTCATCCATATTGACCATTTTGGGATAGTTCGACATGTCCGGAGTCATCGTTTTTCATCCGAAAATTGATTTTTTGGACTGTACCAAAAATGATTCAAAATGTCAATTGGATCGTGCCTCATGTTGAATAACCACTTTTTAAACCCTCAGAGTGACCAAAATTGCCATTTTTACAGAGTTTTGCTTACTCAGAAGCTTCAATTTTGACCCGTTTCAGGCACAGAAATGACTTTAAACACACTTATTTTAGTTGACAAAGTCATAATTCACATCCAACAGTCATTTACAGTCAAAAGATTAAATGTTAAAATTTCATCCATTTTGACCCTTTTGGGATCGTTCGACATGTCCGGAGTCATCGTTTTTCATTCGAAAATTGATTTTTCGGACTGTACCAAAAATGATTCAAAATGTCAATTGGATCGTGCCTCATGTTGAATAACCACTTTTTAAACCCTCACAGTGACCAAAATTGCAATTTTTACAGAGTTTTGCTTACTCAAAAGCTTCAATTTTGACCCGTTTCAGGCACAGAAATGACTTTAAACACACTTATTTTAGTTGACAAAGTCATAATTCACATCCAACAGTCATTTACAGTCAAAAGATTAAATGTTAAAATTTCATCCATATTGACCATTTTGGGATAGTTCGACATGTCCGGAGTCATCGTTTTTCATCCGAAAATTGATTTTTTGGACTGTACCAAAAATGATTCAAAATGTCAATTGGATCGTGCCTCACGTTGAATAACCACTTTTTAAACCCTCACAGTGACCAAAATTGCCATTTTTACAGAGTTTTGCTTACTCAAAAGCTTCAATTTTGACCCGTTTCAGGCACAGAAATGACTTTAAAGACACTTATTTTAGTTGACAAAGTCATAATTCACATCCAACAGTCATTTACAGTCAAAAGATTAAATGTTAAAATTTCATCCATTTTGACCTTTTTGGGATCGTTCGACATGTCCGGAGTCATCGTTTTTCATTCGAAAATTGATTTTTTGGACTGTACCAAAAATGATTCAAAATGTCAATTGGATCGTGCCTCATGTTGAATAACCACTTTTTAAACCCTCAGAGTGACCAAAATTGCCATTTTTACAGAGTTTTGCTTACTCAAAAGCTTCAATTTTGACCCGTTTCAGGCACAGAAATGACTTTAAACACACTTATTTTAGTTGACAAAGTCATAATTCACATCCAACAGTCATTTACAGTCAAAAGATCAAATGTTAAAATTTCATCCATTTTGACCTTTTTGGGATCGTTCGACATGTCCGGAGTCATCGTTTTTCACCCGAAAATTGATTTTTTGGACTGTACCAAAAATGATTCAAAATGTCAATTGGATCGTGCCTCATGTTGAATAACCACTTTTTAAACCCTCAGAGTGACCAAAATTGCCATTTTTACAGAGTTTTGCTTACTCAAAAGCTTCAATTTGTAACCCTTTGAGGCACAGAAATGACTTTACACACACTTATTTTAGTTGACAAAGTCCTAATTCACATCCAACAGTCATTAAGAGTCAAAAGATTAAATGTTAAAATTTCATCCATATTGACCATTTTGGGATAGTTCGACATGTCCGGAGTCATCGTTTTTCATCCGAAAATTGATTTTTTGGACTGTACCAAAAATTATTCAAAATGTCAGTTGGATCGTGCCTCATGTTGAATAACCACTTTTTAAACCCTCAGAGTGACCAAAATTGCCATTTTTACAGAGTTTTGCTTACTCAAAAGCTTCAATTTTGACCCGTTTCAGGCACAGAAATGACTTTAAACACACTTATTTTAGTTGACAAAGTCATAATTCACATCCAACAGTCATTTACAGTCAAAAGATTAAATGTTAAAATTTCATCCATTTTGACCTTTTTGGGATCGTTCGACATGTCCGGAGTCATCGTTTTTCATCCGAAAATTGATTTTTTGGACTGTACCAAAAATGATTCAAAATGTCAATTGGATCGTGCCTCATGTTGAATAACCACTTTTTAAACCCTCAGAGTGACCAAAATTGCCATTTTTACAGAGTTTTGCTTACTCAGAAGCTTCAATTTTGACCCGTTTCAGGCACAGAAATGACTTTAAACACACTTATTTTAGTTGACAAAGTCATAATTCACATCCAACAGTCATTTACAGTCAAAAGATTAAATGTTAAAATTTCATCCATTTTGACCTTTTTGGGATCGTTCGACATGTCCGGAGTCATCGTTTTTCATCCGAAAATTGATTTTTTGGACTGTACCAAAAATGATTCAAAATGTCAATTGGATCGTGCCTCATGTTGAATAACCACTTTTTAAACCCTCACAGTGACCAAAATTGCCATTTTTACAGAGTTTTGCTTACTCAAAAGCTTCAATTTTGACCCGTTTCAGGCACAGAAATGACTTTAAACACACTTATTTTAGTTGACAAAGTCATAATTCACATCCAACAGTCATTTACAGTCAAAAGATTAAATGTTAAAATTTCATCCATTTTGACCTTTTTGGGATCGTTCGACATGTCCGGAGTCATCGTTTTTCATTCGAAAATTGATTTTTTGGACTGTACCAAAAATGATTCAAAATGTCAATTGGATCGTGCCTCATGTTGAATAACCACTTTTTAAACCCTCAGAGTGACCAAAATTGCCATTTTTACAGAGTTTTGCTTACTCAAAAGCTTCAATTTTGACCCGTTTCAGGCACAGAAATGACTTTAAACACACTTATTTTAGTTGACAAAGTCATAATTCACATCCAACAGCCATTTAGAGTCAAAAGATTAAATGTTAAAATTTCATCCATATTGACCATTTTGGGATAGTTCGACATGTCCGGAGTCATCGTTTTTCATCTGAAAATTCATTTTTGGACTGTACCAAAAATGATTCAAAATGTCAATTGGATCGTGCCTCATGTTGAATAACCACTTTTCAAACCCTCAGAGTGACCAAAATTGCCATTTTTACAGAGTTTTGCTTACTCAAAAGCTTCAATTTTGACCCGTTTCAGGCACAGAAATGACTTTAAACACACTTATTTTAGTTGACAAAGTCATAATTCACATCCAACAGTCATTTACAGTCAAAAGATTAAATGTTAAAATTTCATCCATATTGACCATTTTGGGATAGTTCGACATGTCCGGAGTCATCGTTTTTCATCCGAAAATTGATTTTTTGGACTGTACCAAAAATGATTCAAAATGTCAATTGGATCGTGCCTCATGTTGAATAACCACTTTTTAAACCCTCACAGTGACCAAAATTGCCATTTTTACAGAGTTTTGCTTACTCAAAAGCTTCAATTTTGACCCGTTTCAGGCACAGAAATGACTTTAAACACACTTATTTTAGTTGACAAAGTCATAATTCACATCCAACAGTCATTTACAGTCAAAAGATTAAATGTTAAAATTTCATCCATTTTGACTTTTTTGGGATCGTTCGACATGTCCGGAGTCATCGTTTTTAATCCGAAAATTGATTTTTTGGACTGTACCAAAAATGATTCAAAATTTCAATTGGATCGTGCCTCATGTTGAATAACCACTTTTTAAACCCTCAGAGTGACCAAAATTGCCATTTTTACAGAGTTTTGCTTACTCAGAAGCTTCAATTTTGACCCGTTTCAGGCACAGAAATGACTTTAAACACACTTATTTTAGTTGACAAAGTCATAATTCACATCCAACAGTCATTTACAGTCAAAAGATTAAATGTTAAAATTTCATCCATTTTGACCCTTTTGGGATCGTTCGACATGTCCGGAGTCATCGTTTTTCATTCGAAAATTGATTTTTCGGACTGTACCAAAAATGATTCAAAATGTCAATTGGATCGTGCCTCATGTTGAATAACCACTTTTTAAACCCTCAGAGTGACCAAAATTGCCATTTTTACAGAGTTTTGCTTACTCAAAAGCTTCAATTTTGACCCGTTTCAGGCACAAAAATGACTTTAAACACACTTATTTTAGTTGACAAAGTCATAATTCACATCCAACAGTCATTTACAGTCAAAAGATTAAATGTAAAAATTTCATCCATTTTGACTTTTTTGGGATCGTTCGACATGTCCGGAGTCATCGTTTTTCATCCGAAAATTGATTTTTTGGACTGTACCAAAAATGATTCCAAATTTCAATTGGATCGTGCCTCATGTTGAATAACCACTTTTTAAACCCTCACAGAGACCAAAATTGCCATTTTTACAGAGTTTTGCTTACTCAAAAGCTTCAATTTTGACCCCTTTGAGGCACAGAAATGACTTTACACACACTTATTTTAGTTGACAAAGTCCTAATTCACATCCAACAGTCATTAAGAGTCAAAAGATTAAATGTTAAAATTTCATCCATATTGACCATTTTGGGATAGTTCGACATGTCCGGAGTCATCGTTTTTCATCCGAAAATTGATTTTTTGGACTGTACCAAAAATGATTCAAAATGTCAATTGGATCGTGCCTCATGTTGAATAACCACTTTTTAAACCCTCAGAGTGACCAAAATTGCCATTTTTACAGAGTTTTGCTTACTCAAAAGCTTCAATTTTGACCCGTTTCAGGCACAGAAATGACTTTAAACACACTTATTTTAGTTGACAAAGTCATAATTCACATCCAACAGTCATTTACAGTCAAAAGATTAAATGTTAAAATTTCATCCATTTTGACCTTTTTGGGATCGTTCGACATGTCTGGAGTCATCGTTTTTCATCCGAAAATTGATTTTTTGGACTGTACCAAAAATGATTCAAAATGTCAATTGGATCGTGCCTCATGTTGAATAACCACTTTTTAAACCCTCAGAGTGACCAAAATTGCCATTTTTACAGAGTTTTGCTTACTCAGAAGCTTCAATTTTGACCCGTTTCAGGCACAGAAATGACTTTAAACACACTTATTTTAGTTGACAAAGTCATAATTCACATCCAACAGTCATTTACAGTCAAAAGATTAAATGTTAAAATTTCATCCATTTTGACCCTTTTGGGATCGTTCGACATGTCCGGAGTCATCGTTTTTCATTCGAAAATTGATTTTTCGGACTGTACCAAAAATGATTCAAAATGTCAATTGGATCGTGCCTCATGTTGAATAACCACTTTTTAAACCCTCAGAGTGACCAAAATTGCCATTTTTACAGAGTTTTGCTTACTCAAAAGCTTCAATTTTGACCCGTTTCAGGCACAGAAATGACTTTAAACACACTTATTTTAGTTGACAAAGTCATAATTCACATCCAACAGTCATTTACAGTCAAAAGATTAAATGTTAAAATTTCATCCATATTGACCTTTTTGGGATCGTTCGACATGTCCGGAGTCATCGTTTTTCATCCGAAAATTGATTTTTTGGACTGTACCAAAAATGATTCGAAATGTCAATTGGATCGTGCCTCATGTTGAATAACCACTTTTTAAACCCTCAGAGTGACCAAAATTGCCATTTTTACAGAGTTTTGCTTACTCAAAAGCTTCAATTTTGACCCGTTTAAGGCACAGAAATGACTTTAAACACACTTATTTTAGTTGACAAAGTCATAATTCACATCTAACAGTCATTTACAGTCAAAAGATTAAATGTTAAAATTTCATCCATATTGACCATTTTGGGATAGTTCGACATGTCCGGAGTCATCGTTTTTCATCCGAAAATTGATTTTTTGGACTGTACCAAAAATGATTCAAAATGTCAATTGGATCGTGCCTCATGTTGAATAACCACTTTTTAAACCCTCAGAGTGACCAAAATTGCCATTTTTACAGAGTTTTGCTTACTCAGAAGCTTCAATTTTGACCCGTTTCAGGCACAGAAATGACTTTAAACACACTTATTTTAGTTGACAAAGTCATAATTCACATCCAACAGTCATTTACAGTCAAAAGATTAAATGTTAAAATTTCATCCATTTTGACCCTTTTGGGATCGTTCGACATGTCCGGAGTCATCGTTTTTCATTCGAAAATTGATTTTTCGGACTGTACCAAAAATGATTCAAAATGTCAATTGGATCGTGCCTCATGTTGAATAACCACTTTTTAAACCCTCAGAGTGACCAAAATTGCCATTTTTACAGAGTTTTGCTTACTCAAAAGCTTCAATTTTGACCCGTTTCAGGCACAGAAATGACTTTAAACACACTTATTTTAGTTGACAAAGTCATAATTCACATCTAACAGTCATTTACAGTCAAAAGATTAAATGTTAAAATTTCATCCATATTGACCATTTTGGGATAGTTCGACATGTCCGGAGTCATCGTTTTTCATCCGAAAATTGATTTTTTGGACTGTACCAAAAATGATTCAAAATGTCAATTGGATCGTGCCTCATGTTGAATAACCACTTTTTAAACCCTCAGAGTGACCAAAATTGCCATTTTTACAGAGTTTTGCTTACTCAGAAGCTTCAATTTTGACCCGTTTCAGGCACAGAAATGACTTTAAACACACTTATTTTAGTTGACAAAGTCATAATTCACATCCAACAGTCATTTACAGTCAAAAGATTAAATGTTAAAATTTCATCCATTTTGACCCTTTTGGGATCGTTCGACATGTCCGGAGTCATCGTTTTTCATTCGAAAATTGATTTTTCGGACTGTACCAAAAATGATTCAAAATGTCAATTGGATCGTGCCTCATGTTGAATAACCACTTTTTAAACCCTCAGAGTGACCAAAATTGCAATTTTTACAGAGTTTTGCTTACTCAAAAGCTTCAATTTTGACCCGTTTCAGGCACAGAAATGACTTTAAACACACTTATTTTAGTTGACAAAGTCATAATTCACATCCAACAGTCATTTACAGTCAAAAGATTAAATGTTAAAATTTCATCCATATTGACCATTTTGGGATAGTTCGACATGTCCGGAGTCATCGTTTTTCATCCGAAAATTGATTTTTTGGACTGTACCAAAAATGATTCAAAATGTCAATTGGATCGTGCCTCATGTTGAATAACCACTTTTTAAACCCTCACAGTGACCAAAATTGCCATTTTTACAGAGTTTTGCTTACTCAAAAGCTTCAATTTTGACCCGTTTCAGGCACAGAAATGACTTTAAAGACACTTATTTTAGTTGACAAAGTCATAATTCACATCCAACAGTCATTTACAGTCAAAAGATTAAATGTTAAAATTTCATCCATTTTGACCTTTTTGGGATCGTTCGACATGTCCGGAGTCATCGTTTTTCATTCGAAAATTGATTTTTTGGACTGTACCAAAAATGATTCAAAATGTCAATTGGATCGTGCCTCATGTTGAATAACCACTTTTTAAACCCTCAGAGTGACCAAAATTGCCATTTTTACAGAGTTTTGCTTACTCAAAAGCTTCAATTTTGACCCGTTTCAGGCACAGAAATGACTTTAAACACACTTATTTTAGTTGACAAAGTCATAATTCACATCCAACAGTCATTTACAGTCAAAAGATCAAATGTTAAAATTTCATCCATTTTGACCTTTTTGGGATCGTTCGACATGTCCGGAGTCATCGTTTTTCACCCGAAAATTGATTTTTTGGACTGTACCAAAAATGATTCAAAATGTCAATTGGATCGTGCCTCATGTTGAATAACCACTTTTTAAACCCTCAGAGTGACCAAAATTGCCATTTTTACAGAGTTTTGCTTACTCAAAAGCTTCAATTTGTAACCCTTTGAGGCACAGAAATGACTTTACACACACTTATTTTAGTTGACAAAGTCCTAATTCACATCCAACAGTCATTAAGAGTCAAAAGATTAAATGTTAAAATTTCATCCATATTGACCATTTTGGGATAGTTCGACATGTCCGGAGTCATCGTTTTTCATCCGAAAATTGATTTTTTGGACTGTACCAAAAATTATTCAAAATGTCAATTGGATCGTGCCTCATGTTGAATAACCACTTTTTAAACCCTCAGAGTGACCAAAATTGCCATTTTTACAGAGTTTTGCTTACTCAAAAGCTTCAATTTTGACCCGTTTCAGGCACAGAAATGACTTTAAACACACGTATTTTAGTTGACAAAGTCATAATTCACATCCAACAGTCATTTACAGTCAAAAGATTAAATGTTAAAATTTCATCCATTTTGACCTTTTTGGGATCGTTCGACATGTCCGGAGTCATCGTTTTTCATCCGAAAATTGATTTTTTGGACTGTACCAAAAATGATTCAAAATGTCAATTGGATCGTGCCTCATGTTGAATAACCACTTTTTAAACCCTCAGAGTGACCAAAATTGCCATTTTTACAGAGTTTTGCTTACTCAGAAGCTTCAATTTTGACCCGTTTCAGGCACAGAAATGACTTTAAACACACTTATTTTAGTTGACAAAGTCATAATTCACATCCAACAGTCATTTACAGTCAAAAGATTAAATGTTAAAATTTCATCCATTTTGACCTTTTTGGGATCGTTCGACATGTCCGGAGTCATCGTTTTTCATCCGAAAATTGATTTTTTGGACTGTACCAAAAATGATTCAAAATGTCAATTGGATCGTGCCTCATGTTGAATAACCACTTTTTAAACCCTCACAGTGACCAAAATTGCCATTTTTACAGAGTTTTGCTTACTCAAAAGCTTCAATTTTGACCCGTTTCAGGCACAGAAATGACTTTAAACACACTTATTTTAGTTGACAAAGTCATAATTCACATCCAACAGTCATTTACAGTCAAAAGATTAAATGTTAAAATTTCATCCATTTTGACCTTTTTGGGATCGTTCGACATGTCCGGAGTCATCGTTTTTCATTCGAAAATTGATTTTTTGGACTGTACCAAAAATGATTCAAAATGTCAATTGGATCGTGCCTCATGTTGAATAACCACTTTTTAAACCCTCAGAGTGACCAAAATTGCCATTTTTACAGAGTTTTGCTTACTCAAAAGCTTCAATTTTGACCCGTTTCAGGCACAGAAATGACTTTAAACACACTTATTTTAGTTGACAAAGTCATAATTCACATCCAACAGCCATTTAGAGTCAAAAGATTAAATGTTAAAATTTCATCCATATTGACCATTTTGGGATAGTTCGACATGTCCGGAGTCATCGTTTTTCATCTGAAAATTCATTTTTTGGACTGTACCAAAAATGATTCAAAATGTCAATTGGATCGTGCCTCATGTTGAATAACCACTTTTTAAACCCTCAGAGTGACCAAAATTGCCATTTTTACAGAGTTTTGCTCACTCAAAAGCTTCAATTTTGACCCGTTTCAGGCACAGAAATGACTTTAAACACACTTATTTTAGTTGACAAAGTCATAATTCACATCCAACAGTCATTTACAGTCAAAAGATTAAATGTTAAAATTTCATCCATATTGACCATTTTGGGATAGTTCGACATGTCCGGAGTCATCGTTTTTCATCCGAAAATTGATTTTTTGGACTGTACCAAAAATGATTCAAAATTTCAATTGGATCGTGCCTCATGTTGAATAACCACTTTTTAAACCCTCACAGTGACCAAAATTGCCATTTTTACAGAGTTTTGCTTACTCAAAAGCTTCAATTTTGACCCCTTTGAGGCACAGAAATGACTTTAAACACACTTATTTTAGTTGACAAAGTCCTAATTCACATCCAACAGTCATTTAGAGTCAAAAGATTAAATGTTAAAATTTCATCCATATTGACCATTTTGGGATAGTTCGACATGTCCGGAGTCATCGTTTTTCATCCGAAAATTGATTTTTTGGACTGTACCAAAAATGATTCAAAATGTCAATTGGATCGTGCCTCATGTTGAATAACCACTTTTTCAACCCTCACAGTGACCAAAATTGCCATTTTTACAGAGTTTTGCTTACTCAAAAGCTTCAATTTTGACCCGTTTCAGGCACAGAAATGACTTTAAACACACTTATTTTAGTTGACAAAGTCATAATTCACATCCAACAGTCATTTACAGTCAAAAGATTAAATGTTAAAATTTCATCCATTTTGACCTTTTTGGGATCGTTCGACATGTCCGGAGTCATCGTTTTTCATTCGAAAATTGATTTTTTGGACTGTACCAAAAATGATTCAAAATGTCAATTGGTTCGTGCCTCATGTTGAATAACCACTTTTTAAACCCTCACAGTGACCAAAATTGCCATTTTTACAGAGTTTTGCTTACTCAAAAGCTTCAATTTTGACCCGTTTCAGGCACACAAATGACTTTAAACACACTTATTTTAGTTGACAAAGTCATAATTCACATCCAACAGTCATTTACAGTCAAAAGATTAAATGTTAAAATTTCATCCATATTGACCATTTTGGGATAGTTCGACATGTCCGGAGTCATCGTTTTTCATCCGAAAATTGATTTTTTGGACTGTACCAAAAATGATTCAAAATGTCAATTGGATCGTGCCTCATGTTGAATAACCACTTTTTAAACCCTCACAGTGACCAAAATTGCCATTTTTACAGAGTTTTGCTTACTCAAAAGCTTCAATTTTGACCCGTTTCAGGCACAGAAATGACTTTAAACACACTTATTTTAGTTGACAAAGTCATAATTCACATCCAACAGTCATTTACAGTCAAAAGATTAAATGTTAAAATTTCATCCATATTGACCATTTTGGGATAGTTCGACATGTCCGGAGTCATCGTTTTTCATCCGAAAATTGATTTTTTGGACTGTACCAAAAATGATTCAAAATGTCAATTGGATCGTGCCTCATGTTGAATAACCACTTTTTAAACCCTCACAGTGACCAAAATTGCCATTTTTACAGAGTTTTGCTTACTCAAAAGCTTCAATTTTGACCCGTTTCAGGCACAGAAATGACTTTAAAGACACTTATTTTAGTTGACAAAGTCATAATTCACATCCAACAGTCATTTACAGTCAAAAGATTAAATGTTAAAATTTCATCCATTTTGACCTTTTTGGGATCGTTCGACATGTCCGGAGTCATCGTTTTTCATTCGAAAATTGATTTTTTGGACTGTACCAAAAATGATTCAAAATGTCAATTGGATCGTGCCTCATGTTGAATAACCACTTTTTAAACCCTCAGAGTGACCAAAATTGCCATTTTTACAGAGTTTTGCTTACTCAAAAGCTTCAATTTTGACCCGTTTCAGGCACAGAAATGACTTTAAACACACTTATTTTAGTTGACAAAGTCATAATTCACATCCAACAGTCATTTACAGTCAAAAGATCAAATGTTAAAATTTCATCCATTTTGACCTTTTTGGGATCGTTCGACATGTCCGGAGTCATCGTTTTTCACCCGAAAATTGATTTTTTGGACTGTACCAAAAATGATTCAAAATGTCAATTGGATCGTGCCTCATGTTGAATAACCACTTTTTAAACCCTCAGAGTGACCAAAATTGCCATTTTTACAGAGTTTTGCTTACTCAAAAGCTTCAATTTGTAACCCTTTGAGGCACAGAAATGACTTTACACACACTTATTTTAGTTGACAAAGTCCTAATTCACATCCAACAGTCATTAAGAGTCAAAAGATTAAATGTTAAAATTTCATCCATATTGACCATTTTGGGATAGTTCGACATGTCCGGAGTCATCGTTTTTCATCCGAAAATTGATTTTTTGGACTGTACCAAAAATTATTCAAAATGTCAATTGGATCGTGCCTCATGTTGAATAACCACTTTTTAAACCCTCAGAGTGACCAAAATTGCCATTTTTACAGAGTTTTGCTTACTCAAAAGCTTCAATTTTGACCCGTTTCAGGCACAGAAATGACTTTAAACACACGTATTTTAGTTGACAAAGTCATAATTCACATCCAACAGTCATTTACAGTCAAAAGATTAAATGTTAAAATTTCATCCATTTTGACCTTTTTGGGATCGTTCGACATGTCCGGAGTCATCGTTTTTCATCCGAAAATTGATTTTTTGGACTGTACCAAAAATGATTCAAAATGTCAATTGGATCGTGCCTCATGTTGAATAACCACTTTTTAAACCCTCAGAGTGACCAAAATTGCCATTTTTACAGAGTTTTGCTTACTCAGAAGCTTCAATTTTGACCCGTTTCAGGCACAGAAATGACTTTAAACACACTTATTTTAGTTGACAAAGTCATAATTCACATCCAACAGTCATTTACAGTCAAAAGATTAAATGTTAAAATTTCATCCATTTTGACCTTTTTGGGATCGTTCGACATGTCCGGAGTCATCGTTTTTCATCCGAAAATTGATTTTTTGGACTGTACCAAAAATGATTCAAAATGTCAATTGGATCGTGCCTCATGTTGAATAACCACTTTTTAAACCCTCACAGTGACCAAAATTGCCATTTTTACAGAGTTTTGCTTACTCAAAAGCTTCAATTTTGACCCGTTTCAGGCACAGAAATGACTTTAAACACACTTATTTTAGTTGACAAAGTCATAATTCACATCCAACAGTCATTTACAGTCAAAAGATTAAATGTTAAAATTTCATCCATTTTGACCTTTTTGGGATCGTTCGACATGTCCGGAGTCATCGTTTTTCATTCGAAAATTGATTTTTTGGACTGTACCAAAAATGATTCAAAATGTCAATTGGATCGTGCCTCATGTTGAATAACCACTTTTTAAACCCTCAGAGTGACCAAAATTGCCATTTTTACAGAGTTTTGCTTACTCAAAAGCTTCAATTTTGACCCGTTTCAGGCACAGAAATGACTTTAAACACACTTATTTTAGTTGACAAAGTCATAATTCACATCCAACAGCCATTTAGAGTCAAAAGATTAAATGTTAAAATTTCATCCATATTGACCATTTTGGGATAGTTCGACATGTCCGGAGTCATCGTTTTTCATCTGAAAATTCATTTTTTGGACTGTACCAAAAATGATTCAAAATGTCAATTGGATCGTGCCTCATGTTGAATAACCACTTTTTAAACCCTCAGAGTGACCAAAATTGCCATTTTTACAGAGTTTTGCTTACTCAAAAGCTTCAATTTTGACCCGTTTCAGGCACAGAAATGACTTTAAACACACTTATTTTAGTTGACAAAGTCATAATTCACATCCAACAGTCATTTACAGTCAAAAGATTAAATGTTAAAATTTCATCCATATTGACCATTTTGGGATAGTTCGACATGTCCGGAGTCATCGTTTTTCATCCGAAAATTGATTTTTTGGACTGTACCAAAAATGATTCAAAATGTCAATTGGATCGTGCCTCATGTTGAATAACCACTTTTTAAACCCTCACAGTGACCAAAATTGCCATTTTTACAGAGTTTTGCTTACTCAAAAGCTTCAATTTTGACCCGTTTCAGGCACAGAAATGACTTTAAACACACTTATTTTAGTTGACAAAGTCATAATTCACATCCAACAGTCATTTACAGTCAAAAGATTAAATGTTAAAATTTCATCCATTTTGACTTTTTTGGGATCGTTCGACATGTCCGGAGTCATCGTTTTTCATCCGAAAATTGATTTTTTGGACTGTACCAAAAATGATTCAAAATTTCAATTGGATCGTGCCTCATGTTGAATAACCACTTTTTAAACCCTCACAGTGACCAAAATTGCCATTTTTACAGAGTTTTGCTTACTCAAAAGCTTCAATTTTGACCCCTTTGAGGCACAGAAATGACTTTACACACACTTATTTTAGTTGACAAAGTCCTAATTCACATCCAACAGTCATTAAGAGTCAAAAGATTAAATGTTAAAATTTCATCCATATTGACCATTTTGGGATAGTTCGACATGTCCGGAGTCATCGTTTTTCATCCGAAAATTGATTTTTTGGACTGTACCAAAAATGATTCAAAATGTCAATTGGATCGTGCCTCATGTTGAATAACCACTTTTTAAACCCACAGAGTGACCAAAATTGCCATTTTTACAGAGTTTTGCTTACTCAAAAGCTTCAATTTTGACCCGTTTAAGGCACAGAAATGAGTTTAAACACACTTATTTTAGTTGACAAAGTCAAATTCACATCTAACAGTCATTTACAGTCAAAAGATTAAATGTTAAAATTTCATCCATATTGACCATTTTGGGATAGTTCGACATGTCCGGAGTCATCGTTTTTCATCCGAAAATTGATTTTTTGGACTGTACCAAAAATGATTCAAAATGTCAATTGGATCGTGCCTCATGTTGAATAACCACTTTTTAAACCCTCAGAGTGACCAAAATTGCCATTTTTACAGAGTTTTGCTTACTCAGAAGCTTCAATTTTGACCCGTTTCAGGCACAGAAATGACTTTAAACACACTTATTTTAGTTGACAAAGTCATAATTCACATCCAACAGTCATTTACAGTCAAAAGATTAAATGTTAAAATTTCATCCATTTTGACCCTTTTGGGATCGTTCGACATGTCCGGAGTCATCGTTTTTCATTCGAAAATTGATTTTTCGGACTGTACCAAAAATGATTCAAAATGTCAATTGGATCGTGCCTCATGTTGAATAACCACTTTTTAAACCCTCAGAGTGACCAAAATTGCCATTTTTACAGAGTTTTGCTTACTCAAAAGCTTCAATTTTGACCCGTTTCAGGCACAGAAATGACTTTAAACACACTTATTTTAGTTGACAAAGTCATAATTCACATCCAACAGTCATTTACAGTCAAAAGATTAAATGTTAAAATTTCATCCATATTGACCATTTTGGGATAGTTCGACATGTCCGGAGTCATCGTTTTTCATCCGAAAATTGATTTTTTGGACTGTACCAAAAATGATTCAAAATGTCAATTGGATCGTGCCTCATGTTGAATAACCACTTTTTAAACCCTCACAGTGACCAAAATTGCCATTTTTACAGAGTTTTGCTTACTCAAAAGCTTCAATTTTGACCCGTTTCAGGCACAGAAATGACTTTAAACACACTTATTTTAGTTGACAAAGTCATAATTCACATCCAACAGTCATTTACAGTCAAAAGATTAAATGTTAAAATTTCATCCATTTTGACCTTTTTGGGATCGTTCGACATGTCCGGAGTCATCGTTTTTCATTCGAAAATTGATTTTTTAGACTGTACCAAAAATTGGATCGTGCCTCATGTTGAATAACCACTTTTTAAACCCTCAGAGTGACCAAAATTGCCATTTTTACAGAGTTTTGCTTACTCAAAAGCTTCAATTTTGACCCGTTTCAGGCACAGAAACGACTTTAAACACACTTATTTTAGTTGACAAAGTCATAATTCACATCCAACCGTCATTTACAGTCAAAAGATTAAATGTTAAAATTCCATCCATATTGACCATTTTGGGATCGTTCGACATGTCCGGAGTCATCGTTTTTCATCCGAAAATTGATTTTTTGGACTGTACCAAAAATGATTCAAAATGTCAATTGGATCGTGCCTCATGTTGAATAACCACTTTTTAAACCCTCAGAGTGACCAAAATTGCCATTTTTACAGAGTTTTGCTTACTCAAAAGCTTCAATTTTGACCCGTTTCAGGCACAGAAATGACTTTAAACACACTTATTTTAGTTGACAAAGTCATAATTCACATCCAACAGCCATTTAGAGTCAAAAGATTAAATGTTAAAATTTCATCCATATTGACCATTTTGGGATAGTTCGACATGTCCGGAGTCATCGTTTTTCATCTGAAAATTCATTTTTTGGACTGTACCAAAAATGATTCAAAATGTCAATTGGATCGTGCCTCATGTTGAATAACCACTTTTTAAACCCTCAGAGTGACCAAAATTGCCATTTTTACAGAGTTTTGCTTACTCAAAAGCTTCAATTTTGACCCGTTTCAGGCACAGAAATGACTTTAAACACACTTATTTTAGTTGACAAAGTCATAATTCACATCCAACAGTCATTTACAGTCAAAAGATTAAATGTTAAAATTTCATCCATATTGACCATTTTGGGATAGTTCGACATGTCCGGAGTCATCGTTTTTCATCCGAAAATTGATTTTTTGGACTGTACCAAAAATGATTCAAAATGTCAATTGGATCGTGCCTCATGTTGAATAACCACTTTTTAAACCCTCACAGTGACCAAAATTGCCATTTTTACAGAGTTTTGCTTACTCAAAAGCTTCAATTTTGACCCGTTTCAGGCACAGAAATGAATTTAAACACACTTATTTTAGTTGACAAAGTCATAATTCACATCCAACAGTCATTTACAGTCAAAAGATTAAATGTTAAAATTTCATCCATTTTGACTTTTTTGGGATCGTTCGACATGTCCGGAGTCATCGTTTTTCATCCGAAAATTGATTTTTTGGACTGTACCAAAAATGATTCAAAATGTCAATTGGATCGTGCCTCATGTTGAATAACCACTTTTTAAACCCTCAGAGTGACCAAAATTGCCATTTTTACAGAGTTTTGCTTACTCAGAAGCTTCAATTTTGACCCGTTTCAGGCACAGAAATGACTTTAAACACACTTATTTTAGTTGACAAAGTCATAATTCACATCCAACAGTCATTTACAGTCAAAAGATTAAATGTTAAAATTTCATCCATTTTGACCCTTTTGGGATCGTTCGACATGTCCGGAGTCATCGTTTTTCATTCGAAAATTGATTTTTCGGACTGTACCAAAAATGATTCAAAATGTCAATTGGATCGTGCCTCATGTTGAATAACCACTTTTTAAACCCTCAGAGTGACCAAAATTGCCATTTTTACAGAGTTTTGCTTACTCAAAAGCTTCAATTTTGACCCGTTTCAGGCACAGAAATGACTTTAAACACACTTATTTTAGTTGACAAAGTCATAATTCACATCCAACAGTCATTTACAGTCAAAAGATTAAATGTTAAAATTTCATCCATATTGACCATTTTGGGATAGTTCGACATGTCCGGAGTCATCGTTTTTCATCCGAAAATTGATTTTTTGGACTGTACCAAAAATGATTCAAAATGTCAATTGGATCGTGCCTCATGTTGAATAACCACTTTTTAAACCCTCACAGTGACCAAAATTGCCATTTTTACAGAGTTTTGCTTACTCAAAAGCTTCAATTTTGACCCGTTTCAGGCACAGAAATGACTTTAAACACACTTATTTTAGTTGACAAAGTCATAATTCACATCCAACAGTCATTTACAGTCAAAAGATTAAATGTTAAAATTTCATCCATTTTGACTTTTTTGGGATCGTTCGACATGTCCGGAGTCATCGTTTTTCATCCGAAAATTGATTTTTTGGACTGTACCAAAAATGATTCAAAATTTCAATTGGATCGTGCCTCATGTTGAATAACCACTTTTTAAACCCTCACAGTGACCAAAATTGCCATTTTTACAGAGTTTTGCTTACTCAAAAGCTTCAATTTTGACCCCTTTGAGGCACAGAAATGACTTTACACACACTTATTTTAGTTGACAAAGTCCTAATTCACATCCAACAGTCATTAAGAGTCAAAAGATTAAATGTTAAAATTTCATCCATATTGACCATTTTGGGATAGTTCGACATGTCCGGAGTCATCGTTTTTCATCCGAAAATTGATTTTTTGGACTGTACCAAAAATGATTCAAAATGTCAATTGGATCGTGCCTCATGTTGAATAACCACTTTTTAAACCCACAGAGTGACCAAAATTGCCATTTTTACAGAGTTTTGCTTACTCAAAAGCTTCAATTTTGACCCGTTTAAGGCACAGAAATGAGTTTAAACACACTTATTTTAGTTGACAAAGTCAAATTCACATCTAACAGTCATTTACAGTCAAAAGATTAAATGTTAAAATTTCATCCATATTGACCATTTTGGGATAGTTCGACATGTCCGGAGTCATCGTTTTTCATCCGAAAATTGATTTTTTGGACTGTACCAAAAATGATTCAAAATGTCAATTGGATCGTGCCTCATGTTGAATAACCACTTTTTAAACCCTCAGAGTGACCAAAATTGCCATTTTTACAGAGTTTTGCTTACTCAGAAGCTTCAATTTTGACCCGTTTCAGGCACAGAAATGACTTTAAACACACTTATTTTAGTTGACAAAGTCATAATTCACATCCAACAGTCATTTACAGTCAAAAGATTAAATGTTAAAATTTCATCCATTTTGACCCTTTTGGGATCGTTCGACATGTCCGGAGTCATCGTTTTTCATTCGAAAATTGATTTTTCGGACTGTACCAAAAATGATTCAAAATGTCAATTGGATCGTGCCTCATGTTGAATAACCACTTTTTAAACCCTCAGAGTGACCAAAATTGCCATTTTTACAGAGTTTTGCTTACTCAAAAGCTTCAATTTTGACCCGTTTCAGGCACAGAAATGACTTTAAACACACTTATTTTAGTTGACAAAGTCATAATTCACATCCAACAGTCATTTACAGTCAAAAGATTAAATGTTAAAATTTCATCCATATTGACCATTTTGGGATAGTTCGACATGTCCGGAGTCATCGTTTTTCATCCGAAAATTGATTTTTTGGACTGTACCAAAAATGATTCAAAATGTCAATTGGATCGTGCCTCATGTTGAATAACCACTTTTTAAACCCTCACAGTGACCAAAATTGCCATTTTTACAGAGTTTTGCTTACTCAAAAGCTTCAATTTTGACCCGTTTCAGGCACAGAAATGACTTTAAACACACTTATTTTAGTTGACAAAGTCATAATTCACATCCAACAGTCATTTACAGTCAAAAGATTAAATGTTAAAATTTCATCCATTTTGACCTTTTTGGGATCGTTCGACATGTCCGGAGTCATCGTTTTTCATTCGAAAATTGATTTTTTAGACTGTACCAAAAATTGGATCGTGCCTCATGTTGAATAACCACTTTTTAAACCCTCAGAGTGACCAAAATTGCCATTTTTACAGAGTTTTGCTTACTCAAAAGCTTCAATTTTGACCCGTTTCAGGCACAGAAACGACTTTAAACACACTTATTTTAGTTGACAAAGTCATAATTCACATCCAACCGTCATTTACAGTCAAAAGATTAAATGTTAAAATTCCATCCATATTGACCATTTTGGGATCGTTCGACATGTCCGGAGTCATCGTTTTTCATCCGAAAATTGATTTTTTGGACTGTACCAAAAATGATTCAAAATGTCAATTGGATCGTGCCTCATGTTGAATAACCACTTTTTAAACCCTCAGAGTGACCAAAATTGCCATTTTTACAGAGTTTTGCTTACTCAAAAGCTTCAATTTTGACCCGTTTCAGGCACAGAAATGACTTTAAACACACTTATTTTAGTTGACAAAGTCATAATTCACATCCAACAGCCATTTAGAGTCAAAAGATTAAATGTTAAAATTTCATCCATATTGACCATTTTGGGATAGTTCGACATGTCCGGAGTCATCGTTTTTCATCTGAAAATTCATTTTTTGGACTGTACCAAAAATGATTCAAAATGTCAATTGGATCGTGCCTCATGTTGAATAACCACTTTTTAAACCCTCAGAGTGACCAAAATTGCCATTTTTACAGAGTTTTGCTTACTCAAAAGCTTCAATTTTGACCCGTTTCAGGCACAGAAATGACTTTAAACACACTTATTTTAGTTGACAAAGTCATAATTCACATCCAACAGTCATTTACAGTCAAAAGATTAAATGTTAAAATTTCATCCATATTGACCATTTTGGGATAGTTCGACATGTCCGGAGTCATCGTTTTTCATCCGAAAATTGATTTTTTGGACTGTACCAAAAATGATTCAAAATGTCAATTGGATCGTGCCTCATGTTGAATAACCACTTTTTAAACCCTCACAGTGACCAAAATTGCCATTTTTACAGAGTTTTGCTTACTCAAAAGCTTCAATTTTGACCCGTTTCAGGCACAGAAATGAATTTAAACACACTTATTTTAGTTGACAAAGTCATAATTCACATCCAACAGTCATTTACAGTCAAAAGATTAAATGTTAAAATTTCATCCATTTTGACTTTTTTGGGATCGTTCGACATGTCCGGAGTCATCGTTTTTCATCCGAAAATTGATTTTTTGGACTGTACCAAAAATGATTCAAAATGTCAATTGGATCGTGCCTCATGTTGAATAACCACTTTTTAAACCCTCAGAGTGACCAAAATTGCCATTTTTACAGAGTTTTGCTTACTCAGAAGCTTCAATTTTGACCCGTTTCAGGCACAGAAATGACTTTAAACACACTTATTTTAGTTGACAAAGTCATAATTCACATCCAACAGTCATTTACAGTCAAAAGATTAAATGTTAAAATTTCATCCATTTTGACCCTTTTGGGATCGTTCGACATGTCCGGAGTCATCGTTTTTCATTCGAAAATTGATTTTTCGGACTGTACCAAAAATGATTCAAAATGTCAATTGGATCGTGCCTCATGTTGAATAACCACTTTTTAAACCCTCAGAGTGACCAAAATTGCCATTTTTACAGAGTTTTGCTTACTCAAAAGCTTCAATTTTGACCCGTTTCAGGCACAGAAATGACTTTAAACACACTTATTTTAGTTGACAAAGTCATAATTCACATCCAACAGTCATTTACAGTCAAAAGATTAAATGTTAAAATTTCATCCATATTGACCATTTTGGGATAGTTCGACATGTCCGGAGTCATCGTTTTTCATCCGAAAATTGATTTTTTGGACTGTACCAAAAATGATTCAAAATGTCAATTGGATCGTGCCTCATGTTGAATAACCACTTTTTAAACCCTCACAGTGACCAAAATTGCCATTTTTACAGAGTTTTGCTTACTCAAAAGCTTCAATTTTGACCCGTTTCAGGCACAGAAATGACTTTAAACACACTTATTTTAGTTGACAAAGTCATAATTCACATCCAACAGTCATTTACAGTCAAAAGATTAAATGTTAAAATTTCATCCATTTTGACCTTTTTGGGATCGTTCGACATGTCCGGAGTCATCGTTTTTCATTCGAAAATTGATTTTTTAGACTGTACCAAAAATTGGATCGTGCCTCATGTTGAATAACCACTTTTTAAACCCTCAGAGTGACCAAAATTGCCATTTTTACAGAGTTTTGCTTACTCAAAAGCTTCAATTTTGACCCGTTTCAGGCACAGAAACGACTTTAAACACACTTATTTTAGTTGACAAAGTCATAATTCACATCCAACCGTCATTTACAGTCAAAAGATTAAATGTTAAAATTCCATCCATATTGACCATTTTGGGATCGTTCGACATGTCCGGAGTCATCGTTTTTCATCCGAAAATTGATTTTTTGGACTGTACCAAAAATGATTCAAAATGTCAATTGGATCGTGCCTCATGTTGAATAACCACTTTTTAAACCCTCAGAGTGACCAAAACTGCCATTTTTACAGAGTTTTGCTTACTCAAAAGCTTCAATTTTGACCCGTTTCAGGCACAGAAATGACTTTAAACACACTTATTTTAGTTGACAAAGTCATAATTCACATCCAACAGTCATTTACAGTCAAACGATTAAATGTTAAAATGTCATCCATATTGACCATTTTGGGATAGTTCGACATGTCCGGAGTCATCGTTTTTCATCCGAAAATTGATTTTTTGGACTGTACCAAAAATGATTCAAAATGTCAATTGGATCGTGCCTCATGTTGAATAACCACTTTTTAAACCCTCACAGTGACCAAAATTGCCATTTTTTCTGAGTTTTGCTTACTCAAAAGCTTCAATTTTGACCCGTTTCAGGCACAGAAATGACTTTAAACACACTTATTTTAGTTGACAAAGTCATAATTCACATCCAACAGTCATTTACAGTCAAAAGATTAAATGTTAAAATTTCATCCATTTTGACCTTTTTGGGATTGTTCGACATGTCCGGAGTCATCGTTTTTCATCCGAAAATTGATTTTTTGGACTGTACCAAAAATGATTCAAAATTTCAATTGGATCGTGCCTCATGTTGAATAACCACTTTTTAAACCCTCACAGTGACCAAAATTGCCATTTTTACAGAGTTTTGCTTACTCAAAAGCTTCAATTTTGACCCCTTTGAGGCACAGAAATGACTTTAAACACACTTATTTTAGTTGACAAAGTCATAATTCACATCCAACAGTCATTTAGAATCAAAAGATTAAATGTTAAAATTTCATCCATATTGACCATTTTGGGATAGTTCGACATGTCCGGAGTAATCGTTTTCATCCGAAAATTGATTTTTTGGACTGTACCAAAAATGATTCAAAATGTCAATTGGATCGTGCCTCATGTTGAATAACCACTTTTTAAACCCTCACAGTGACCAAAATTGCCATTTTTACAGAGTTTTGCTTACTCAAAAGCTTCAATTTTGACCCGTTTCAGGCACAGAAATGACTTTAAACACACTTATTTTAGTTGACAAAGTCATAATTCACATCCAACAGTCATTTACAGTCAAAAGATTAAATGTTAAAATTTCATCCATTTTGACCTTTTTGGGATCGTTCGACATGTCCGGAGTCATGGTTTGCATCCGAAAATTGATTTTTTGGACTGTACCAAAAATGATTCAAAATGTCAATTGGATCGTGCCTCATGTTGAATAACCACTTTTTAAACCCTCAGAGTGACCAAAATTGCCATTTTTACAGAGTTTTGCTTACTCAAAAGCTTCAATTTTGACCCGTTTCAGGCACAGAAATGACTTTAAACACACTTATTTTAGTTGACAAAGTCATAATTCACATCCAACAGTCATTTACAGTCAAAAGATTAAATGTTAAAATTTCATCCATATTGACCATTTTGGGATAGTTCGACATGTCCGGAGTCATCGTTTTTCATCCGAAAATTGATTTTTTGGACTGTACCAAAAATGATTCAAAATGTCAATTGGATCGTGCCTCATGTTGAATAACCACTTTTTAAACCCTCACAGTGACCAAAATTGCCGTTTTTACAGAGTTTTGCTTACTCAAAAGCTTCAATTTTGACCCGTTTCAGGCACAGAAATGACTTTAAACACACTTATTTTAGTTGACAAAGTCATAATTCACATCCAACAGTCATTTACAGTCAAAAGATTAAATGTTAAAATTTCATCCATTTTGACCTTTTTGGGATCGTTCGACATGTCCGGAGTCATCGTTTTTCATTCGAAAATTGATTTTTTGGACTGTACCAAAAATGATTCAAAATGTCAATTGGATCGTGCCTCATGTTGAATAACCACTTTTTAAACCCTCAGAGTGACCAAAATTGCCATTTTTACAGAGTTTTGCTTACTCAAAAGCTTCAATTTTGACCCGTTTCAGCCACAGAAATGACTTTAAACACACTTATTTTAGTTGACAAAGTCATAATTCACATCCAACAGTCACTTAGAATCAAAAGATTAAATGTTAAAATTTCATCCATATTGACCATTTTGGGATAGTTCGACATGTCCGGAGTAATCGTTTTTCATCCGAAAATTGATTTTTTGGACAGTACCAAAAATGATTCAAAATGTCAATTGGATCGTGCCTCATGTTGAATAACCACTTTTTAAACCCTCAGAGTGACCAAAAGTGCCATTTTTACAGAGTTTTGCTTACTCAAAAGCTTCAATTTTGACCCGTTTCAGGCACAGAAATGACTTTAAACACACTTATTTTAGTTGACAAAGTCATAATTCACATCCAACAGTCATTTACAGTCAAAAGATCAAATGTTAAAATTTCATCCATTTTGACCTTTTTGGGATCGTTCGAAATGTCCGGAGTCATCGTTTTTCATCCGAAAATTGATTTTTTGGACTGTACCAAAAATGATTCAAAATTTCAATTGGATCGTGCCTCATGGTAAATAACCACTTTTTAAACCCTCACAGTGACTAAAATTGCCATTTTTACAGAGTTTTGCTTACTCAAAAGCTTCAATTTTGACCCCTTTGAGGCACAGAAATGACTTTAAACACACTTATTTTAGTTGACAAAGTCATAATTCACATCCAACAGCCATTTAGAGTCAAAAGATTAAATGTTAAAATTTCATCCATATTGACCATTTTGGGATAGTTCGACATGTCCGGAGTCATCGTTTTTCACCCGAAAATTGATTTTTTGGACTGTACCAAAAATGATTCAAAATGTCAATTGGATCGTGCCTCATGTTGAATAACCACTTTTTAAACCCTCAGAGTGACCAAAATTGCCATTTTTACAGAGTTTTGCTTACTCAAAAGCTTCAATTTTGACCCCTTTGAGGCACAGAAATGACTTTACACACACTTATTTTAGTTGACAAAGTCCTAATTCACATCCAACAGTCATTAAGAGTCAAAAGATTAAATGTTAAAATTTCATCCATATTGACCATTTTGGGATAGTTCGACATGTCCGGAGTCATCGTTTTTCATCCGAAAATTGATTTTTTGGACTGTACCAAAAATGATTCAAAATGTCAATTGGATCGTGCCTCATGTTGAATAACCACTTTTTAAACCCTCAGAGTGACCAAAATTGCCATTTTTACAGAGTTTTGCTTACTCAAAAGCTTCAATTTTGACCCGTTTCAGGCACAGAAATGACTTTAAACACACTTATTTTAGTTGACAAACTCATAATTCACATCCAACAGTCATTTACAGTCAAAAGATTAAATGTTAAAATTTCATCCATTTTGACCTTTTTGGGATCGTTCGACATGTCCGGAGTCATCGTTTTTCATCCGAAAATTGATTTTTTGGACTGTACCAAAAATGATTCAAAATGTCAATTGGATCGTGCCTCATGTTGAATAACCACTTTTTAAACCATCAGAGTGACCAAAATTGCCATTTTTACAGAGTTTTGCTTACTCAGAAGCTTCAATTTTGACCCGTTTCAGGCACAGAAATGACTTTAAACACACTTATTTTAGTTGACAAAGTCATAATTCACATCCAACAGTCATTTACAGTCAAAAGATTAAATGTTAAAATTTCATCCATATTGACCATTTTGGGATAGTTCGACATGTCCGGAGTCATCGTTTTTCATCCGAAAATTGATTTTTTGGACTGTACCAAAAATGATTCAAAATGTCAATTGGATCGTGCCTCATGTTGAATAACCACTTTTTAAACCCTCACAGTGACCAAAATTGCCATTTTTACAGAGTTTTGCTTACTCAAAAGCTTCAATTTTGACCCGTTTCAGGCACAGAAATGACTTTAAACACACTTATTTTAGTTGACAAAGTCATAATTCACATCCAACAGTCATTTACAGTCAAAAGATTAAATGTTAAAATTTCATCCATTTTGACTTTTTTGGGATCGTTCGACATGTCCGGAGTCATCGTTTTTCATCCGAAAATTGATTTTTTGGACTGTACCAAAAATGATTCAAAATGTCAATTGGATCGTGCCTCATGTTGAATAACCACTTTTTAAACCCTCAGAGTGACCAAAATTGCCATTTTTACAGAGTTTTGCTTACTCAGAAGCTTCAATTTTGACCCGTTTCAGGCACAGAAATGACTTTAAACACACTTATTTTAGTTGACAAAGTCATAATTCACATCCAACAGTCATTTACAGTCAAAAGATTAAATGTTAAAATTTCATCCATTTTGACCCTTTTGGGATCGTTCGACATGTCCGGAGTCATCGTTTTTCATTCGAAAATTGATTTTTCGGACTGTACCAAAAATGATTCAAAATGTCAATTGGATCGTGCCTCATGTTGAATAACCACTTTTTAAACCCTCAGAGTGACCAAAATTGCCATTTTTACAGAGTTTTGCTTACTCAAAAGCTTCAATTTTGACCCGTTTCAGGCACAGAAATGACTTTAAACACACTTATTTTAGTTGACAAAGTCATAATTCACATCCAACAGTCATTTACAGTCAAAAGATTAAATGTTAAAATTTTATCCATATTGACCATTTTGGGATAGTTCGACATGTCCGGAGTCATCGTTTTTCATCCGAAAATTGATTTTTTGGACTGTACCAAAAATGATTCAAAATGTCAATTGGATCGTGCCTCATGTTGAATAACCACTTTTTAAACCCTCACAGTGACCAAAATTGCCATTTTTACAGAGTTTTGCTTACTCAAAAGCTTCAATTTTGACCCGTTTCAGGCACAGAAATGACTTTAAACACACTTATTTTAGTTGACAAAGTCATAATTCACATCCAACAGTCATTTACAGTCAAAAGATTAAATGTTAAAATTTCATCCATTTTGACCTTTTTGGGATCGTTCGACATGTCCGGAGTCATCGTTTTTCATTCGAAAATTGATTTTTTAGACTGTACCAAAAATTGGATCGTGCCTCATGTTGAATAACCACTTTTTAAACCCTCAGAGTGACCAAAATTGCCATTTTTACAGAGTTTTGCTTACTCAAAAGCTTCAATTTTGACCCGTTTCAGGCACAGAAACGACTTTAAACACACTTATTTTAGTTGACAAAGTCATAATTCACATCCAACCGTCATTTACAGTCAAAAGATTAAATGTTAAAATTCCATCCATATTGACCATTTTGGGATCGTTCGACATGTCCGGAGTCATCGTTTTTCATCCGAAAATTGATTTTTTGGACTGTACCAAAAATGATTCAAAATGTCAATTGGATCGTGCCTCATGTTGAATAACCACTTTTTAAACCCTCAGAGTGACCAAAACTGCCATTTTTACAGAGTTTTGCTTACTCAAAAGCTTCAATTTTGACCCGTTTCAGGCACAGAAATGACTTTAAACACACTTATTTTAGTTGACAAAGTCATAATTCACATCCAACAGTCATTTACAGTCAAACGATTAAATGTTAAAATGTCATCCATATTGACCATTTTGGGATAGTTCGACATGTCCGGAGTCATCGTTTTTCATCCGAAAATTGATTTTTTGGACTGTACCAAAAATGATTCAAAATGTCAATTGGATCGTGCCTCATGTTGAATAACCACTTTTTAAACCCTCACAGTGACCAAAATTGCCATTTTTTCTGAGTTTTGCTTACTCAAAAGCTTCAATTTTGACCCGTTTCAGGCACAGAAATGACTTTAAACACACTTATTTTAGTTGACAAAGTCATAATTCACATCCAACAGTCATTTACAGTCAAAAGATTAAATGTTAAAATTTCATCCATTTTGACCTTTTTGGGATTGTTCGACATGTCCGGAGTCATCGTTTTTCATCCGAAAATTGATTTTTTGGACTGTACCAAAAATGATTCAAAATTTCAATTGGATCGTGCCTCATGTTGAATAACCACTTTTTAAACCCTCACAGTGACCAAAATTGCCATTTTTACAGAGTTTTGCTTACTCAAAAGCTTCAATTTTGACCCCTTTGAGGCACAGAAATGACTTTAAACACACTTATTTTAGTTGACAAAGTCATAATTCACATCCAACAGTCATTTAGAATCAAAAGATTAAATGTTAAAATTTCATCCATATTGACCATTTTGGGATAGTTCGACATGTCCGGAGTAATCGTTTTCATCCGAAAATTGATTTTTTGGACTGTACCAAAAATGATTCAAAATGTCAATTGGATCGTGCCTCATGTTGAATAACCACTTTTTAAACCCTCACAGTGACCAAAATTGCCATTTTTACAGAGTTTTGCTTACTCAAAAGCTTCAATTTTGACCCGTTTCAGGCACAGAAATGACTTTAAACACACTTATTTTAGTTGACAAAGTCATAATTCACATCCAACAGTCATTTACAGTCAAAAGATTAAATGTTAAAATTTCATCCATTTTGACCTTTTTGGGATCGTTCGACATGTCCGGAGTCATGGTTTGCATCCGAAAATTGATTTTTTGGACTGTACCAAAAATGATTCAAAATGTCAATTGGATCGTGCCTCATGTTGAATAACCACTTTTTAAACCCTCAGAGTGACCAAAATTGCCATTTTTACAGAGTTTTGCTTACTCAAAAGCTTCAATTTTGACCCGTTTCAGGCACAGAAATGACTTTAAACACACTTATTTTAGTTGACAAAGTCATAATTCACATCCAACAGTCATTTACAGTCAAAAGATTAAATGTTAAAATTTCATCCATATTGACCATTTTGGGATAGTTCGACATGTCCGGAGTCATCGTTTTTCATCCGAAAATTGATTTTTTGGACTGTACCAAAAATGATTCAAAATGTCAATTGGATCGTGCCTCATGTTGAATAACCACTTTTTAAACCCTCACAGTGACCAAAATTGCCGTTTTTACAGAGTTTTGCTTACTCAAAAGCTTCAATTTTGACCCGTTTCAGGCACAGAAATGACTTTAAACACACTTATTTTAGTTGACAAAGTCATAATTCACATCCAACAGTCATTTACAGTCAAAAGATTAAATGTTAAAATTTCATCCATTTTGACCTTTTTGGGATCGTTCGACATGTCCGGAGTCATCGTTTTTCATTCGAAAATTGATTTTTTGGACTGTACCAAAAATGATTCAAAATGTCAATTGGATCGTGCCTCATGTTGAATAACCACTTTTTAAACCCTCAGAGTGACCAAAATTGCCATTTTTACAGAGTTTTGCTTACTCAAAAGCTTCAATTTTGACCCGTTTCAGCCACAGAAATGACTTTAAACACACTTATTTTAGTTGACAAAGTCATAATTCACATCCAACAGTCACTTAGAATCAAAAGATTAAATGTTAAAATTTCATCCATATTGACCATTTTGGGATAGTTCGACATGTCCGGAGTAATCGTTTTTCATCCGAAAATTGATTTTTTGGACAGTACCAAAAATGATTCAAAATGTCAATTGGATCGTGCCTCATGTTGAATAACCACTTTTTAAACCCTCAGAGTGACCAAAAGTGCCATTTTTACAGAGTTTTGCTTACTCAAAAGCTTCAATTTTGACCCGTTTCAGGCACAGAAATGACTTTAAACACACTTATTTTAGTTGACAAAGTCATAATTCACATCCAACAGTCATTTACAGTCAAAAGATCAAATGTTAAAATTTCATCCATTTTGACCTTTTTGGGATCGTTCGAAATGTCCGGAGTCATCGTTTTTCATCCGAAAATTGATTTTTTGGACTGTACCAAAAATGATTCAAAATTTCAATTGGATCGTGCCTCATGTTGAATAACCACTTTTTAAACCCTCACAGTGACTAAAATTGCCATTTTTACAGAGTTTTGCTTACTCAAAAGCTTCAATTTTGACCCCTTTGAGGCACAGAAATGACTTTAAACACACTTATTTTAGTTGACAAAGTCATAATTCACATCCAACAGCCATTTAGAGTCAAAAGATTAAATGTTAAAATTTCATCCATATTGACCATTTTGGGATAGTTCGACATGTCCGGAGTCATCGTTTTTCACCCGAAAATTGATTTTTTGGACTGTACCAAAAATGATTCAAAATGTCAATTGGATCGTGCCTCATGTTGAATAACCACTTTTTAAACCCTCAGAGTGACCAAAATTGCCATTTTTACAGAGTTTTGCTTACTCAAAAGCTTCAATTTTGACCCCTTTGAGGCACAGAAATGACTTTACACACACTTATTTTAGTTGACAAAGTCCTAATTCACATCCAACAGTCATTAAGAGTCAAAAGATTAAATGTTAAAATTTCATCCATATTGACCATTTTGGGATAGTTCGACATGTCCGGAGTCATCGTTTTTCATCCGAAAATTGATTTTTTGGACTGTACCAAAAATGATTCAAAATGTCAATTGGATCGTGCCTCATGTTGAATAACCACTTTTTAAACCCTCAGAGTGACCAAAATTGCCATTTTTACAGAGTTTTGCTTACTCAAAAGCTTCAATTTTGACCCGTTTCAGGCACAGAAATGACTTTAAACACACTTATTTTAGTTGACAAACTCATAATTCACATCCAACAGTCATTTACAGTCAAAAGATTAAATGTTAAAATTTCATCCATTTTGACCTTTTTGGGATCGTTCGACATGTCCGGAGTCATCGTTTTTCATCCGAAAATTGATTTTTTGGACTGTACCAAAAATGATTCAAAATGTCAATTGGATCGTGCCTCATGTTGAATAACCACTTTTTAAACCATCAGAGTGACCAAAATTGCCATTTTTACAGAGTTTTGCTTACTCAGAAGCTTCAATTTTGACCCGTTTCAGGCACAGAAATGACTTTAAACACACTTATTTTAGTTGACAAAGTCATAATTCACATCCAACAGTCATTTACAGTCAAAAGATTAAATGTTAAAATTTCATCCATTTTGACCTTTTTGGGATCGTTCGACATGTCCGGAGTCATCGTTTTTCATCCGAAAATTGATTTTTTGGACTGTACCAAAAATGATTCAAAATGTCAATTGGATCGTGCCTCATGTTGAATAACCACTTTTTAAACCCTTACAGTGACTAAAATTGCCATTTTTACAGAGTTTTGCTTACTCAAAAGCTTCAATTTTGACCCCTTTGAGGCACAGAAATGACTTTAAACACACTTATTTTAGTTGACAAAGTCATAATTCACATCCAACAGCCATTTAGAGTCAAAAGATTAAATGTTAAAATTTCATCCATATTGACCATTTTGGGATAGTTCGACATGTCCGGAGTCATCGTTTTTCACCCGAAAATTGATTTTTTGGACTGTACCAAAAATGATTCAAAATGTCAATTGGATCGTGCCTCATGTTGAATAACCACTTTTTAAACCCTCAGAGTGACCAAAATTGCCATTTTTACAGAGTTTTGCCTACTCAAAAGCTTCAATTTTGACCCCTTTGAGGCACAGAAATGACTTTACACACACTTATTTTAGTTGACAAAGTCCTAATTCACATCCAACAGTCATTAAGAGTCAAAAGATTAAATGTTAAAATTTCATCCATATTGACCATTTTGGGATAGTTCGACATGTCCGGAGTCATCGTTTTTCATCCGAAAATTGATTTTTTGGACTGTACCAAAAATGATTCAAAATGTCAATTGGATCGTGCCTCATGTTGAATAACCACTTTTTAAACCCTCAGAGTGACCAAAATTGCCATTTTTACAGAGTTTTGCTTACTCAAAAGCTTCAATTTTGACCCGTTTCAGGCACAGAAATGACTTTAAACACACTTATTTTAGTTGACAAACTCATAATTCACATCCAACAGTCATTTACAGTCAAAAGATTAAATGTTAAAATTTCATCCATTTTGACCTTTTTGGGATCGTTCGACATGTCCGGAGTCATCGTTTTTCATCCGAAAATTGATTTTTTGGACTGTACCAAAAATGATTCAAAATGTCAATTGGATCGTGCCTCATGTTGAATAACCACTTTTTAAACCCTCAGAGTGACCAAAATTGCCATTTTTACAGAGTTTTGCTTACTCAGAAGCTTCAATTTTGACCCGTTTCAGGCACAGAAATGACTTTAAACACACTTATTTTAGTTGACAAAGTCATAATTCACATCCAACAGTCATTTACAGTCAAAAGATTAAATGTTAAAATTTCATCCATTTTGACCTTTTTGGGATCGTTCGACATGTCCGGAGTCATCGTTTTTCATCCGAAAATTGATTTTTTGGACTGTACCAAAAATGATTCAAAATGTCAATTGGATCGTGCCTCATGTTGAATAACCACTTTTTAAACCCTCAGAGTGACCAAAAATGCCATTTTTACAGAGTTTTGCTTACTCAAAAGCTTCAATTTTGACCCGTTTCAGGCACAGAAATGACTTTAAACACACTTATTTTAGTTGACAAAGTCATAATTCACATCCAACAGTCATTTACAGTCAAAAGATCAAATGTTAAAATTTCATCCATTTTGACCTTTTTGGGATCGTTCGAAATGTCCGGAGTCATCGTTTTTCATCCGAAAATTGATTTTTTGGACTGTACCAAAAATGATTCAAAATTTCAATTGGATCGTGCCTCATGTTGAATAACCACTTTTTAAACCCTCACAGTGACTAAAATTGCCATTTTTACAGAGTTTTGCTTACTCAAAAGCTTCAATTTTGACCCCTTTGAGGCACAGAAATGACTTTACACACACTTATTTTAGTTGACAAAGTCCTAATTCACATCCAACAGTCATTAAGAGTCAAAAGATTAAATGTTAAAATTTCATCCATATTGACCATTTTGGGATAGTTCGACATGTCCGGAGTCATCGTTTTTCATCCGAAAATTGATTTTTTGGACTGTACCAAAAATGATTCAAAATGTCAATTGGATCGTGCCTCATGTTGAATAACCACTTTTTAAACCCTCAGAGTGACCAAAATTGCCATTTTTACAGAGTTTTGCTTACTCAAAAGCTTCAATTTGACCCGTTTCAGGCACAGAAATGACTTTAAACACACTTATTTTAGTTGACAAACTCATAATTCACATCCAACAGTCATTTACAGTCAAAAGATTAAATGTTAAAATTTCATCCATTTTGACCTTTTTGGGATCGTTCGACATGTCCGGAGTCATCGTTTTTCATCCGAAAATTGATTTTTTGGACTGTACCAAAAATGATTCAAAATGTCAATTGGATCGTGCCTCATGTTGAATAACCACTTTTTAAACCATCAGAGTGACCAAAATTGCCATTTTTACAGAGTTTTGCTTACTCAGAAGCTTCAATTTTGACCCGTTTCAGGCACAGAAATGACTTTAAACACACTTATTTTAGTTGACAAAGTCATAATTCACATCCAACAGTCATTTACAGTCAAAAGATTAAATGTTAAAATTTCATCCATTTTGACCTTTTTGGGATCGTTCGACATGTCCGGAGTCATCGTTTTTCATCCGAAAATTGATTTTTTGGACTGTACCAAAAATGATTCAAAATGTCAATTGGATCGTGCCTCATGTTGAATAACCACTTTTTAAACCCTTACAGTGACTAAAATTGCCATTTTTACAGAGTTTTGCTTACTCAAAAGCTTCAATTTTGACCCCTTTGAGGCACAGAAATGACTTTAAACACACTTATTTTAGTTGACAAAGTCATAATTCACATCCAACAGCCATTTAGAGTCAAAAGATTAAATGTTAAAATTTCATCCATATTGACCATTTTGGGATAGTTCGACATGTCCGGAGTCATCGTTTTTCACCCGAAAATTGATTTTTTGGACTGTACCAAAAATGATTCAAAATGTCAATTGGATCGTGCCTCATGTTGAATAACCACTTTTTAAACCCTCAGAGTGACCAAAATTGCCATTTTTACAGAGTTTTGCTTACTCAAAAGCTTCAATTTTGACCCCTTTGAGGCACAGAAATGACTTTACACACACTTATTTTAGTTGACAAAGTCCTAATTCACATCCAACAGTCATTAAGAGTCAAAAGATTAAATGTTAAAATTTCATCCATATTGACCATTTTGGGATAGTTCGACATGTCCGGAGTCATCGTTTTTCATCCGAAAATTGATTTTTTGGACTGTACCAAAAATGATTCAAAATGTCAATTGGATCGTGCCTCATGTTGAATAACCACTTTTTAAACCCTCAGAGTGACCAAAATTGCCATTTTTACAGAGTTTTGCTTACTCAAAAGCTTCAATTTTGACCCGTTTCAGGCACAGAAATGACTTTAAACACACTTATTTTAGTTGACAAACTCATAATTCACATCCAACAGTCATTTACAGTCAAAAGATTAAATGTTAAAATTTCATCCATTTTGACCTTTTTGGGATCGTTCGACATGTCCGGAGTCATCGTTTTTCATCCGAAAATTGATTTTTTGGACTGTACCAAAAATGATTCAAAATGTCAATTGGATCGTGCCTCATGTTGAATAACCACTTTTTAAACCCTCAGAGTGACCAAAATTGCCATTTTTACAGAGTTTTGCTTACTCAGAAGCTTCAATTTTGACCCGTTTCAGGCACAGAAATGACTTTAAACACACTTATTTTAGTTGACAAAGTCATAATTCACATCCAACAGTCATTTACAGTCAAAAGATTAAATGTTAAAATTTCATCCATTTTGACCTTTTTGGGATCGTTCGACATGTCCGGAGTCATCGTTTTTCATCCGAAAATTGATTTTTTGGACTGTACCAAAAATGATTCAAAATGTCAATTGGATCGTGCCTCATGTTGAATAACCACTTTTTAAACCCTCAGAGTGACCAAAAATGCCATTTTTACAGAGTTTTGCTTACTCAAAAGCTTCAATTTTGACCCGTTTCAGGCACAGAAATGACTTTAAACACACTTATTTTAGTTGACAAAGTCATAATTCACATCCAACAGTCATTTACAGTCAAAAGATCAAATGTTAAAATTTCATCCATTTTGACCTTTTTGGGATCGTTCGAAATGTCCGGAGTCATCGTTTTTCATCCGAAAATTGATTTTTTGGACTGTACCAAAAATGATTCAAAATTTCAATTGGATCGTGCCTCATGTTGAATAACCACTTTTTAAACCCTCACAGTGACTAAAATTGCCATTTTTACAGAGTTTTGCTTACTCAAAAGCTTCAATTTTGACCCCTTTGAGGCACAGAAATGACTTTAAACACACTTATTTTAGTTGACAAAGTCATAATTCACATCCAACAGCCATTTAGAGTCAAAAGATTAAATGGTAAAATTTCATCCATATTGACCATTTTGGGATAGTTCGACATGTCCGGAGTCATCGTTTTTCACCCGAAAATTGATTTTTTGGACTGTACCAAAAATGATTCAAAATGTCAATTGGATCGTGCCTCATGTTGAATAACCACTTTTTAAACCCTCAGAGTGACCAAAATTGCCATTTTTACAGAGTTTTGCTTACTCAAAAGCTTCAATTTTGACCCCTTTGAGGCACAGAAATGACTTTACACACACTTATTTTAGTTGACAAAGTCCTAATTCACATCCAACAGTCATTAAGAGTCAAAAGATTAAATGTTAAAATTTCATCCATATTGACCATTTTGGGATAGTTCGACATGTCCGGAGTCATCGTTTTTCATCCGAAAATTGATTTTTTGGACTGTACCAAAAATGATTCAAAATGTCAATTGGATCGTGCCTCATGTTGAATAACCACTTTTTAAACCCTCAGAGTGACCAAAATTGCCATTTTTACAGAGTTTTGCTTACTCAAAAGCTTCAATTTTGACCCGTTTCAGGCACAGAAATGACTTTAAACACACTTATTTTAGTTGACAAAGTCATAATTCACACCCAACAGTCATTTACAGTCTAAAGATTAAATGTTAAAATTTCATCCATTTTGACCTTTTTGGGATCGTTCGACATGTCCGGAGTCATCGTTTTTCATCCGAAAATTGATTTTTTGGACTGTACCAAAAATGATTCAAAATGTCAATTGGATCGTGCCTCATGTTGAATAACCACTTTTTAAACCCTCAGAGTGACCAAAATTGCCATTTTTACAGAGTTTTGCTTACTCAGAAGCTTCAATTTTCACCCGTTTCAGGCACAGAAATGACTTTAAACACACTTATTTTAGTTGACAAAGTCATAATTCACATCCAACAGTCATTTACAGTCAAAAGATTAAATGTTAAAATTTCATCCATTTTGACCTTTTTGGGATCGTTCGACATGTCCGGAGTCATCGTTTTTCATCCGAAAATTGATTTTTTGGACTGTACCAAAAATGATTCAAAATGTCAATTGGATCGTGCCTCATGTTGAATAACCTCTTTTTAAACCCTCACAGTGACCAAAATTGCCATTTTTACAGAGTTTTGCTTACTCAAAAGCTTCAATTTTGACCCGTTTCAGGCACAGAAATGACTTTAAACACACTTATTTTAGTTGACAAAGTCATAATTCACATCCAACAGTCATTTACAGTCAAAAGATTAAATGTTAAAATTTCATCCATTTTGACCTTTTTGGGATCGTTCGACATGTCCGGAGTCATCGTTTTTCATTCGAAAATTGATTTTTTGGACTGTACCAAAAATGATTCAAAATGTCAATTGGATTGTGCCTCATGTTGAATAACCACTTTTTAAACCCTCACAGTGACCAAAATTGCCATTTTTACAGAGTTTTGCTTACTCAAAAGCTTCAATTTTGACCCGTTTCAGGCACAGGAATGACTTTAAACACACTTATTTTAGTTGACAAAGTCATAATTCACATCCAACAGTCATTTACAGTCAAAAGATTAAATGTTAAAATTTCATCCATTTTGACCTTTTTGGGATCGTTCGACATGTCCGGAGTCATCGTTTTTCATTCGAAAATTGATTTTTTGGACTGTACCAAAAATGATTCAAAATGTCAATTGGATTGTGCCTCATGTTGAATAACCACTTTTTAAACCCTCACAGTGACCAAAATTGCCATTTTTACAGAGTTTTGCTTACTCAAAAGCTTCAATTTTGACCCGTTTCAGGCACAGGAATGACTTTAAACACACTTATTTTAGTTGACAAAGTCATAATTCACATCCAACAGTCATTTACAGTCAAAAGATTAAATGTTAAAATTTCATCCATTTTGACCTTTTTGGGATCGTTCGACATGTCCGGAGTCATCGTTTTTCATTCGAAAATTGATTTTTTGGACTGTACCAAAAATTATTCAAAATGTCAATTGGATCGTGCCTCATGTTGAATAACCACTTTTTAAACCCTCAGAGTGACCAAAATTGCCATTTTTACAGAGTTTTGCTTACTCAAAAGCTTCAATTTTGACCCGTTTCAGGCACAGAAATGACTTTAAACACACTTATTTTAGTTGACAAAGTCATAATTCACATCCAACAGCCATTTAGAGTCAAAAGATTAAATGTTAAAATTTCATCCATATTGACCATTTTGGGATAGTTCGACATGTCCGGAGTCATCGTTTTTCATCCTAAAAATTGATTTTTTGGACTGTACCAAAAATGATTCAAAATGTCAATTGGATCGTGCCTCATGTTGAATAACCACTTTTTAAACCCTCAGAGTGACCAAAATTGCCATTTTTACAGAGTTTTGCTTACTCAAAAGCTTCAATTTTGACCCGTTTCAGGCACAGAAATGACTTTAAACACACTTATTTTAGTTGACAAAGTCATAATTCACATCCAACAGTCATTTACAGTCAAAAGATTAAATGTTAAAATGTCATCCATATTGACCATTTTGGGATAGTTCGACATGTCCGGAGTCATCGTTTTTCATCCGAAAATTGATTTTTTGGACTGTACCAAAAATGATTCAAAATGTCAATTGGATCGTGCCTCATGTTGAATAACCACTTTTTAAACCCTCACAGTGACCAAAATTGCCATTTTTACAGAGTTATGCTTACTCAAAAGCTTCAATTTTGACCCGTTTCAGGCACAGAAATGACTTTAAACACACTTATTTTAGTTGACAAAGTCATAATTCACATCCAACAGTCATTTACAGTCAAAAGATTAAATGTTAAAATTTCATCCATTTTGACCTTTTTGGGATCGTTCGACATGTCCGGAGTCATCGTTTTTCATCCGAAAATTGATTTTTTGGACTGTACCAAAAATGATTCAAAATTTCAATTGGATCGTGCCTCATGTTGAATAACCACTTTTTAAACCCTCACAGTGACCAAAATTGCCATTTTTACAGAGTTTTGCTTACTCAAAAGCTTCAATTTTGACCCCTTTGAGGCACAGAAATGACTTTACACACACTTATTTTAGTTGACAAAGTCCTAATTCACATCCAACAGTCATTAAGAGTCAAAAGATTAAATGTTAAAATTTCATCCATTTTGACCTTTTTGGGATTGTTCGACATGTCTGGAGTCATCGTTTTTCATCCGAAAATTGATTTTTTGGACTGTACCAAAAATGATTCAAAATGTCAATTGGATCGTGCCTCATGTTGAATAACCACTTTTTAAACCCTCAGAGTGACCAAAATTGCCATTTTTACAGAGTTTTGCTTACTCAGAAGCTTCAATTTTGACCCGTTTCAGGCACAGAAATGACTTTAAACACACTTATTTTAGTTGACAAAGTCATAATTCACATCCAACAGTCATTTACAGTCAAAAGATTAAATGTTAAAATTTCATCCATTTTGACCCTTTTGGGATCGTTCGACATGTCCGGAGTCATCGTTTTTCATTCGAAAATTGATTTTTCGGACTGTACCAAAAATGATTCAAAATGTCAATTGGATCGCGCCTCATGTTGAATAACCACTTTTTAAACCCTCAGAGTGACCAAAATTGCCATTTTTACAGAGTTTTGCTTACTCAAAAGCTTCAATTTTGACCCGTTTCAGGCACAGAAATGACTTTAAACACACTTATTTTAGTTGACAAAGTCATAATTCACATCCAACAGTCATTTACAGTCAAAAGATTAAATGTTAAAATTTCATCCATATTGACCTTTTTGGGATCGTTCGACATGTCCGGAGTCATCGTTTTTCATCCGAAAATTGATTTTTTGGACTGTACCAAAAATGATTCGAAATGTCAATTGGATCGTGCCTCATGTTGAATAACCACTTTTTAAACCCTCAGAGTGACCAAAATTGCCATTTTTACAGAGTTTTGCTTACTCAAAAGCTTCAATTTTGACCCCTTTGAGGCACAGAAATGACTTTACACACACTTATTTTAGTTGACAAAGTCCTAATTCACATCCAACAGTCATTAAGAGTCAAAAGATTAAATGTTAAAATTTCATCCATATTGACCATTTTGGGATAGTTCGACATGTCCGGAGTCATCGTTTTTCATCCGAAAATTGATTTTTTGGACTGTACCAAAAATGATTCAAAATGTCAATTGGATCGTGCCTCATGTTGAATAACCACTTTTTAAACCCTCAGAGTGACCAAAATTGCCATTTTTACAGAGTTTTGCTTACTCAAAAGCTTCAATTTTGACCCGTTTCAGGCACAGAAATGACTTTAAACACACTTATTTTAGTTGACAAACTCATAATTCACATCCAACAGTCATTTACAGTCAAAAGATTAAATGTTAAAATTTCATCCATTTTGACCTTTTTGGGATCGTTCGACATGTCCGGAGTCATCGTTTTTCATCCGAAAATTGATTTTTTGGACTGTACCAAAAATGATTCAAAATGTCAATTGGATCGTGCCTCATGTTGAATAACCACTTTTTAAACCATCAGAGTGACCAAAATTGCCATTTTTACAGAGTTTTGCTTACTCAGAAGCTTCAATTTTGACCCGTTTCAGGCACAGAAATGACTTTAAACACACTTATTTTAGTTGACAAAGTCATAATTCACATCCAACAGTCATTTACAGTCAAAAGATTAAATGTTAAAATTTCATCCATTTTGACCTTTTTGGGATCGTTCGACATGTCCGGAGTCATCGTTTTTCATCCGAAAATTGATTTTTTGGACTGTACCAAAAATGATTCAAAATGTCAATTGGATCGTGCCTCATGTTGAATAACCACTTTTTAAACCCTTACAGTGACTAAAATTGCCATTTTTACAGAGTTTTGCTTACTCAAAAGCTTCAATTTTGACCCCTTTGAGGCACAGAAATGACTTTAAACACACTTATTTTAGTTGACAAAGTCATAATTCACATCCAACAGCCATTTAGAGTCAAAAGATTAAATGTTAAAATTTCATCCATATTGACCATTTTGGGATAGTTCGACATGTCCGGAGTCATCGTTTTTCACCCGAAAATTGATTTTTTGGACTGTACCAAAAATGATTCAAAATGTCAATTGGATCGTGCCTCATGTTGAATAACCACTTTTTAAACCCTCAGAGTGACCAAAATTGCCATTTTTACAGAGTTTTGCCTACTCAAAAGCTTCAATTTTGACCCCTTTGAGGCACAGAAATGACTTTACACACACTTATTTTAGTTGACAAAGTCCTAATTCACATCCAACAGTCATTAAGAGTCAAAAGATTAAATGTTAAAATTTCATCCATATTGACCATTTTGGGATAGTTCGACATGTCCGGAGTCATCGTTTTTCATCCGAAAATTGATTTTTTGGACTGTACCAAAAATGATTCAAAATGTCAATTGGATCGTGCCTCATGTTGAATAACCACTTTTTAAACCCTCAGAGTGACCAAAATTGCCATTTTTACAGAGTTTTGCTTACTCAAAAGCTTCAATTTTGACCCGTTTCAGGCACAGAAATGACTTTAAACACACTTATTTTAGTTGACAAACTCATAATTCACATCCAACAGTCATTTACAGTCAAAAGATTAAATGTTAAAATTTCATCCATTTTGACCTTTTTGGGATCGTTCGACATGTCCGGAGTCATCGTTTTTCATCCGAAAATTGATTTTTTGGACTGTACCAAAAATGATTCAAAATGTCAATTGGATCGTGCCTCATGTTGAATAACCACTTTTTAAACCATCAGAGTGACCAAAATTGCCATTTTTACAGAGTTTTGCTTACTCAGAAGCTTCAATTTTGACCCGTTTCAGGCACAGAAATGACTTTAAACACACTTATTTTAGTTGACAAAGTCATAATTCACATCCAACAGTCATTTACAGTCAAAAGATTAAATGTTAAAATTTCATCCATTTTGACCTTTTTGGGATCGTTCGACATGTCCGGAGTCATCGTTTTTCATCCGAAAATTGATTTTTTGGACTGTACCAAAAATGATTCAAAATGTCAATTGGATCGTGCCTCATGTTGAATAACCACTTTTTAAACCCTTACAGTGACTAAAATTGCCATTTTTACAGAGTTTTGCTTACTCAAAAGCTTCAATTTTGACCCCTTTGAGGCACAGAAATGACTTTAAACACACTTATTTTAGTTGACAAAGTCATAATTCACATCCAACAGCCATTTAGAGTCAAAAGATTAAATGTTAAAATTTCATCCATATTGACCATTTTGGGATAGTTCGACATGTCCGGAGTCATCGTTTTTCACCCGAAAATTGATTTTTTGGACTGTACCAAAAATGATTCAAAATGTCAATTGGATCGTGCCTCATGTTGAATAACCACTTTTTAAACCCTCAGAGTGACCAAAATTGCCATTTTTACAGAGTTTTGCTTACTCAAAAGCTTCAATTTTGACCCCTTTGAGGCACAGAAATGACTTTACACACACTTATTTTAGTTGACAAAGTCCTAATTCACATCCAACAGTCATTAAGAGTCAAAAGATTAAATGTTAAAATTTCATCCATATTGACCATTTTGGGATAGTTCGACATGTCCGGAGTCATCGTTTTTCATCCGAAAATTGATTTTTTGGACTGTACCAAAAATGATTCAAAATGTCAATTGGATCGTGCCTCATGTTGAATAACCACTTTTTAAACCCTCAGAGTGACCAAAATTGCCATTTTTACAGAGTTTTGCTTACTCAAAAGCTTCAATTTTGACCCGTTTCAGGCACAGAAATGACTTTAAACACACTTATTTTAGTTGACAAACTCATAATTCACATCCAACAGTCATTTACAGTCAAAAGATTAAATGTTAAAATTTCATCCATTTTGACCTTTTTGGGATCGTTCGACATGTCCGGAGTCATCGTTTTTCATCCGAAAATTGATTTTTTGGACTGTACCAAAAATGATTCAAAATGTCAATTGGATCGTGCCTCATGTTGAATAACCACTTTTTAAACCCTCAGAGTGACCAAAATTGCCATTTTTACAGAGTTTTGCTTACTCAGAAGCTTCAATTTTGACCCGTTTCAGGCACAGAAATGACTTTAAACACACTTATTTTAGTTGACAAAGTCATAATTCACATCCAACAGTCATTTACAGTCAAAAGATTAAATGTTAAAATTTCATCCATTTTGACCTTTTTGGGATCGTTCGACATGTCCGGAGTCATCGTTTTTCATCCGAAAATTGATTTTTTGGACTGTACCAAAAATGATTCAAAATGTCAATTGGATCGTGCCTCATGTTGAATAACCACTTTTTAAACCCTCAGAGTGACCAAAAATGCCATTTTTACAGAGTTTTGCTTACTCAAAAGCTTCAATTTTGACCCGTTTCAGGCACAGAAATGACTTTAAACACACTTATTTTAGTTGACAAAGTCATAATTCACATCCAACAGTCATTTACAGTCAAAAGATCAAATGTTAAAATTTCATCCATTTTGACCTTTTTGGGATCGTTCGAAATGTCCGGAGTCATCGTTTTTCATCCGAAAATTGATTTTTTGGACTGTACCAAAAATGATTCAAAATTTCAATTGGATCGTGCCTCATGTTGAATAACCACTTTTTAAACCCTCACAGTGACTAAAATTGCCATTTTTACAGAGTTTTGCTTACTCAAAAGCTTCAATTTTGACCCCTTTGAGGCACAGAAATGACTTTAAACACACTTATTTTAGTTGACAAAGTCATAATTCACATCCAACAGCCATTTAGAGTCAAAAGATTAAATGGTAAAATTTCATCCATATTGACCATTTTGGGATAGTTCGACATGTCCGGAGTCATCGTTTTTCACCCGAAAATTGATTTTTTGGACTGTACCAAAAATGATTCAAAATGTCAATTGGATCGTGCCTCATGTTGAATAACCACTTTTTAAACCCTCAGAGTGACCAAAATTGCCATTTTTACAGAGTTTTGCTTACTCAAAAGCTTCAATTTTGACCCCTTTGAGGCACAGAAATGACTTTACACACACTTATTTTAGTTGACAAAGTCCTAATTCACATCCAACAGTCATTAAGAGTCAAAAGATTAAATGTTAAAATTTCATCCATATTGACCATTTTGGGATAGTTCGACATGTCCGGAGTCATCGTTTTTCATCCGAAAATTGATTTTTTGGACTGTACCAAAAATGATTCAAAATGTCAATTGGATCGTGCCTCATGTTGAATAACCACTTTTTAAACCCTCAGAGTGACCAAAATTGCCATTTTTACAGAGTTTTGCTTACTCAAAAGCTTCAATTTTGACCCGTTTCAGGCACAGAAATGACTTTAAACACACTTATTTTAGTTGACAAAGTCATAATTCACACCCAACAGTCATTTACAGTCAAAAGATTAAATGTTAAAATTTCATCCATTTTGACCTTTTTGGGATCGTTCGACATGTCCGGAGTCATCGTTTTTCATCCGAAAATTGATTTTTTGGACTGTACCAAAAATGATTCAAAATGTCAATTGGATCGTGCCTCATGTTGAATAACCACTTTTTAAACCCTCAGAGTGACCAAAATTGCCATTTTTACAGAGTTTTGCTTACTCAGAAGCTTCAATTTTCACCCGTTTCAGGCACAGAAATGACTTTAAACACACTTATTTTAGTTGACAAAGTCATAATTCACATCCAACAGTCATTTACAGTCAAAAGATTAAATGTTAAAATTTCATCCATTTTGACCTTTTTGGGATCGTTCGACATGTCCGGAGTCATCGTTTTTCATCCGAAAATTGATTTTTTGGACTGTACCAAAAATGATTCAAAATGTCAATTGGATCGTGCCTCATGTTGAATAACCTCTTTTTAAACCCTCACAGTGACCAAAATTGCCATTTTTACAGAGTTTTGCTTACTCAAAAGCTTCAATTTTGACCCGTTTCAGGCACAGAAATGACTTTAAACACACTTATTTTAGTTGACAAAGTCATAATTCACATCCAACAGTCATTTACAGTCAAAAGATTAAATGTTAAAATTTCATCCATTTTGACCTTTTTGGGATCGTTCGACATGTCCGGAGTCATCGTTTTTCATTCGAAAATTGATTTTTTGGACTGTACCAAAAATGATTCAAAATGTCAATTGGATTGTGCCTCATGTTGAATAACCACTTTTTAAACCCTCACAGTGACCAAAATTGCCATTTTTACAGAGTTTTGCTTACTCAAAAGCTTCAATTTTGACCCGTTTCAGGCACAGGAATGACTTTAAACACACTTATTTTAGTTGACAAAGTCATAATTCACATCCAACAGTCATTTACAGTCAAAAGATTAAATGTTAAAATTTCATCCATTTTGACCTTTTTGGGATCGTTCGACATGTCCGGAGTCATCGTTTTTCATTCGAAAATTGATTTTTTGGACTGTACCAAAAATTATTCAAAATGTCAATTGGATCGTGCCTCATGTTGAATAACCACTTTTTAAACCCTCAGAGTGACCAAAATTGCCATTTTTACAGAGTTTTGCTTACTCAAAAGCTTCAATTTTGACCCGTTTCAGGCACAGAAATGACTTTAAACACACTTATTTTAGTTGACAAAGTCATAATTCACATCCAACAGCCATTTAGAGTCAAAAGATTAAATGTTAAAATTTCATCCATATTGACCATTTTGGGATAGTTCGACATGTCCGGAGTCATCGTTTTTCATCCTAAAAATTGATTTTTTGGACTGTACCAAAAATGATTCAAAATGTCAATTGGATCGTGCCTCATGTTGAATAACCACTTTTTAAACCCTCAGAGTGACCAAAATTGCCATTTTTACAGAGTTTTGCTTACTCAAAAGCTTCAATTTTGACCCGTTTCAGGCACAGAAATGACTTTAAACACACTTATTTTAGTTGACAAAGTCATAATTCACATCCAACAGTCATTTACAGTCAAAAGATTAAATGTTAAAATGTCATCCATATTGACCATTTTGGGATAGTTCGACATGTCCGGAGTCATCGTTTTTCATCCGAAAATTGATTTTTTGGACTGTACCAAAAATGATTCAAAATGTCAATTGGATCGTGCCTCATGTTGAATAACCACTTTTTAAACCCTCACAGTGACCAAAATTGCCATTTTTACAGAGTTATGCTTACTCAAAAGCTTCAATTTTGACCCGTTTCAGGCACAGAAATGACTTTAAACACACTTATTTTAGTTGACAAAGTCATAATTCACATCCAACAGTCATTTACAGTCAAAAGATTAAATGTTAAAATTTCATCCATTTTGACCTTTTTGGGATCGTTCGACATGTCCGGAGTCATCGTTTTTCATCCGAAAATTGATTTTTTGGACTGTACCAAAAATGATTCAAAATTTCAATTGGATCGTGCCTCATGTTGAATAACCACTTTTTAAACCCTCACAGTGACCAAAATTGCCATTTTTACAGAGTTTTGCTTACTCAAAAGCTTCAATTTTGACCCCTTTGAGGCACAGAAATGACTTTACACACACTTATTTTAGTTGACAAAGTCCTAATTCACATCCAACAGTCATTAAGAGTCAAAAGATTAAATGTTAAAATTTCATCCATTTTGACCTTTTTGGGATTGTTCGACATGTCTGGAGTCATCGTTTTTCATCCGAAAATTGATTTTTTGGACTGTACCAAAAATGATTCAAAATGTCAATTGGATCGTGCCTCATGTTGAATAACCACTTTTTAAACCCTCAGAGTGACCAAAATTGCCATTTTTACAGAGTTTTGCTTACTCAGAAGCTTCAATTTTGACCCGTTTCAGGCACAGAAATGACTTTAAACACACTTATTTTAGTTGACAAAGTCATAATTCACATCCAACAGTCATTTACAGTCAAAAGATTAAATGTTAAAATTTCATCCATTTTGACCCTTTTGGGATCGTTCGACATGTCCGGAGTCATCGTTTTTCATTCGAAAATTGATTTTTCGGACTGTACCAAAAATGATTCAAAATGTCAATTGGATCGCGCCTCATGTTGAATAACCACTTTTTAAACCCTCAGAGTGACCAAAATTGCCATTTTTACAGAGTTTTGCTTACTCAAAAGCTTCAATTTTGACCCGTTTCAGGCACAGAAATGACTTTAAACACACTTATTTTAGTTGACAAAGTCATAATTCACATCCAACAGTCATTTACAGTCAAAAGATTAAATGTTAAAATTTCATCCATATTGACCTTTTTGGGATCGTTCGACATGTCCGGAGTCATCGTTTTTCATCCGAAAATTGATTTTTTGGACTGTACCAAAAATGATTCGAAATGTCAATTGGATCGTGCCTCATGTTGAATAACCACTTTTTAAACCCTCAGAGTGACCAAAATTGCCATTTTTACAGAGTTTTGCTTACTCAAAAGCTTCAATTTTGACCCGTTTAAGGCACAGAAATGACTTTAAACACACTTATTTTAGTTGACAAAGTCATAATTCACATCTAACAGTCATTTACAGTCAAAAGATTAAATGTTAAAATTTCATCCATATTGACCATTTTGGGATAGTTCGACATGTCCGGAGTCATCGTTTTTCAACCGAAAATTGATTTTTTGGACTGTACCAAAAATGATTCAAAATGTCAATTGGATCGTGCCTCATGTTGAATAACCACTTTTTAAACCCTCACAGTGACCAAAATTGCCATTTTTACAGAGTTTTGCTTACTCAAAAGCTTCAATTTTGACCCCTTTGAGGCACAGAAATGACTTTAAACACAGTTAGTTTAGTTGACAAAGTCATAATTCACATCCAACAGTCATTTAGAATCAAAAGATTAAATGTTAAAATTTCATCCATATTGACCATTTTGGGATAGTTCGACATGTCCGGAGTCATCGTTTTTCATCCGAAAATTGATTTTTTGGACTGTACCAAAAATGATTCAAAATGTCAATTGGATCGTGCCTCATGTTGAATAACCACTTTTTAAACCCTCACAGTGACCAAAATTGCCATTTTTACAGAGTTTTGCTTACTCAAAAGCTTCAATTTTGACCCGTTTCAGGCACAGAAATGACTTTAAACACACTTATTTTAGTTGACAAAGTCATAATTCACATCCAACAGTCATTTACAGTCAAAAGATCAAATGTTAAAATTTCATCCATATTGACCATTTTGGGATAGTTCGACATGTCCGGAGTCATCGTTTTTCATCCGAAAATTGATTTTTTGGACTGTACCAAAAATGATTCAAAATGTCAATTGGATCGTGCCTCATGTTGAATAACCACTTTTTAAACCCTCACAGTGACCAAAATTGCCATTTTTACAGAGTTTTGCTTACTCAAAAGCTTCAATTTTGACCCGTTTCAGGCACAGAAATGACTTTAAACGCACTTATTTTAGTTGACAAAGTCATAATTCACATCCAACAGTCATTTACAGTCAAAACATTAAATGTTAAAATTTCATCCATTTTGACCTTTTTGGGATCGTTCGACATGTCCGGAGTCATCGTTTTTCATTCGAAAATTGATTTTTTAGACTGTACCAAAAATGATTCAAAATGTCAATTGGATCGTGCCTCATGTTGAATAACCACTTTTTAAACCCTCAGAGTGACCAAAATTGCCATTTTTACAGAGTTTTGCTTACTCAAAAGCTTCAATTTTGACCCGTTTCAGGCACAGAAACGACTTTAAACACACTTATTTTAGTTGACAAAGTCATAATTCACATCCAACAGTCATTTACAGTCAAAAGATTAAATGTTAAAATTTCATCCATATTGACCATTTTGGGATAGTTCGACATGTCCGGAGTCATCGTTTTTCATCCGAAAATTGATTTTTTGGACTGTACCAAAAATGATTCAAAATGTCAATTGGATCGTGCCTCATGTTGAATAACCACTTTTTAAACCCTCACAGTGACCAAAATTGCCATTTTTACAGAGTTTTGCTTACTCAAAAGCTTCAATTTTGACCCCTTTGAGGCACAGAAATGACTTTAAACACACTTATTTTAGTTGACAAAGTCATAATTCACATCCAACAGTCATTTAGAATCAAAAGATTAAATGTTAAAATTTCATCCATATTGACCATTTTGGGATAGTTCGACATGTCCGGAGTCATCGTTTTTCATCCGAAAATTGATTTTTTGGACTGTACCAAAAATGATTCAAAATGTCAATTGGATCGTGCCTCATGTTGAATAACCACTTTTTAAACCCTCAGAGTGACCAAAATTGCCATTTTTACAGAGTTTTGCTTACTCAAAAGCTTCAATTTTGACCCGTTTCAGGCACAGAAATGACTTTAAACACACTTATTTTAGTTGACAAAGTCATAATTCACATCCAACAGTCATTTACAGTCAAAAGATTAAATGTTAAAATTTCATCCATATTGACCATTTTGGGATAGTTCGACATGTCCGGAGTCATCGTTTTTCATCCGAAAATTGATTTTTTGGACTGTACCAAAAATGATTCAAAATGTCAATTGGATCGTGCCTCATGTTGAATAACCACTTTTTAAACCCTCACAGTGACCAAAATTGCCATTTTTACAGAGTTTTGCTTACTCAAAAGCTTCAATTTTGACCCGTTTCAGGCACAGAAATGACTTTAAACACACTTATTTTAGTTGACAAAGTCATAATTCACATCCAACAGTCATTTACAGTCAAAAGATTAAATGTTAAAATTTCATCCATTTTGACCTTTTTGGGATCGTTCGACATGTCCGGAGTCATCGTTTTTCATTCGAAAATTGATTTTTTGGACTGTACCAAAAATGATTCAAAATGTCAATTGGATCGTGCCTCATGTTGAATAACCACTTTTTAAACCCTCAGAGTGACCAAAATTGCCATTTTTACAGAGTTTTGCTTACTCAAAAGCTTCAATTTTGACCTGTTTCAGGCACAGAAATGACTTTAAACACACTTATTTTAGTTGACAAAGTCATAATTCACATCCAACAGTCATTTACAGTCAAAAGATTAAATGTTAAAATTTCATCCATATTGACCATTTTGGGATCGTTCGACATGTCCGGAGTCATCGTTTTTCATCCGAAAATTGATTTTTTGGACTGTACCAAAAATGATTCAAAGTGTCAATTGGATCGTGCCTCATGTTGAATAACCACTTTTTAAACCCTCAGAGTGACCAAAAATGCCATTTTTACAGAGTTTTGCTTACTCAAAAGCTTCAATTTTGACCCGTTTCAGGCACAGAAATGACTTTAAACACACTTATTTTAGTTGACAAAGTCATAATTCACATCCAACAGTCATTTACAGTCAAAAGATCAAATGTTAAAATTTCATCCATTTTGACCTTTTTGGGATCGTTCGAAATGTCCGGAGTCATCGTTTTTCATCCGAAAATTGATTTTTTGGACTGTACCAAAAATGATTCAAAATTTCAATTGGATCGTGCCTCATGTTGAATAACCACTTTTTAAACCCTCACAGTGACTAAAATTGCCATTTTTACAGAGTTTTGCTTACTCAAAAGCTTCAATTTTGACCCCTTTGAGGCACAGAAATGACTTTAAACACACTTATTTTAGTTGACAAAGTCATAATTCACATCCAACAGCCATTTAGAGTCAAAAGATTACATTTTAAATTTTCATCCATATTGACCATTTTGGGATAGTTCGACATGTCCGGAGTCATCGTTTTTCACCCGAAAATTGATTTTTTGGACTGTACCAAAAATGATTCAAAATGTCAATTGGATCGTGCCTCATGTTGAATAACCACTTTTTAAACCCTCAGAGTGACCAAAATTGCCATTTTTACAGAGTTTTGCTTACTCAAAAGCTTCAATTTTGACCCGTTTCAGGCACAGAAATGACTTTAAACACACTTATTTTAGTTGACAAAGTCATAATTCACATCCAACAGTCATTTACAGTCAAAAGATTAAATGTTAAAATTTCATCCATATTGACCATTTTGGGATAGTTCGACATGTCCGGAGTCATCGTTTTTCATCCGAAAATTGATTTTTTGGACTGTACCAAAAATGATTCAAAATGTCACTTGGATCGTGCCTCATGTTGAATAACCACTTTTTAAACCCTCAGAGTGAGCAAAATTGCCATTTTTACAGAGTTTTGCTTACTCAAAAGCTTCAATTTTGACCCGTTTCAGGCACAGAAATGACTTTAAACACACTTATTTTAGTTGACAAAGTCCTAATTCACATCCAACAGTCATTTAGAGTCAAAAGATTAAATGTTAAAATTTCATCCATATTGACCATTTTGGGATAGTTCGACATGTCCGGAGTCATCGTTTTTCATCCGAAAATTGATTTTTTGGACTGTACCAAAAATGATTCAAAATGTCAATTGGATCGTGCCTCATGTTGAATAACCACTTTTTAAACCCTCAGAGTGACCAAAATTGCCATTTTTACAGAGTTTTGCTTACTCAAAAGCTTCAATTTTGACCCGTTTCAGGCACAGAAATGACTTTAAACACACTTATTTTAGTTGACAAAGTCATAATTCACATCCAACAGTCATTTACAGTCAAAAGATTAAATGTTAAAATTTCATCCATTTTGACCTTTTTGGGATCGTTCGACATGTCCGGAGTCATCGTTTTTCATCCGAAAATTGATTTTTTGGACTGTACCAAAAATGATTCAAAATTTCAATTGGATCGTGCCTCATGTTGAATAACCACTTTTTAAACCCTCACAGTGACTAAAATTGCCATTTTTACAGAGTTTTGCTTACTCAAAAGCTTCAATTTTGACCCCTTTGAGGCACAGAAATGACTTTAAACACACTTATTTTAGTTGACAAAGTCATAATTCACATCCAACAGCCATTTAGAGTCAAAAGATTAAATGTTAAAATTTCATCCATATTGACCATTTTGGGATAGTTCGACATGTCCGGAGTCATCGTTTTTCATCCGAAAATTGATTTTTTTGGACTGTACCAAAAATGATTCAAAATGTCAATTGGATCGTGCCTCATGTTGAATAACCACTTTTTAAACCCTCAGAGTGACCAAAATTGCCATTTTTACAGAGTTTTGCTTACTCAAAAGCTTCAATTTTTACCCGTTTCAGGCACAGAAATGACTTTAAACACACTTATTTTAGTTGACAAAGTCATAATTCACATCCAACAGTCATTTACAGTCAAAAGATTAAATGTTAAAATTTCATCCATTTTGACCTTTTTGGGATCGTTCGACATGTCCGGAGTCATCGTTTTTCATTCGAAAATTGATTTTTTGGACTGTACCAAAAATGATTCAAAATGTCAATTGGATCGTGCCTCATGTTGAATAACCACTTTTTAAACCCTCACAGTGACTAAAATTGCCATTTTTACAGAGTTTTGCTTACTCAAAAGCTTCAATTTTGACCCCTTTGAGGCACAGAAATGACTTTAAACACACTTATTTTAGTTGACAAAGTCATAATTCACATCCAACAGCCATTTAGAGTCAAAAGATTAAATGTTAAAATTTCATCCATATTGACCATTTTGGGATAGTTCGACATGTCCGGAGTCATCGTTTTTCATCCGAAAATTGATTTTTTGGACTGTACCAAAAATGATTCAAAATGTCAATTGGATCGTGCCTCATGTTGAATAACCACTTTTTAAACCCTCAGAGTGACCAAAATTGCCATTTTTACAGAGTTTTGCTTACTCAAAAGCTTCAATGTTGACCCGTTTCAGGCACAGAAATGACTTTAAACACACTTATTTTAGTTGACAAAGTCATAATTCACATCCAACAGTCATTTACAGTCAAAAGATTAAATGTTAAAATTTCATCCATTTTGACCTTTTTGGGATCGTTCGACATGTCCAGAGTCATCGTTTTTCATTCGAAAATTGATTTTTTGGACTGTACCAAAAATGATTCAAAATGTCAATTGGATTGTGCCTCATGTTGAATAACCACTTTTTAAACCCTCAGAGTGACCAAAATTGCCATTTTTACAGAGTTTTGCTTACTCAAAAGCTTCAATTTTGACCCGTTTCAGGCACAGAAATGACTTTAAACAAACTTATTTCAGTTGACAAAGTCATAATTCACATCCAACAGTCATTTACAGTCAAAAGATTAAATGTTAAAATTTCATCCATTTTGACCTTTTTGGGATCGTTCGACATGTCCGGAGTCATCGTTTTTCATTCGAAAATTGATTTTTTAGACTGTACCAAAAATGATTCAAAATGTCAATTGGATCGTGCCTCATGTTGAATAACCACTTTTTAAACCCTCAGAGTGACCAAAATTGCCATTTTTACAGAGTTTTGCTTACTCAAAAGCTTCAATTTTGACCCGTTTCAGGCACAGAAACGACTTTAAACACACTTATTTTAGTTGACAAAGTCATAATTCACATCCAACAGTCATTTACAGTCAAAAGATTAAATGTTAAAATTTCATCCATATTGACCATTTTGGGATCGTTCGACATGTCTGGAGTCATCGTTTTTCATCCGAAAATTGATTTTTTGGACTGTACCAAAAATGATTCAAAATGTCAATTGGATCGTGCCTCATGTTGAATAACCACTTTTTAAACCCTCAGAGTGACCAAAACTGCCATTTTTACAGAGTTTTGCTTACTCAAAAGCTTCAATTTTGACCCGTTTCAGGCACAGAAATGACTTTAAACACACTTATTTTAGTTGACAAAGTCATAATTCACATCCAACAGTCATTTACAGTCAAAAGATTAAATGTTAAAATTTCATCCATTTTGACCTTTTTGGGATCGTTCGACATGTCCGGAGTCATCGTTTTTCATCCAAAAATTGATTTTTTGGACTGTACCAAAAATGATTCAAAATTTCAATTGGATCGTGCCTCATGTTGAATAACCACTTTTTAAACCCTCACAGTGACTAAAATTGCCATTTTTACAGAGTTTTGCTTACTCAAAAGCTTAAATTTTGACCCCTTTGAGGCACAGAAATGACTTTAAACACACTTATTTTAGTTGACAAAGTCATAATTCACATCCAACAGCCATTTAGAATCAAAAGATTAAATGTTAAAATTTCATCCATATGGACCATTTTGGGATAGTTCGACATGTCCGGAGTAATCGTTTTTCATCCGAAAATTGATTTTTTGGACTGTACCAAAAATGATTCAAAATGTCAATTGGATCGTGCCTCATGTTGAATAACCACTATTTAAACCCTCACAGTGACCAAAATTGCCATTTTTACAGAGTTTTGCTTACTCAAAAGCTTCAATTTTGACCCGTTTCAGGCACAGAAATGACTTTAAACACACTTATTTTAGTTGACAAAGTCATAATTCACATCCAACAGTCATTTACAGTCAAAAGATTAAATGTTAAAATTTTATCCATTTTGACCTTTTTGGGATCGTTCGACATGTCCGGAGTCATGGTTTGCATCCGAAAATTGATTTTTTGGACTGTACCAAAAATGATTCAAAATGTCAATTGGATCGTGCCTCATGTTGAATAACCACTTTTTAAACCCTCAGAGTGACCAAAATTGCCATTTTTACAGAGTTTTGCTTACTCAAAAGCTTCAATTTTGACCCGTTTCAGGCACAGAAATGACTTTAAACACACTTATTTTAGTTGACAAAGTCATAATTCACATCCAACAGTCATTTACAGTCAAAAGATTAAATGTTAAAATTTCATCCATATTGACCATTTTGGGATAGTTCGACATGTCCGGAGTCATCGTTTTTCATCCGAAAATTGATTTTTTGGACTGTACCAAAAATGATTCAAAATGTCAATTGGATCGTGCCTCATGTTGAATAACCACTTTTTAAACCCTCACAGTGACCAAAATTGCCATTTTTACAGAGTTTTGCTTACTCAAAAGCTTCAATTTTGACCCGTTTCAGGCACAGAAATGACTTTAAACACACTTATTTTAGTTGACAAAGTCATAATTCACATCCAACATTCATTTACAGTCAAAAGATTAAATGTTAAAATTTCATCCATTTTGACCTTTTTGGGATCGTTCGACATGTCCGGAGTCATCGTTTTTCATTCGAAAATTGATTTTTTGGACTGTACCAAAAATGATTCAAAATGTCAATTGGATCGTGCCTCATGTTGAATAACCACTTTTTAAACCCTCAGAGTGACCAAAATTGCCATTTTTACAGAGTTTTGCTTACTCAAAAGCTTCAATTTTGACCTGTTTCAGGCACAGAAATGACTTTAAACACACTTATTTTAGTTGACAAAGTCATAATTCACATCCAACAGTCATTTACAGTCAAAAGATTAAATGTTAAAATTTCATCCATATTGACCATTTTGGGATCGTTCGACATGTCCGGAGTCATCGTTTTTCATCCGAAAATTGATTTTTTGGACTGTACCAAAAATGATTCAAAGTGTCAATTGGATCGTGCCTCATGTTGAATAACCACTTTTTAAACCCTCAGAGTGACCAAAAATGCCATTTTTACAGAGTTTTGCTTACTCAAAAGCTTCAATTTTGACCCGTTTCAGGCACAGAAATGACTTTAAACACACTTATTTTAGTTGACAAAGTCATAATTCACATCCAACAGTCATTTACAGTCAAAAGATCAAATGTTAAAATTTCATCCATTTTGACCTTTTTGGGATCGTTCGAAATGTCCGGAGTCATCGTTTTTCATCCGAAAATTGATTTTTTGGACTGTACCAAAAATGATTCAAAATTTCAATTGGATCGTGCCTCATGTTGAATAACCACTTTTTAAACCCTCACAGTGACTAAAATTGCCATTTTTACAGAGTTTTGCTTACTCAAAAGCTTCAATTTTGACCCCTTTGAGGCACAGAAATGACTTTAAACACACTTATTTTAGTTGACAAAGTCATAATTCACATCCAACAGCCATTTAGAGTCAAAAGATTAAATTTTAAATTTTCATCCATATTGACCATTTTGGGATAGTTCGACATGTCCGGAGTCATCGTTTTTCACCCGAAAATTAATTTTTTGGACTGTACCAAAAATGATTCAAAATGTCAATTGGATCGTGCCTCATGTTGAATAACCACTTTTTAAACCCTCAGAGTGACCAAAATTGCCATTTTTACAGAGTTTTGCTTACTCAAAAGCTTCAATTTTGACCCGTTTCAGGCACAGAAATGACTTTAAACACACTTATTTTAGTTGACAAAGTCCTAATTCACATCCAACAGTCATTTAGAGTCAAAAGATTAAATGTTAAAATTTCATCCATATTGACCATTTTGGGATAGTTCGACATGTCCGGAGTCATCGTTTTTCATCCGAAAATTGATTTTTTGGACTGTACCAAAAATGATTCAAAATGTCAATTGGATTGTGCCTCATGTTGAATAACCACTTTTTAAACCCTCACAGTGACCAAAATTGCCATTTTTACAGAGTTTTGCTTACTCAAAAGCTTCAATTTTGACCCGTTTCAGGCACAGAAATGACTTTAAACACACTTATTTTAGTTGACAAAGTCATAATTCACATCCAACAGTCATTTACAGTCAAAAGATTAAATGTTAAAATTTCATCCATTTTGACCTTTTTGGGATCGTTCGACATGTCCGGAGTCATCGTTTTTCATCCGAAAATTGATTTTTTGGACTGTACCAAAAATGATTCAAAATTTCAATTGGATCGTGCCTCATGTTGAATAACCACTTTTTAAACCCTCACAGTGACTAAAATTGCCATTTTTACAGAGTTTTGCTTACTCAAAAGCTTCAATTTTGACCCCTTTGAGGCACAGAAATGACTTTAAACACACTTATTTTAGTTGACAAAGTCATAATTCACATCCAACAGCCATTTAGAGTCAAAAGATTAAATGTTAAAATTTCATCCATATTGACCATTTTGGGATAGTTCGACATGTCCGGAGTCATCGTTTTTCATCCGAAAATTGATTTTTTGGACTGTACCAAAAATGATTCAAAATGTCAATTGGATCGTGCCTCATGTTGAATAACCACTTTTTAAACCTTCAGAGTGATCAAAATTGCCATTTTTACAGAGTTTTGCTTACTCAAAAGCTTCAATGTTGACCCGTTTCAGGCACAGAAATGACTTTAAACACACTTATTTTAGTTGACAAAGTCATAATTCACATCCAACAGTCATTTACAGTCAAAAGATTAAATGTTAAAATTTCATCCATTTTGACCTTTTTGGGATCGTTCGACATGTCCGGAGTCATCGTTTTTCATTCGAAAATTGATTTTTTGGACTGTACCAAAAATGATTCAAAATGTCAATTGGATTGTGCCTCATGTTGAATAACCACTTTTTAAACCCTCAGAGTGACCAAAATTGCCATTTTTACAGAGTTTTGCTTACTCAAAAGCTTCAATTTTGACCCGTTTCAGGCACAGAAATGACTTTAAACACACTTATTTTAGTTGACAAAGTCATAATTCACATCCAACAGTCATTTACAGTCAAAAGATTAAATGTTAAAATTTCATCCATTTTGACCTTTTTGGGATCGTTCGACATGTCCGGAGTCATCGTTTTTCATTCGAAAATTGATTTTTTGGACTGTACCAAAAATGATTCAAAATGTCAATTGGATCGTGCCTCATGTTGAATAACCACTTTTTAAACCCTCACAGTGACTAAAATTGCCATTTTTACAGAGTTTTGCTTACTCAAAAGCTTCAATTTTGACCCCTTTGAGGCACAGAAATGACTTTAAACACACTTATTTTAGTTGACAAAGTCATAATTCACATCCAACAGCCATTTAGAGTCAAAAGATTAAATGTTAAAATTTCATCCATATTGACCATTTTGGGATCGTTCGACATGTCCGGAGTCATCGTTTTTCATTCGAAAATTGATTTTTTGGACTGTACCAAAAATGATTCAAAATGTCAATTGGATCGTGCCTCATGTTGAATAACCACTTTTTAAACCCTCAGAGTGACCAAAATTGCCATTTTTACAGAGTTTTGCTTACTCAAAAGCTTCAATTTTGACCCGTTTCAGGCACAGAAATGACTTTAAACACACTTATTTTAGTTGACAAAGTCATAATTCACATCCAACAGTCATTTACAGTCAAAAGATTAAATGTTAAAATTTCATCCATTTTGACCTTTTTGGGATCGTTCGACATGTCCGGAGTCATCGTTTTTCATTCGAAAATTGATTTTTTGGACTGTACCAAAAATGATTCAAAATGTCAATTGGATCGTGCCTCATGTTGAATAACCACTTTTTAAACCCTCAGAGTGACCAAAATTGCCATTTTTACAGAGTTTTGCTTACTCAAAAGCTTCAATTTTGACCTGTTTCAGGCACAGAAATGACTTTAAACACACTTATTTTAGTTGACAAAGTCATAATTCACATCCAACAGTCATTTACAGTCAAAAGATTAAATGTTAAAATTTCATCCATATTGACCATTTTGGGATCGTTCGACATGTCCGGAGTCATCGTTTTTCATCCGAAAATTGATTTTTTGGACTGTACCAAAAATGATTCAAAGTGTCAATTGGATCGTGCCTCATGTTGAATAACCACTTTTTAAACCCTCAGAGTGACCAAAAATGCCATTTTTACAGAGTTTTGCTTACTCAAAAGCTTCAATTTTGACCCGTTTCAGGCACAGAAATGTCTTTAAACACACTTATTTTAGTTGACAAAGTCATAATTCACATCCAACAGTCATTTACAGTCAAAAGATCAAATGTTAAAATTTCATCCATTTTGACCTTTTTGGGATCGTTCGAAATGTCCGGAGTCATCGTTTTTCATCCGAAAATTGATTTTTTGGACTGTACCAAAAATGATTCAAAATTTCAATTGGATCGTGCCTCATGTTGAATAACCACTTTTTAAACCCTCACAGTGACTAAAATTGCCATTTTTACAGAGTTTTGCTTACTCAAAAGCTTCAATTTTGACCCCTTTGAGGCACAGAAATGACTTTAAACACACTTATTTTAGTTGACAAAGTCATAATTCACATCCAACAGCCATTTAGAGTCAAAAGATTAAATTTTAAATTTTCATCCATATTGACAATTTTGGGATAGTTCGACATGTCCGGAGTCATCGTTTTTCACCCGAAAATTGATTTTTTGGACTGTACCAAAAATGATTCAAAATGTCAATTGGATCGTGCCTCATGTTGAATAACCACTTTTTAAACCCTCAGAGTGACCAAAATTGCCATTTTTACAGAGTTTTGCTTACTCAAAAGCTTCAATTTTGACCCGTTTCAGGCACAGAAATGACTTTAAACACACTTATTTTAGTTGACAAAGTCATAATTCACATCCAACAGTCATTTACAGTCAAAAGATTAAATGTTAAAATTTCATCCATATTGACCATTTTGGGATAGTTCGACATGTCTGGAGTCATCGTTTTTCATCCGAAAATTGATTTTTTGGACTGTACCAAAAATGATTCAAAATGTCAATTGGATCGTGCCTCATGTTGAATAACCACTTTTTAAACCCTCAGAGTGACCAAAATTGCCATTTTTACAGAGTTTTGCTTACTCAAAAGCTTCAATTTTGACCCGTTTCAGGCACAGAAATGACTTTAAACACACTTATTTTAGTTGACAAAGTCCTAATTCACATCCAACAGTCATTTAGAGTCAAAAGATTAAATGTTAAAATTTCATCCATATTGACCATTTTGGGATAGTTCGACATGTCCGGAGTCATCGTTTTTCATCCGAAAATTGATTTTTTGGACTGTACCAAAAATGATTCAAAATGTCAATTGGATCGTGCCTCATGTTGAATAACCACTTTTTAAACCCTCACAGTGACCAAAATTGCCATTTTTACAGAGTTTTGCTTACTCAAAAGCTTCAATTTTGACCCGTTTCAGGCACAGAAATGACTTTAAACACACTTATTTTAGTTGACAAAGTCATAATTCACATCCAACAGTCATTTACAGTCAAAAGATTAAATGTTAAAATTTCATCCATTTTGACCTTTTTGGGATCGTTCGACATGTCCGGAGTCATCGTTTTTCATCCGAAAATTGATTTTTTGGACTGTACCAAAAATGATTCAAAATTTCAATTGGATCGTGCCTCATGTTGAATAACCACTTTTTAAACCCTCACAGTGACTAAAATTGCCATTTTTACAGAGTTTTGCTTACTCAAAAGCTTCAATTTTGACCCCTTTGAGGCACAGAAATGACTTTAAACACACTTATTTTAGTTGACAAAGTCATAATTCACATCCAACAGCCATTTAGAGTCAAAAGATTAAATGTTAAAATTTCATCCATATTGACCATTTTGGGATAGTTCGACATGTCCGGAGTCATCGTTTTTCATCCGAAAATTGATTTTTTGGACTGTACCAAAAATGATTCAAAATGTCAATTGGATCGTGCCTCATGTTGAATAACCACTTTTTAAACCCTCAGAGTGACCAAAATTGCCATTTTTACAGAGTTTTGCTTACTCAAAAGCTTCAATGTTGACCCGTTTCAGGCACAGAAATGACTTTAAACACACTTATTTTAGTTGACAAAGTCATAATTCACATCCAACAGTCATTTACAGTCAAAAGATTAAATGTTAAAATTTCATCCATTTTGACCTTTTTGGGATCGTTCGACATGTCCGGAGTCATCGTTTTTCATTCGAAAATTGATTTTTTGGACTGTACCAAAAATGATTCAAAATGTCAATTGGATTGTGCCTCATGTTGAATAACCACTTTTTAAACCCTCAGAGTGACCAAAATTGCCATTTTTACAGAGTTTTGCTCACTCAAAAGCTTCAATTTTGACCCGTTTCAGGCACAGAAATGACTTTAAACACACTTATTTTAGTTGACAAAGTCATAATTCACATCCAACAGTCATTTACAGTCAAAAGATTAAATGTTAAAATTTCATCCATTTTGACCTTTTTGGGATCGTTCGACATGTCCGGAGTCATCGTTTTTCATTCGAAAATTGATTTTTTGGACTGTACCAAAAATGATTCAAAATGTCAATTGGATCGTGCCTCATGTTGAATAACCACTTTTTAAACCCTCACAGTGACTAAAATTGCCATTTTTACAGAGTTTTGCTTACTCAAAAGCTTCAATTTTGACCCCTTTGAGGCACAGAAATGACTTTAAACACACTTATTTTAGTTGACAAAGTCATAATTCACATCCAACAGCCATTTAGAGTCAAAAGATTAAATGTTAAAATTTCATCCATATTGACCATTTTGGGATAGTTCGACATGTCCGGAGTCATCGTTTTTCATCCGAAAATTGATTTTTTGGACTGTACCAAAAATGATTCAAAATGTCAATTGGATCGTGCCTCATGTTGAATAACCACTTTTTAAACCCTCAGAGTGACCAAAATTGCCATTTTTACAGAGTTTTGCTTACTCAAAAGCTTCAATGTTGACCCGTTTCAGGCACAGAAATGACTTTAAACACACTTATTTTAGTTGACAAAGTCATAATTCACATCCAACAGTCATTTACAGTCAAAAGATTAAATGTTAAACTTTCATCCATTTTGACCTTTTTGGGATCGTTCGACATGTCCGGAGTCATCGTTTTTCATTCGAAAATTGATTTTTTGGACTGTACCAAAAATGATTCAAAATGTCAATTGGATTGTGCCTCATGTTGAATAACCACTTTTTAAACCCTCAGAGTGACCAAAATTGCCATTTTTACAGAGTTTTGCTTACTCAAAAGCTTCAATTTTGACCCGTTTCAGGCACAGAAATGACTTTAAACACACTTATTTTAGTTGACAAAGTCATAATTCACATCCAACAGTCATTTACAGTCAAAAGAATAAATGTTAAAATTTCATCCATTTTGACCTTTTTGGGATCGTTCGACATGTCCGGAGTCATCGTTTTTCATTCGAAAATTGATTTTTTGGACTGTACCAAAAATGATTCAAAATGTCAATTGGATCGTGCCTCATGTTGAATAACCACTTTTTAAACCCTCAGAGTGACCAAAATTGCCATTTTTACAGAGTTTTGCTTACTCAAAAGCTTCAATTTTGACCCGTTTCAGGCACAGAAATGACTTTAAACACACTTATTTTAGTTGACAAAGTCATAATTCACATCCAACAGTCATTTACAGTCAAAAGATCAAATGTTAAAATTTCATCCATATTGACCATTTTGGGATCGTTCGACATGTCCGGAGTCATCGTTTTTCATCCGAAAATTTATTTTTTGGACTGTACCAAAAATGATTCAAAATGTCAATTGGATCGTGCCTCATGTTGAATAACCACTTTTTAAACCCTCAGAGTGACCAAAACTGCCATTTTTACAGAGTTTTGCTTACTCAAAAGCTTCAATTTTGACCCGTTTCAGGCACAGAAATGACTTTAAACACACTTATTTTAGTTGACAAAGTCATAATTCACATCCAACAGTCATTAACAGTCAAACGATTAAATGTTAAAATTTCATCCATATTGACCATTTTGGGATAGTTCGACATGTCCGGAGTCATCGTTTTTCATCCGAAAATTGATTTTTTGGACTGTACCAAAAATGATTCAAAATTTCAATTGGATCGTGCCTCATGTTGAATAACCACTTTTTAAACCCTCACAGTGACCAAAATTGCCATTTTTACAGAGATTTGCTTACTCAAAAGCTTCAATTTTGACCCCTTTGAGGCACAGAAATGACTTTAAACACACTTATTTTAGTTGACAAAGTCATAATTCACATCCAACAGTCATTTAGAATCAAAAGATTAAATGTTAAAATTTCATCCATATGGACCATTTTGGGATAGTTCGACATGTCCGGAGTAATCGTTTTTCATCCGAAAATTGATTTTTTGGACTGTACCAAAAATGATTCAAAATGTCAATTGGATCGTGCCTCATGTTGAATAACCACTTTTTAAACCCTCACAGTGACCAAAATTGCCATTTTTACAGAGTTTTGCTTACTCAAAAGCTTCAATTTTGACCCGTTTCAGGCACAGAAATGACTTTAAACACACTTATTTTAGTTGACAAAGTCATAATTCACATCCAACAGTCATTTACAGTCAAAAGATTAAATGTTAAAATTTTATCCATTTTGACCTTTTTGGGATCGTTCGACATGTCCGGAGTCATGGTTTGCATCCGAAAATTGATTTTTTGGACTGTACCAAAAATGATTCAAAATGTCAATTGGATCGTGCCTCATGTTGAATAACCACTTTTTAAACCCTCAGAGTGACCAAAATTGCCATTTTTACAGAGTTTTGCTTACTCAAAAGCTTCAATTTTGACCCGTTTCAGGCACAGAAATGACTTTAAACACACTTATTTTAGTTGACAAAGTCATAATTCACATCCAACAGTCATTTACAGTCAAAAGATTAAATGTTAAAATTTCATCCATATTGACGATTTTGGGATAGTTCGACATGTCCGGAGTCATCGTTTTTCATCCGAAAATTGATTTTTTGGACTGTACCAAAAATGATTCAAAATGTCAATTGGATCGTGCCTCATGTTGAATAACCACTTTTTAAACCCTCACAGTGACCAAAATTGCCATTTTTACAGAGTTTTGCTTACTCAAAAGCTTCAATTTTGACCCGTTTCAGGCACAGAAATGACTTTAAACACACTTATTTTAGTTGACAAAGTCATAATTCACATCCAACAGTCATTTACAGTCAAAAGATTAAATGTTAAAATTTCATCCATTTTGACCTTTTTGGGATCGTTCGACATGTCCGGAGTCATCGTTTTTCATTCGAAAATTGATTTTTTGGACTGTACCAAAAATGATTCAAAATGTCAATTGGATCGTGCCTCATGTTTAATAACCACTTTTTAAACCCTCAGAGTGACCAAAATTGCCATTTTTACAGAGTTTTGCTTACTCAAAAGCTTCAATTTTGACCTGTTTCAGGCACAGAAATGACTTTAAACACACTTATTTTAGTTGACAAAGTCATAATTCACATCCAACAGTCATTTACAGTCAAAAGATTAAATGTTAAAATTTCATCCATATTGACCATTTTGGGATCGTTCGACATGTCCGGAGTCATCGTTTTTCATCCGAAAATTGATTTTTTGGACTGTACCAAAAATGATTCAAAGTGTCAATTGGATCGTGCCTCATGTTGAATAACCACTTTTTAAACCCTCAGAGTGACCAAAAATGCCATTTTTACAGAGTTTTGCTTACTCAAAAGCTTCAATTTTGACCCGTTTCAGGCACAGAAATGACTTTAAACACACTTATTTTAGTTGACAAAGTCATAATTCACATCCAACAGTCATTTACAGTCAAAAGATCAAATGTTAAAATTTCATCCATTTTGACCATTTTGGGATCGTTCGAAATGTCCGGAGTCATCGTTTTTCATCCGAAAATTGATTTTTTGGACTGTACCAAAAATGATTCAAAATTTCAATTGGATCGTGCCTCATGTTGAATAACCACTTTTTAAACCCTCACAGTGACTAAAATTGCCATTTTTACAGAGTTTTGCTTACTCAAAAGCTTCAATTTTGACCCCTTTGAGGCACAGAAATGACTTTAAACACACTTATTTTAGTTGACAAAGTCATAATTCACATCCAACAGCCATTTAGAGTCAAAAGATTAAATTTTAAATTTTCATCCATATTGACCATTTTGGGATAGTTCGACATGTCCGGAGTCATCGTTTTTCACCCGAAAATTAATTTTTTGGACTGTACCAAAAATGATTCAAAATGTCAATTGGATCGTGCCTCATGTTGAATAACCACTTTTTAAACCCTCAGAGTGACCAAAATTGCCATTTTTACAGAGTTTTGCTTACTCAAAAGCTTCAATTTTGACCCGTTTCAGGCACAGAAATGACTTTAAACACACTTATTTTAGTTGACAAAGTCCTAATTCACATCCAACAGTCATTTAGAGTCAAAAGATTAAATGTTAAAATTTCATCCATATTGACCATTTTGGGATAGTTCGACATGTCCGGAGTCATCGTTTTTCATCCGAAAATTGATTTTTTGGACTGTACCAAAAATGATTCAAAATGTCAATTGGATCGTGCCTCATGTTGAATAACCACTTTTTAAACCCTCACAGTGACCAAAATTGCCATTTTTACAGAGTTTTGCTTACTCAAAAGCTTCAATTTTGACCCGTTTCAGGCACAGAAATGACTTTAAACACACTTATTTTAGTTGACAAAGTCATAATTCACATCCAACAGTCATTTACAGTCAAAAGATTAAATGTTAAAATTTCATCCATTTTGACCTTTTTGGGATCGTTCGACATGTCCGGAGTCATCGTTTTTCATCCGAAAATTGATTTTTTGGACTGTACCAAAAATGATTCAAAATTTCAATTGGATCGTGCCTCATGTTGAATAACCACTTTTTAAACCCTCACAGTGACTAAAATTGCCATTTTTACAGAGTTTTGCTTACTCAAAAGCTTCAATTTTGACCCCTTTGAGGCACAGAAATGACTTTAAACACACTTATTTTAGTTGACAAAGTCATAATTCACATCCAACAGCCATTTAGAGTCAAAAGATTAAATGTTAAAATTTCATCCATATTGACCATTTTGGGATAGTTCGACATGTCCGGAGTCATCGTTTTTCATCCGAAAATTGATTTTTTGGACTGTACCAAAAATGATTCAAAATGTCAATTGGATCGTGCCTCATGTTGAATAACCACTTTTTAAACCTTCAGAGTGACCAAAATTGCCATTTTTACAGAGTTTTGCTTACTCAAAAGCTTCAATGTTGACCCGTTTCAGGCACAGAAATGACTTTAAACACACTTATTTTAGTTGACAAAGTCATAATTCACATCCAACAGTCATTTACAGTCAAAAGATTAAATGTTAAAATTTCATCCATTTTGACCTTTTTGGGATCGTTCGACATGTCCGGAGTCATCGTTTTTCATTCGAAAATTGATTTTTTGGACTGTACCAAAAATGATTCAAAATGTCAATTGGATTGTGCCTCATGTTGAATAACCACTTTTTAAACCCTCAGAGTGACCAAAATTGCCATTTTTACAGAGTTTTGCTTACTCAAAAGCTTCAATTTTGACCCGTTTCAGGCACAGAAATGACTTTAAACACACTTATTTTAGTTGACAAAGTCATAATTCACATCCAACAGTCATTTACAGTCAAAAGATTAAATGTTAAAATTTCATCCATTTTGACCTTTTTGGGATCGTTCGACATGTCCGGAGTCATCGTTTTTCATTCGAAAATTGATTTTTTGGACTGTACCAAAAATGATTCAAAATGTCAATTGGATCGTGCCTCATGTTGAATAACCACTTTTTAAACCCTCAGAGTGACCAAAATTGCCATTTTTACAGAGTTTTGCTTACTCAAAAGCTTCAATTTTGACCTGTTTCAGGCACAGAAATGACTTTAAACACACTTATTTTAGTTGACAAAGTCATAATTCACATCCAACAGTCATTTACAGTCAAAAGATTAAATGTTAAAATTTCATCCATATTGACCATTTTGGGATCGTTCGACATGTCCGGAGTCATCGTTTTTCATCCGAAAATTGATTTTTTGGACTGTACCAAAAATGATTCAAAGTGTCAATTGGATCGTGCCTCATGTTGAATAACCACTTTTTAAACCCTCAGAGTGACCAAAAATGCCATTTTTACAGAGTTTTGCTTACTCAAAAGCTTCAATATTGACCCGTTTCAGGCACAGAAATGTCTTTAAACACACTTATTTTAGTTGACAAAGTCATAATTCACATCCAACAGTCATTTACAGTCAAAAGATCAAATGTTAAAATTTCATCCATTTTGACCTTTTTGGGATCGTTCGAAATGTCCGGAGTCATCGTTTTTCATCCGAAAATTGATTTTTTGGACTGTACCAAAAATGATTCAAAATTTCAATTGGATCGTGCCTCATGTTGAATAACCACTTTTTAAACCCTCACAGTGACTAAAATTGCCATTTTTACAGAGTTTTGCTTACTCAAAAGCTTCAATTTTGACCCCTTTGAGGCACAGAAATGACTTTAAACACACTTATTTTAGTTGACAAAGTCATAATTCACATCCAACAGCCATTTAGAGTCAAAAGATTAAATTTTAAATTTTCATCCATATTGACAATTTTGGGATAGTTCGACATGTCCGGAGTCATCGTTTTTCACCCGAAAATTGATTTTTTGGACTGTACCAAAAATGATTCAAAATGTCAATTGGATCGTGCCTCATGTTGAATAACCACTTTTTAAACCCTCAGAGTGACCAAAATTGCCATTTTTACAGAGTTTTGCTTACTCAAAAGCTTCAATTTTGACCCGTTTCAGGCACAGAAATGACTTTAAACACACTTATTTTAGTTGACAAAGTCATAATTCACATCCAACAGTCATTTACAGTCAAAAGATTAAATGTTAAAATTTCATCCATATTGACCATTTTGGGATAGTTCGACATGTCTGGAGTCATCGTTTTTCATCCGAAAATTGATTTTTTGGACTGTACCAAAAATGATTCAAAATGTCAATTGGATCGTGCCTCATGTTGAATAACCACTTTTTAAACCCTCAGAGTGACCAAAATTGCCATTTTTACAGAGTTTTGCTTACTCAAAAGCTTCAATTTTGACCCGTTTCAGGCACAGAAATGACTTTAAACACACTTATTTTAGTTGACAAAGTCCTAATTCACATCCAACAGTCATTTAGAGTCAAAAGATTAAATGTTAAAATTTCATCCATATTGACCATTTTGGGATAGTTCGACATGTCCGGAGTCATCGTTTTTCATCCGAAAATTGATTTTTTGGACTGTACCAAAAATGATTCAAAATGTCAATTGGATCGTGCCTCATGTTGAATAACCACTTTTTAAACCCTCACAGTGACCAAAATTGCCATTTTTACAGAGTTTTGCTTACTCAAAAGCTTCAATTTTGACCCGTTTCAGGCACAGAAATGACTTTAAACACACTTATTTTAGTTGACAAAGTCATAATTCACATCCAACAGTCATTTACAGTCAAAAGATTAAATGTTAAAATTTCATCCATTTTGACCTTTTTGGGATCGTTCGACATGTCCGGAGTCATCGTTTTTCATCCGAAAATTGATTTTTTGGACTGTACCAAAAATGATTCAAAATTTCAATTGGATCGTGCCTCATGTTGAATAACCACTTTTTAAACCCTCACAGTGACTAAAATTGCCATTTTTACAGAGTTTTGCTTACTCAAAAGCTTCAATTTTGACCCCTTTGAGGCACAGAAATGACTTTAAACACACTTATTTTAGTTGACAAAGTCATAATTCACATCCAACAGCCATTTAGAGTCAAAAGATTAAATGTTAAAATTTCATCCATATTGACCATTTTGGGATAGTTCGACATGTCCGGAGTCATCGTTTTTCATCCGAAAATTGATTTTTTGGACTGTACCAAAAATGATTCAAAATGTCAATTGGATCGTGCCTCATGTTGAATAACCACTTTTTAAACCCTCAGAGTGACCAAAATTGCCATTTTTACAGAGTTTTGCTTACTCAAAAGCTTCAATGTTGACCCGTTTCAGGCACAGAAATGACTTTAAACACACTTATTTTAGTTGACAAAGTCATAATTCACATCCAACAGTCATTTACAGTCAAAAGATTAAATGTTAAAATTTCATCCATTTTGACCTTTTTGGGATCGTTCGACATGTCCGGAGTCATCGTTTTTCATTCGAAAATTGATTTTTTGGACTGTACCAAAAATGATTCAAAATGTCAATTGGATTGTGCCTCATGTTGAATAACCACTTTTTAAACCCTCAGAGTGACCAAAATTGCCATTTTTACAGAGTTTTGCTCACTCAAAAGCTTCAATTTTGACCCGTTTCAGGCACAGAAATGACTTTAAACACACTTATTTTAGTTGACAAAGTCATAATTCACATCCAACAGTCATTTACAGTCAAAAGATTAAATGTTAAAATTTCATCCATTTTGACCTTTTTGGGATCGTTCGACATGTCCGGAGTCATCGTTTTTCATTCGAAAATTGATTTTTTGGACTGTACCAAAAATGATTCAAAATGTCAATTGGATCGTGCCTCATGTTGAATAACCACTTTTTAAACCCTCACAGTGACTAAAATTGCCATTTTTACAGAGTTTTGCTTACTCAAAAGCTTCAATTTTGACCCCTTTGAGGCACAGAAATGACTTTAAACACACTTATTTTAGTTGACAAAGTCATAATTCACATCCAACAGCCATTTAGAGTCAAAAGATTAAATGTTAAAATTTCATCCATATTGACCATTTTGGGATAGTTCGACATGTCCGGAGTCATCGTTTTTCATCCGAAAATTGATTTTTTGGACTGTACCAAAAATGATTCAAAATGTCAATTGGATCGTGCCTCATGTTGAATAACCACTTTTTAAACCCTCAGAGTGACCAAAATTGCCATTTTTACAGAGTTTTGCTTACTCAAAAGCTTCAATGTTGACCCGTTTCAGGCACAGAAATGACTTTAAACACACTTATTTTAGTTGACAAAGTCATAATTCACATCCAACAGTCATTTACAGTCAAAAGATTAAATGTTAAACTTTCATCCATTTTGACCTTTTTGGGATCGTTCGACATGTCCGGAGTCATCGTTTTTCATTCGAAAATTGATTTTTTGGACTGTACCAAAAATGATTCAAAATGTCAATTGGATTGTGCCTCATGTTGAATAACCACTTTTTAAACCCTCAGAGTGACCAAAATATCCATTTTTACAGAGTTTTGCTTACTCAAAAGCTTCAATTTTGACCCGTTTCAGGCACAGAAATGACTTTAAACACACTTATTTTAGTTGACAAAGTCATAATTCACATCCAACAGTCATTTACAGTCAAAAGAATAAATGTTAAAATTTCATCCATTTTGACCTTTTTGGGATCGTTCGACATGTCCGGAGTCATCGTTTTTCATTCGAAAATTGATTTTTTGGACTGTACCAAAAATGATTCAAAATGTCAATTGGATCGTGCCTCATGTTGAATAACCACTTTTTAAACCCTCAGAGTGACCAAAATTGCCATTTTTACAGAGTTTTGCTTACTCAAAAGCTTCAATTTTGACCCGTTTCAGGCACAGAAATGACTTTAAACACACTTATTTTAGTTGACAAAGTCATAATTCACATCCAACAGTCATTTACAGTCAAAAGATTAAATGTTAAAATTTCATCCATATTGACCTTTTTGGGATCGTTCGACATGTCCGGAGTCATCGTTTTTCATTCGAAAATTGATTTTTTGGACTGTACCAAAAATGATTCAAAATGTCAATTGGATTGTGCCTCATGTTGAATAACCACTTTTTAAACCCTCAGAGTGACCAAAATTGCCATTTTTACAGAGTTTTGCTCACTCAAAAGCTTCAATTTTGACCCGTTTCAGGCACAGAAATGACTTTAAACACACTTATTTTAGTTGACAAAGTCATAATTCACATCCAACAGTCATTTACAGTCAAAAGATTAAATGTTAAAATTTCATCCATTTTGACCTTTTTGGGATCGTTCGACATGTCCGGAGTCATCGTTTTTCATTCGAAAATTGATTTTTTGGACTGTACCAAAAATGATTCAAAATGTCAATTGGATCGTGCCTCATGTTGAATAACCACTTTTTAAACCCTCACAGTGACTAAAATTGCCATTTTTACAGAGTTTTGCTTACTCAAAAGCTTCAATTTTGACCCCTTTGAGGCACAGAAATGACTTTAAACACACTTATTTTAGTTGACAAAGTCATAATTCACATCCAACAGCCATTTAGAGTCAAAAGATTAAATGTTAAAATTTCATCCATATTGACCATTTTGGGATAGTTCGACATGTCCGGAGTCATCGTTTTTCATCCGAAAATTGATTTTTTGGACTGTACCAAAAATGATTCAAAATGTCAATTGGATCGTGCCTCATGTTGAATAACCACTTTTTAAACCCTCAGAGTGACCAAAATTGCCATTTTTACAGAGTTTTGCTTACTCAAAAGCTTCAATGTTGACCCGTTTCAGGCACAGAAATGACTTTAAACACACTTATTTTAGTTGACAAAGTCATAATTCACATCCAACAGTCATTTACAGTCAAAAGATTAAATGTTAAACTTTCATCCATTTTGACCTTTTTGGGATCGTTCGACATGTCCGGAGTCATCGTTTTTCATTCGAAAATTGATTTTTTGGACTGTACCAAAAATGATTCAAAATGTCAATTGGATTGTGCCTCATGTTGAATAACCACTTTTTAAACCCTCAGAGTGACCAAAATATCCATTTTTACAGAGTTTTGCTTACTCAAAAGCTTCAATTTTGACCCGTTTCAGGCACAGAAATGACTTTAAACACACTTATTTTAGTTGACAAAGTCATAATTCACATCCAACAGTCATTTACAGTCAAAAGAATAAATGTTAAAATTTCATCCATTTTGACCTTTTTGGGATCGTTCGACATGTCCGGAGTCATCGTTTTTCATTCGAAAATTGATTTTTTGGACTGTACCAAAAATGATTCAAAATGTCAATTGGATCGTGCCTCATGTTGAATAACCACTTTTTAAACCCTCAGAGTGACCAAAATTGCCATTTTTACAGAGTTTTGCTTACTCAAAAGCTTCAATTTTGACCCGTTTCAGGCACAGAAATGACTTTAAACACACTTATTTTAGTTGACAAAGTCATAATTCACATCCAACAGTCATTTACAGTCAAAAGATTAAATGTTAAAATTTCATCCATATTGACCATTTTGGGATCGTTCGACATGTCCGGAGTCATCGTTTTTCATCCGAAAATTTATTTTTTGGACTGTACCAAAAATGATTCAAAATGTCAATTGGATCGTGCCTCATGTTGAATAACCACTTTTTAAACCCTCAGAGTGACCAAAACTGCCATTTTTACAGAGTTTTGCTTACTCAAAAGCTTCAATTTTGACCCGTTTCAGGCACAGAAATGACTTTAAACACACTTATTTTAGTTGACAAAGTCATAATTCACATCCAACAGTCATTAACAGTCAAACGATTAAATGTTAAAATTTCATCCATATTGACCATTTTGGGATAGTTCGACATGTCCGGAGTCATCGTTTTTCATCCGAAAATTGATTTTTTGGACTGTACCAAAAATGATTCAAAATTTCAATTGGATCGTGCCTCATGTTGAATAACCACTTTTTAAACCCTCACAGTGACCAAAATTGCCATTTTTACAGAGATTTGCTTACTCAAAAGCTTCAATTTTGACCCCTTTGAGGCACAGAAATGACTTTAAACACACTTATTTTAGTTGACAAAGTCATAATTCACATCCAACAGTCATTTAGAATCAAAAGATTAAATGTTAAAATTTCATCCATATGGACCATTTTGGGATAGTTCGACATGTCCGGAGTCATCGTTTTTCATCCGAAAATTGATTTTTTGGACTGTACCAAAAATGATTCAAAATGTCAATTGGATCGTGCCTCATGTTGAATAACCACTTTTTAAACCCTCACAGTGACCAAAATTGCCATTTTTACAGAGTTTTGCTTACTCAAAAGCTTCAATTTTGACCCGTTTCAGGCACAGAAATGACTTTAAACACACTTATTTTAGTTGACAAAGTCATAATTCACATCCAACAGTCATTTACAGTCAAAAGATTAAATGTTAAAATTTCATCCATTTTGACCTTTTTGGGATCGTTCGACATGTCCGGAGTCATCGTTTTTCATTCGAAAATTGATTTTTTGGACTGTACCAAAAATGATTCAAAATGTCAATTGGATCGTGCCTCATGTTGAATAACCACTTTTTAAACCCTCAGAGTGACCAAAATTGCCATTTTTACAGAGTTTTGCTTACTCAAAAGCTTCAATTTTGACCTGTTTCAGGCACAGAAATGACTTTAAACACACTTATTTTAGTTGACAAAGTCATAATTCACATCCAACAGTCATTTACAGTCAAAAGATTAAATGTTAAAATTTCATCCATATTGACCATTTTGGGATCGTTCGACATGTCCGGAGTCATCGTTTTTCATCCGAAAATTGATTTTTTGGACTGTACCAAAAATGATTCAAAGTGTCAATTGGATCGTGCCTCATGTTGAATAACCACTTTTTAAACCCTCAGAGTGACCAAAAATGCCATTTTTACAGAGTTTTGCTTACTCAAAAGCTTCAATTTTGACCCGTTTCAGGCACAGAAATGACTTTAAACACACTTATTTTAGTTGACAAAGTCATAATTCACATCCAACAGTCATTTACAGTCAAAAGATCAAATGTTAAAATTTCATCCATTTTGACCATTTTGGGATCGTTCGAAATGTCCGGAGTCATCGTTTTTCATCCGAAAATTGATTTTTTGGACTGTACCAAAAATGATTCAAAATTTCAATTGGATCGTGCCTCATGTTGAATAACCACTTTTTAAACCCTCACAGTGACTAAAATTGCCATTTTTACAGAGTTTTGCTTACTCAAAAGCTTCAATTTTGACCCCTTTGAGGCACAGAAATGACTTTAAACACACTTATTTTAGTTGACAAAGTCATAATTCACATCCAACAGCCATTTAGAGTCAAAAGATTAAATTTTAAATTTTCATCCATATTGACCATTTTGGGATAGTTCGACATGTCCGGAGTCATCGTTTTTCACCCGAAAATTAATTTTTTGGACTGTACCAAAAATGATTCAAAATGTCAATTGGATCGTGCCTCATGTTGAATAACCACTTTTTAAACCCTCAGAGTGACCAAAATTGCCATTTTTACAGAGTTTTGCTTACTCAAAAGCTTCAATTTTGACCCGTTTCAGGCACAGAAATGACTTTAAACACACTTATTTTAGTTGACAAAGTCCTAATTCACATCCAACAGTCATTTAGAGTCAAAAGATTAAATGTTAAAATTTCATCCATATTGACCATTTTGGGATAGTTCGACATGTCCGGAGTCATCGTTTTTCATCCGAAAATTGATTTTTTGGACTGTACCAAAAATGATTCAAAATGTCAATTGGATCGTGCCTCATGTTGAATAACCACTTTTTAAACCCTCACAGTGACCAAAATTGCCATTTTTACAGAGTTTTGCTTACTCAAAAGCTTCAATTTTGACCCGTTTCAGGCACAGAAATGACTTTAAACACACTTATTTTAGTTGACAAAGTCATAATTCACATCCAACAGTCATTTACAGTCAAAAGATTAAATGTTAAAATTTCATCCATTTTGACCTTTTTGGGATCGTTCGACATGTCCGGAGTCATCGTTTTTCATCCGAAAATTGATTTTTTGGACTGTACCAAAAATGATTCAAAATTTCAATTGGATCGTGCCTCATGTTGAATAACCACTTTTTAAACCCTCACAGTGACTAAAATTGCCATTTTTACAGAGTTTTGCTTACTCAAAAGCTTCAATTTTGACCCCTTTGAGGCACAGAAATGACTTTAAACACACTTATTTTAGTTGACAAAGTCATAATTCACATCCAACAGCCATTTAGAGTCAAAAGATTAAATGTTAAAATTTCATCCATATTGACCATTTTGGGATAGTTCGACATGTCCGGAGTCATCGTTTTTCATCCGAAAATTGATTTTTTGGACTGTACCAAAAATGATTCAAAATGTCAATTGGATCGTGCCTCATGTTGAATAACCACTTTTTAAACCCTCAGAGTGACCAAAATTGCCATTTTTACAGAGTTTTGCTTACTCAAAAGCTTCAATGTTGACCCGTTTCAGGCACAGAAATGACTTTAAACACACTTATTTTAGTTGACAAAGTCATAATTCACATCCAACAGTCATTTACAGTCAAAAGATTAAATGTTAAAATTTCATCCATTTTGACCTTTTTGGGATCGTTCGACATGTCCGGAGTCATCGTTTTTCATTCGAAAATTGATTTTTTGGACTGTACCAAAAATGATTCAAAATGTCAATTGGATTGTGCCTCATGTTGAATAACCACTTTTTAAACCCTCAGAGTGACCAAAATTGCCATTTTTACAGAGTTTTGCTCACTCAAAAGCTTCAATTTTGACCCGTTTCAGGCACAGAAATGACTTTAAACACACTTATTTTAGTTGACAAAGTCATAATTCACATCCAACAGTCATTTACAGTCAAAAGATTAAATGTTAAAATTTCATCCATTTTGACCTTTTTGGGATCGTTCGACATGTCCGGAGTCATCGTTTTTCATTCGAAAATTGATTTTTTGGACTGTACCAAAAATGATTCAAAATGTCAATTGGATCGTGCCTCATGTTGAATAACCACTTTTTAAACCCTCACAGTGACTAAAATTGCCATTTTTACAGAGTTTTGCTTACTCAAAAGCTTCAATTTTGACCCCTTTGAGGCACAGAAATGACTTTAAACACACTTATTTTAGTTGACAAAGTCATAATTCACATCCAACAGCCATTTAGAGTCAAAAGATTAAATGTTAAAATTTCATCCATATTGACCATTTTGGGATAGTTCGACATGTCCGGAGTCATCGTTTTTCATCCGAAAATTGATTTTTTGGACTGTACCAAAAATGATTCAAAATGTCAATTGGATCGTGCCTCATGTTGAATAACCACTTTTTAAACCCTCAGAGTGACCAAAATTGCCATTTTTACAGAGTTTTGCTTACTCAAAAGCTTCAATGTTGACCCGTTTCAGGCACAGAAATGACTTTAAACACACTTATTTTAGTTGACAAAGTCATAATTCACATCCAACAGTCATTTACAGTCAAAAGATTAAATGTTAAACTTTCATCCATTTTGACCTTTTTGGGATCGTTCGACATGTCCGGAGTCATCGTTTTTCATTCGAAAATTGATTTTTTGGACTGTACCAAAAATGATTCAAAATGTCAATTGGATTGTGCCTCATGTTGAATAACCACTTTTTAAACCCTCAGAGTGACCAAAATTGCCATTTTTACAGAGTTTTGCTTACTCAAAAGCTTCAATTTTGACCCGTTTCAGGCACAGAAATGACTTTAAACACACTTATTTTAGTTGACAAAGTCATAATTCACATCCAACAGTCATTTACAGTCAAAAGAATAAATGTTAAAATTTCATCCATTTTGACCTTTTTGGGATCGTTCGACATGTCCGGAGTCATCGTTTTTCATTCGAAAATTGATTTTTTGGACTGTACCAAAAATGATTCAAAATGTCAATTGGATCGTGCCTCATGTTGAATAACCACTTTTTAAACCCTCAGAGTGACCAAAATTGCCATTTTTACAGAGTTTTGCTTACTCAAAAGCTTCAATTTTGACCCGTTTCAGGCACAGAAATGACTTTAAACACACTTATTTTAGTTGACAAAGTCATAATTCACATCCAACAGTCATTTACAGTCAAAAGATTAAATGTTAAAATTTCATCCATATTGACCATTTTGGGATCGTTCGACATGTCCGGAGTCATCGTTTTTCATCCGAAAATTTATTTTTTGGACTGTACCAAAAATGATTCAAAATGTCAATTGGATCGTGCCTCATGTTGAATAACCACTTTTTAAACCCTCAGAGTGACCAAAACTGCCATTTTTACAGAGTTTTGCTTACTCAAAAGCTTCAATTTTGACCCGTTTCAGGCACAGAAATGACTTTAAACACACTTATTTTAGTTGACAAAGTCATAATTCACATCCAACAGTCATTAACAGTCAAACGATTAAATGTTAAAATTTCATCCATATTGACCATTTTGGGATAGTTCGACATGTCCGGAGTCATCGTTTTTCATCCGAAAATTGATTTTTTGGACTGTACCAAAAATGATTCAAAATTTCAATTGGATCGTGCCTCATGTTGAATAACCACTTTTTAAACCCTCACAGTGACCAAAATTGCCATTTTTACAGAGATTTGCTTACTCAAAAGCTTCAATTTTGACCCCTTTGAGGCACAGAAATGACTTTAAACACACTTATTTTAGTTGACAAAGTCATAATTCACATCCAACAGTCATTTAGAATCAAAAGATTAAATGTTAAAATTTCATCCATATGGACCATTTTGGGATAGTTCGACATGTCCGGAGTAATCGTTTTTCATCCGAAAATTGATTTTTTGGACTGTACCAAAAATGATTCAAAATGTCAATTGGATCGTGCCTCATGTTGAATAACCACTTTTTAAACCCTCACAGTGACCAAAATTGCCATTTTTACAGAGTTTTGCTTACTCAAAAGCTTCAATTTTGACCCGTTTCAGGCACAGAAATGACTTTAAACACACTTATTTTAGTTGACAAAGTCATAATTCACATCCAACAGTCATTTACAGTCAAAAGATTAAATGTTAAAATTTTATCCATTTTGACCTTTTTGGGATCGTTCGACATGTCCGGAGTCATGGTTTGCATCCGAAAATTGATTTTTTGGACTGTACCAAAAATGATTCAAAATGTCAATTGGATCGTGCCTCATGTTGAATAACCACTTTTTAAACCCTCAGAGTGACCAAAATTGCCATTTTTACAGAGTTTTGCTTACTCAAAAGCTTCAATTTTGACCCGTTTCAGGCACAGAAATGACTTTAAACACACTTATTTTAGTTGACAAAGTCATAATTCACATCCAACAGTCATTTACAGTCAAAAGATTAAATGTTAAAATTTCATCCATATTGACCATTTTGGGATAGTTCGACATGTCCGGAGTCATCGTTTTTCATCCGAAAATTGATTTTTTGGACTGTACCAAAAATGATTCAAAATGTCAATTGGATCGTGCCTCATGTTGAATAACCACTTTTTAAACCCTCACAGTGACCAAAATTGCCATTTTTACAGAGTTTTGCTTACTCAAAAGCTTCAATTTTGACCCGTTTCAGGCACAGAAATGACTTTAAACACACTTATTTTAGTTGACAAAGTCCTAATTCACATCCAACAGTCATTTAGAGTCAAAAGATTAAATGTTAAAATTTCATCCATATTGACCATTTTGGGATAGTTCGACATGTCCGGAGTCATCGTTTTTCATCCGAAAATTGATTTTTTGGACTGTACCAAAAATGATTCAAAATGTCAATTGGATCGTGCCTCATGTTGAATAACCACTTTTTAAACCCTCACAGTGACCAAAATTGCCATTTTTACAGAGTTTTGCTTACTCAAAAGCTTCAATTTTGACCCGTTTCAGGCACAGAAATGACTTTAAACACACTTATTTTAGTTGACAAAGTCATAATTCACATCCAACAGTCATTTACAGTCAAAAGATTAAATGTTAAAATTTCATCCATTTTGACCTTTTTGGGATCGTTCGACATGTCCGGAGTCATCGTTTTTCATCCGAAAATTGATTTTTTGGACTGTACCAAAAATGATTCAAAATTTCAATTGGATCGTGCCTCATGTTGAATAACCACTTTTTAAACCCTCACAGTGACTAAAATTGCCATTTTTACAGAGTTTTGCTTACTCAAAAGCTTCAATTTTGACCCCTTTGAGGCACAGAAATGACTTTAAACACACTTATTTTAGTTGACAAAGTCATAATTCACATCCAACAGCCATTTAGAGTCAAAAGATTAAATGTTAAAATTTCATCCATATTGACCATTTTGGGATAGTTCGACATGTCCGGAGTCATCGTTTTTCATCCGAAAATTGATTTTTTGGACTGTACCAAAAATGATTCAAAATGTCAATTGGATCGTGCCTCATGTTGAATAACCACTTTTTAAACCTTCAGAGTGACCAAAATTGCCATTTTTACAGAGTTTTGCTTACTCAAAAGCTTCAATGTTGACCCGTTTCAGGCACAGAAATGACTTTAAACACACTTATTTTAGTTGACAAAGTCATAATTCACATCCAACAGTCATTTACAGTCAAAAGATTAAATGTTAAAATTTCATCCATTTTGACCTTTTTGGGATCGTTCGACATGTCCGGAGTCATCGTTTTTCATTCGAAAATTGATTTTTTGGACTGTACCAAAAATGATTCAAAATGTCAATTGGATTGTGCCTCATGTTGAATAACCACTTTTTAAACCCTCAGAGTGACCAAAATTGCCATTTTTACAGAGTTTTGCTTACTCAAAAGCTTCAATTTTGACCCGTTTCAGGCACAGAAATGACTTTAAACACACTTATTTTAGTTGACAAAGTCATAATTCACATCCAACAGTCATTTACAGTCAAAAGATTAAATGTTAAAATTTCATCCATTTTGACCTTTTTGGGATCGTTCGACATGTCCGGAGTCATCGTTTTTCATTCGAAAATTGATTTTTTGGACTGTACCAAAAATGATTCAAAATGTCAATTGGATCGTGCCTCATGTTGAATAACCACTTTTTAAACCCTCACAGTGACTAAAATTGCCATTTTTACAGAGTTTTGCTTACTCAAAAGCTTCAATTTTGACCCCTTTGAGGCACAGAAATGACTTTAAACACACTTATTTTAGTTGACAAAGTCATAATTCACATCCAACAGCCATTTAGAGTCAAAAGATTAAATGTTAAAATTTCATCCATATTGACCATTTTGGGATAGTTCGACATGTCCGGAGTCATCGTTTTTCATCTGAAAATTGATTTTTTGGACTGTACCAAAAATGATTCAAAATGTCAATTGGATCGTGCCTCATGTTGAATAACCACTTTTTAAACCCTCAGAGTGACCAAAATTGCCATTTTTACAGAGTTTTGCTTACTCAAAAGCTTCAATGTTGACCCGTTTCAGGCACAGAAATGACTTTAAACACACTTATTTTAGTTGACAAAGTCATAATTCACATCCAACAGTCATTTACAGTCAAAAGATTAAATGTTAAAATTTCATCCATTTTGACCTTTTTGGGATCGTTCGACATGTCCGGAGTCATCGTTTTTCATTCGAAAATTGATTTTTTGGACTGTACCAAAAATGATTCAAAATGTCAATTGGATCGTGCCTCATGTTGAATAACCACTTTTTAAACCCTCAGAGTGACCAAAACTGCCATTTTTACAGAGTTTTGCTTACTCAAAAGCTTCAATTTTGACCCGTTTCAGGCACATAAATGACTTTAAACACACTTATTTTAGTTGACAAAGTCATAATTCACATCCAACAGTCATTAACAGTCAAACGATTAAATGTTAAAATTTCATCCATATTGACCATTTTGGGATAGTTCGACATGTCCGGAGTCATCGTTTTTCATCCGAAAATTGATTTTTTGGACTGTACCAAAAATGATTCAAAATTTCAATTGGATCGTGCCTCATGTTGAATAACCACTTTTTAAACCCTCACAGTGACCAAAATTGCCATTTTTACAGAGATTTGCTTACTCAAAAGCTTCAATTTTGACCCCTTTGAGGCACAGAAATGACTTTAAACACACTTATTTTAGTTGACAAAGTCATAATTCACATCCAACAGTCATTTAGAATCAAAAGATTAAATGTTAAAATTTCATCCATATGGACCATTTTGGGATAGTTCGACATGTCCGGAGTAATCGTTTTTCATCCGAAAATTGATTTTTTGGACTGTACCAAAAATGATTCAAAATGTCAATTGGATCGTGCCTCATGTTGAATAACCACTTTTTAAACCCTCACAGTGACCAAAATTGCCATTTTTACAGAGTTTTGCTTACTCAAAAGCTTCAATTTTGACCCGTTTCAGGCACAGAAATGACTTTAAACACACTTATTTTAGTTGACAAAGTCATAATTCACATCCAACAGTCATTTACAGTCAAAAGATTAAATGTTAAAATTTTATCCATTTTGACCTTTTTGGGATCGTTCGACATGTCCGGAGTCATGGTTTGCATCCGAAAATTGATTTTTTGGACTGTACCAAAAATGATTCAAAATGTCAATTGGATCGTGCCTCATGTTGAATAACCACTTTTTAAACCCTCAGAGTGACCAAAATTGCCATTTTTACAGAGTTTTGCTTACTCAAAAGCTTCAATTTTGACCCGTTTCAGGCACAGAAATGACTTTAAACACACTTATTTTAGTTGACAAAGTCATAATTCACATCCAACAGTCATTTACAGTCAAAAGATTAAATGTTAAAATTTCATCCATATTGACCATTTTGGGATAGTTCGACATGTCCGGAGTCATCGTTTTTCATCCGAAAATTGATTTTTTGGACTGTACCAAAAATGATTCAAAATGTCAATTGGATCGTGCCTCATGTTGAATAACCACTTTTTAAACCCTCACAGTGACCAAAATTGCCATTTTTACAGAGTTTTGCTTACTCAAAAGCTTCAATTTTGACCCGTTTCAGGCACAGAAATGACTTTAAACACACTTATTTTAGTTGACAAAGTCCTAATTCACATCCAACAGTCATTTAGAGTCAAAAGATTAAATGTTAAAATTTCATCCATATTGACCATTTTGGGATAGTTCGACATGTCCGGAGTCATCGTTTTTCATCCGAAAATTGATTTTTTGGACTGTACCAAAAATGATTCAAAATGTCAATTGGATCGTGCCTCATGTTGAATAACCACTTTTTAAACCCTCACAGTGACCAAAATTGCCATTTTTACAGAGTTTTGCTTACTCAAAAGCTTCAATTTTGACCCGTTTCAGGCACAGAAATGACTTTAAACACACTTATTTTAGTTGACAAAGTCATAATTCACATCCAACAGTCATTTACAGTCAAAAGATTAAATGTTAAAATTTCATCCATTTTGACCTTTTTGGGATCGTTCGACATGTCCGGAGTCATCGTTTTTCATCCGAAAATTGATTTTTTGGACTGTACCAAAAATGATTCAAAATTTCAATTGGATCGTGCCTCATGTTGAATAACCACTTTTTAAACCCTCACAGTGACTAAAATTGCCATTTTTACAGAGTTTTGCTTACTCAAAAGCTTCAATTTTGACCCCTTTGAGGCACAGAAATGACTTTAAACACACTTATTTTAGTTGACAAAGTCATAATTCACATCCAACAGCCATTTAGAGTCAAAAGATTAAATGTTAAAATTTCATCCATATTGACCATTTTGGGATAGTTCGACATGTCCGGAGTCATCGTTTTTCATCCGAAAATTGATTTTTTGGACTGTACCAAAAATGATTCAAAATGTCAATTGGATCGTGCCTCATGTTGAATAACCACTTTTTAAACCTTCAGAGTGACCAAAATTGCCATTTTTACAGAGTTTTGCTTACTCAAAAGCTTCAATGTTGACCCGTTTCAGGCACAGAAATGACTTTAAACACACTTATTTTAGTTGACAAAGTCATAATTCACATCCAACAGTCATTTACAGTCAAAAGATTAAATGTTAAAATTTCATCCATTTTGACCTTTTTGGGATCGTTCGACATGTCCGGAGTCATCGTTTTTCATTCGAAAATTGATTTTTTGGACTGTACCAAAAATGATTCAAAATGTCAATTGGATTGTGCCTCATGTTGAATAACCACTTTTTAAACCCTCAGAGTGACCAAAATTGCCATTTTTACAGAGTTTTGCTTACTCAAAAGCTTCAATTTTGACCCGTTTCAGGCACAGAAATGACTTTAAACACACTTATTTTAGTTGACAAAGTCATAATTCACATCCAACAGTCATTTACAGTCAAAAGATTAAATGTTAAAATTTCATCCATTTTGACCTTTTTGGGATCGTTCGACATGTCCGGAGTCATCGTTTTTCATTCGAAAATTGATTTTTTGGACTGTACCAAAAATGATTCAAAATGTCAATTGGATCGTGCCTCATGTTGAATAACCACTTTTTAAACCCTCACAGTGACTAAAATTGCCATTTTTACAGAGTTTTGCTTACTCAAAAGCTTCAATTTTGACCCCTTTGAGGCACAGAAATGACTTTAAACACACTTATTTTAGTTGACAAAGTCATAATTCACATCCAACAGCCATTTAGAGTCAAAAGATTAAATGTTAAAATTTCATCCATATTGACCATTTTGGGATAGTTCGACATGTCCGGAGTCATCGTTTTTCATCTGAAAATTGATTTTTTGGACTGTACCAAAAATGATTCAAAATGTCAATTGGATCGTGCCTCATGTTGAATAACCACTTTTTAAACCCTCAGAGTGACCAAAATTGCCATTTTTACAGAGTTTTGCTTACTCAAAAGCTTCAATGTTGACCCGTTTCAGGCACAGAAATGACTTTAAACACACTTATTTTAGTTGACAAAGTCATAATTCACATCCAACAGTCATTTACAGTCAAAAGATTAAATGTTAAAATTTCATCCATTTTGACCTTTTTGGGATCGTTCGACATGTCCGGAGTCATCGTTTTTCATTCGAAAATTGATTTTTTGGACTGTACCAAAAATGATTCAAAATGTCAATTGGATTGTGCCTCATGTTGAATAACCACTTTTTAAACCCTCAGAGTGACCAAAATTGCCATTTTTACAGAGTTTTGCTTACTCAAAAGCTTCAATTTTGACCCGTTTCAGGCACAGAAATGACTTTAAACACACTTATTTTAGTTGACAAAGTCATAATTCACATCCAACAGTCATTTACAGTCAAAAGAATAAATGTTAAAATTTCATCCATTTTGACCTTTTTGGGATCGTTCGACATGTCCGGAGTCATCGTTTTTCATTCGAAAATTGATTTTTTGGACTGTACCAAAAATGATTCAAAATGTCAATTGGATCGTGCCTCATGTTGAATAACCACTTTTTAAACCCTCAGAGTGACCAAAATTGCCATTTTTACAGAGTTTTGCTTACTCAAAAGCTTCAATTTTGACCCGTTTCAGGCACAGAAATGACTTTAAACACACTTATTTTAGTTGACAAAGTCATAATTCACATCCAACAGTCATTTACAGTCAAAAGATTAAATGTTAAAATTTCATCCATTTTGACCTTTTTGGGATCGTTCGACATGTCCGGAGTCATCGTTTTTCATTCGAAAATTGATTTTTTGGACTGTACCAAAAATGATTCAAAATGTCAATTGGATCGTGCCTCATGTTGAATAACCACTTTTTAAACCCTCAGAGTGACCAAAATTGCCATTTTTACAGAGTTTTGCTTACTCAAAAGCTTCAAATTTGACCTGTTTCAGGCACAGAAATGACTTTAAACACACTTATTTTAGTTGACAAAGTCATAATTCACATCCAACAGTCATTTACAGTCAAAAGATTAAATGTTAAAATTTCATCCATATTGACCATTTTGGGATCGTTCGACATGTCCGGAGTCATCGTTTTTCATCCGAAAATTGATTTTTTGGACTGTACCAAAAATGATTCAAAGTGTCAATTGGATCGTGCCTCATGTTGAATAACCACTTTTTAAACCCTCAGAGTGACCAAAAATGCCATTTTTACAGAGTTTTGCTTACTCAAAAGCTTCAATTTTGACCCGTTTCAGGCACAGAAATGACTTTAAACACACTTATTTTAGTTGACAAAGTCATAATTCACATCCAACAGTCATTTACAGTCAAAAGATCAAATGTTAAAATTTTATCCATTTTGACCTTTTTGGGATCGTTCGAAATGTCCGGAGTCATCGTTTTTCATCCGAAAATTGATTTTTTGGACTGTACCAAAAATGATTCAAAATTTCAATTGGATCGTGCCTCATGTTGAATAACCACTTTTTAAACCCTCACAGTGACTAAAATTGCCATTTTTACAGAGTTTTGCTTACTCAAAAGCTTCAATTTTGACCCCTTTGAGGCACAGAAATGACTTTAAACACACTTATTTTAGTTGACAAAGTCATAATTCCCATCCAACAGCCATTTAGAGTCAAAAGATTAAATTTTAAATTTTCATCCATATTGACCATTTTGGGATAGTTCGACATGTCCGGAGTCATCGTTTTTCACCCGAAAATTAATTTTTTGGACTGTACCAAAAATGATTCAAAATGTCAATTGGATCGTGCCTCATGTTGAATAACCACTTTTTAAACCCTCAGAGTGACCAAAATTGCCATTTTTACAGAGTTTTGCTTACTCAAAAGCTTCAATTTTGACCCGTTTCAGGCACAGAAATGACTTTAAACACACTTATTTTAGTTGACAAAGTCCTAATTCACATCCAACAGTCATTTAGAGTCAAAAGATTAAATGTTAAAATTTCATCCATATTGACCATTTTGGGATAGTTCGACATGTCCGGAGTCATCGTTTTTCATCCGAAAATTGATTTTTTGGACTGTACCAAAAATGATTCAAAATGTCAATTGGATCGTGCCTCATGTTGAATAACCACTTTTTAAACCCTCACAGTGACCAAAATTGCCATTTTTACAGAGTTTTGCTTACTCAAAAGCTTCAATTTTGACCCGTTTCAGGCACAGAAATGACTTTAAACACACTTATTTTAGTTGACAAAGTCATAATTCACATCCAACAGTCATTTACAGTCAAAAGATTAAATGTTAAAATTTCATCCATTTTGACCTTTTTGGGATCGTTCGACATGTCCGGAGTCATCGTTTTTCATCCGAAAATTGATTTTTTGGACTGTACCAAAAATGATTCAAAATTTCAATTGGATCGTGCCTCATGTTGAATAACCACTTTTTAAACCCTCACAGTGACTAAAATTGCCATTTTTACAGAGTTTTGCTTACTCAAAAGCTTCAATTTTGACCCCTTTGAGGCACAGAAATGACTTTAAACACACTTATTTTAGTTGACAAAGTCATAATTCACATCCAACAGCCATTTAGAGTCAAAAGATTAAATGTTAAAATTTCATCCATATTGACCATTTTGGGATAGTTCGACATGTCCGGAGTCATCGTTTTTCATCCGAAAATTGATTTTTTGGACTGTACCAAAAATGATTCAAAATGTCAATTGGATCGTGCCTCATGTTGAATAACCACTTTTTAAACCTTCAGAGTGACCAAAATTGCCATTTTTACAGAGTTTTGCTTACTCAAAAGCTTCAATGTTGACCCGTTTCAGGCACAGAAATGACTTTAAACACACTTATTTTAGTTGACAAAGTCATAATTCACATCCAACAGTCATTTACAGTCAAAAGATTAAATGTTAAAATTTCATCCATTTTGACCTTTTTGGGATCGTTCGACATGTCCGGAGTCATCGTTTTTCATTCGAAAATTGATTTTTTGGACTGTACCAAAAATGATTCAAAATGTCAATTGGATTGTGCCTCATGTTGAATAACCACTTTTTAAACCCTCAGAGTGACCAAAATTGCCATTTTTACAGAGTTTTGCTTACTCAAAAGCTTCAATTTTGACCCGTTTCAGGCACAGAAATGACTTTAAACACACTTATTTTAGTTGACAAAGTCATAATTCACATCCAACAGTCATTTACAGTCAAAAGATTAAATGTTAAAATTTCATCCATTTTGACCTTTTTGGGATCGTTCGACATGTCCGGAGTCATCGTTTTTCATTCGAAAATTGATTTTTTGGACTGTACCAAAAATGATTCAAAATGTCAATTGGATCGTGCCTCATGTTGAATAACCACTTTTTAAACCCTCACAGTGACTAAAATTGCCATTTTTACAGAGTTTTGCTTACTCAAAAGCTTCAATTTTGACCCCTTTGAGGCACAGAAATGACTTTAAACACACTTATTTTAGTTGACAAAGTCATAATTCACATCCAACAGCCATTTAGAGTCAAAAGATTAAATGTTAAAATTTCATCCATATTGACCATTTTGGGATAGTTCGACATGTCCGGAGTCATCGTTTTTCATCTGAAAATTGATTTTTTGGACTGTACCAAAAATGATTCAAAATGTCAATTGGATCGTGCCTCATGTTGAATAACCACTTTTTAAACCCTCAGAGTGACCAAAATTGCCATTTTTACAGAGTTTTGCTTACTCAAAAGCTTCAATGTTGACCCGTTTCAGGCACAGAAATGACTTTAAACACACTTATTTTAGTTGACAAAGTCATAATTCACATCCAACAGTCATTTACAGTCAAAAGATTAAATGTTAAAATTTCATCCATTTTGACCTTTTTGGGATCGTTCGACATGTCCGGAGTCATCGTTTTTCATTCGAAAATTGATTTTTTGGACTGTACCAAAAATGATTCAAAATGTCAATTGGATTGTGCCTCATGTTGAATAACCACTTTTTAAACCCTCAGAGTGACCAAAATTGCCATTTTTACAGAGTTTTGCTTACTCAAAAGCTTCAATTTTGACCCGTTTCAGGCACAGAAATGACTTTAAACACACTTATTTTAGTTGACAAAGTCATAATTCACATCCAACAGTCATTTACAGTCAAAAGAATAAATGTTAAAATTTCATCCATTTTGACCTTTTTGGGATCGTTCGACATGTCCGGAGTCATCGTTTTTCATTCGAAAATTGATTTTTTGGACTGTACCAAAAATTATTCAAAATGTCAATTGGATCGTGCCTCATGTTGAATAACCACTTTTTAAACCCTCAGAGTGACCAAAATTGCCATTTTTACAGAGTTTTGCTTACTCAAAAGCTTCAATTTTGACCCGTTTCAGGCACAGAAATGACTTTAAACACACTTATTTTAGTTGACAAAGTCATAATTCACATCCAACAGTCATTTACAGTCAAAAGATTAAATGTTAAAATTTCATCCATTTTGACCTTTTTGGGATCGTTCGACATGTCCGGAGTCATCGTTTTTCATTCGAAAATTGATTTTTTGGACTGTACCAAAAATGATTCAAAATGTCAATTGGATCGTGCCTCATGTTGAATAACCACTTTTTAAACCCTCAGAGTGACCAAAATTGCCATTTTTACAGAGTTTTGCTTACTCAAAAGCTTCAAATTTGACCTGTTTCAGGCACAGAAATGACTTTAAACACACTTATTTTAGTTGACAAAGTCATAATTCACATCCAACAGTCATTTACAGTCAAAAGATTAAATGTTAAAATTTCATCCATATTGACCATTTTGGGATCGTTCGACATGTCCGGAGTCATCGTTTTTCATCCGAAAATTGATTTTTTGGACTGTACCAAAAATGATTCAAAGTGTCAATTGGATCGTGCCTCATGTTGAATAACCACTTTTTAAACCCTCAGAGTGACCAAAAATGCCATTTTTACAGAGTTTTGCTTACTCAAAAGCTTCAATTTTGACCCGTTTCAGGCACAGAAATGACTTTAAACACACTTATTTTAGTTGACAAAGTCATAATTCACATCCAACAGTCATTTACAGTCAAAAGATCAAATGTTAAAATTTTATCCATTTTGACCTTTTTGGGATCGTTCGAAATGTCCGGAGTCATCGTTTTTCATCCGAAAATTGATTTTTTGGACTGTACCAAAAATGATTCAAAATTTCAATTGGATCGTGCCTCATGTTGAATAACCACTTTTTAAACCCTCACAGTGACTAAAATTGCCATTTTTACAGAGTTTTGCTTACTCAAAAGCTTCAATTTTGACCCCTTTGAGGCACAGAAATGACTTTAAACACACTTATTTTAGTTGACAAAGTCATAATTCACATCCAACAGCCATTTAGAGTCAAAAGATTAAATTTTAAATTTTCATCCATATTGACCATTTTGGGATAGTTCGACATGTCCGGAGTCATCGTTTTTCACCCGAAAATTGATTTTTTGGACTGTACCAAAAATGATTCAAAATGTCAATTGGATCGTGCCTCATGTTGAATAACCACTTTTTAAACCCTCAGAGTGACCAAAATTGCCATTTTTACAGAGTTTTGCTTACTCAAAAGCTTCAATTTTTACCCGTTTCAGGCACAGAAATGACTTTAAACACACTTATTTTAGTTGACAAAGTCATAATTCACATCCAACAGTCATTTACAGTCAAAAGATTAAATGTTAAAATTTCATCCATATTGACCATTTTGGGATAGTTCGACATGTCCGGAGTCATCGTTTTTCATCCGAAAATTGATTTTTTGGACTGTACCAAAAATGATTCAAAATGTCAATTGGATCGTGCCTCATGTTGAATAACCACTTTTTAAACCCTCAGAGTGACCAAAATTGCCATTTTTACAGAGTTTTGCTTACTCAAAAGCTTCAATTTTGACCCGTTTCAGGCACAGAAATGACTTTAAACACACTTATTTTAGTTGACAAAGTCCTAATTCACATCCAACAGTCATTTAGAGTCAAAAGATTAAATGTTAAAATTTCATCCATATTGACCATTTTGGGATAGTTCGACATGTCCGGAGTCATCGTTTTTCATCCGAAAATTGATTTTTTGGACTGTACCAAAAATGATTCAAAATGTCAATTGGATCGTGCCTCATGTTGAATAACCACTTTTTAAACCCTCACAGTGACCAAAATTGCCATTTTTACAGAGTTTTGCTTACTCAAAAGCTTCAATTTTGACCCGTTTCAGGCACAGAAATGACTTTAAACACACTTATTTTAGTTGACAAAGTCATAATTCACATCCAACAGTCATTTACAGTCAAAAGATTAAATGTTAAAATTTCATCCATTTTGACCTTTTTGGGATCGTTCGAGATGTCCGGAGTCATCGTTTTTCATCCGAAAATTGATTTTTTGGACTGTACCAAAAATGATTCAAAATTTCAATTGGATCGTGCCTCATGTTGAATAACCACTTTTTAAACCCTCACAGTGACTAAAATTGCCATTTTTACAGAGTTTTGCTTACTCAAAAGCTTCAATTTTGACCCCTTTGAGGCACAGAAATGACTTTAAACACACTTATTTTAGTTGACAAAGTCATAATTCACATCCAACAGCCATTTAGAGTCAAAAGATTAAATGTTAAAATTTCATCCATATTGACCATTTTGGGATAGTTCGACATGTCCGGAGTCATCGTTTTTCATCCGAAAAATGATTTTTTGGACTGTACCAAAAATGATTCAAAATGTCAATTGGATCGTGCCTCATGTTGAATAACCACTTTTTAAACCCTCAGAGTGACCAAAATTGCCATTTTTACAGAGTTTTGCTTACTCAAAAGCTTCAATGTTGACCCGTTTCAGGCACAGAAATGACTTTAAACACACTTATTTTAGTTGACAAAGTCATAATTCACATCCAACAGTCATTTACAGTCAAAAGATTAAATGTTAAAATTTCATCCATTTTGACCTTTTTGGGATCGTTCGACATGTCCGGAGTCATCGTTTTTCATTCGAAAATTGATTTTTTGGACTGTACCAAAAATGATTCAAAATGTCAATTGGATTGTGCCTCATGTTGGATAACCACTTTTTAAACCCTCAGAGTGACCAAAATTGCCATTTTTACAGAGTTTTGCTTACTCAAAAGCTTCAATTTTGACCCGTTTCAGGCACAGAAATGACTTTAAACACACTTATTTTAGTTGACAAAGTCATAATTCACATCCAACAGTCATTTACAGTCAAAAGATTAAATGTTAAAATTTCATCCATTTTGACCTTTTTGGGATCGTTCGACATGTCCGGAGTCATCGTTTTTCATTCGAAAATTGATTTTTTGGACTGTACCAAAAATGATTCAAAATGTCAATTGGATCGTGCCTCATGTTGAATAACCACTTTTTAAACCCTCACAGTGACTAAAATTGCCATTTTTACAGAGTTTTGCTTACTCAAAAGCTTCAATTTTGACCCCTTTGAGGCACAGAAATGACTTTAAACACACTTATTTTAGTTGACAAAGTCATAATTCACATCCAACAGCCATTTAGAGTCAAAAGATTAAATGTTAAAATTTCATCCATATTGACCATTTTGGGATAGTTCGACATGTCCGGAGTCATCGTTTTTCATCCGAAAATTGATTTTTTGGACTGTACCAAAAATGATTCAAAATGTCAATTGGATCGTGCCTCATGTTGAATAACCACTTTTTAAACCCTCAGAGTGACCAAAATTGCCATTTTTACAGAGTTTTGCTTACTCAAAAGCTTCAATGTTGACCCGTTTCAGGCACAGAAATGACTTTAAACACACTTATTTTAGTTGACAAAGTCATAATTCACATCCAACAGTCATTTACAGTCAAAAGATTAAATGTTAAAATTTCATCCATTTTGACCTTTTTGGGATCGTTCGACATGTCCGGAGTCATCGTTTTTCATTCGAAAATTGATTTTTTGGACTGTACCAAAAATGATTCAAAATGTCAATTGGATTGTGCCTCATGTTGAATAACCACTTTTTAAACCCTCAGAGTGACCAAAATTGCCATTTTTACAGAGTTTTGCTTACTCAAAAGCTTCAATTTTGACCCGTTTCAGGCACAGAAATGACTTTAAACACACTTATTTTAGTTGACAAAGTCATAATTCACATCCAACAGTCATTTACAGTCAAAAGAATAAATGTTAAAATTTCATCCATTTTGACCTTTTTGGGATCGTTCGACATGTCCGGAGTCATCGTTTTTCATTCGAAAATTGATTTTTTGGACTGTACCAAAAATGATTCAAAATGTCAATTGGATCGTGCCTCATGTTGAATAACCACTTTTTAAACCCTCAGAGTGACCAAAATTGCCATTTTTACAGAGTTTTGCTTACTCAAAAGCTTCAATTTTGACCCGTTTCAGGCACAGAAATGACTTTAAACACACTTATTTTAGTTGACAAAGTCATAATTCACATCCAACAGTCATTTACAGTCAAAAGATTAAATGTTAAAATTTCATCCATATTGACCATTTTGGGATAGTTCGACATGTCCGGAGTCATCGTTTTTCATCCGAAAATTTATTTTTTGGACTGTACCAAAAATGATTCAAAATGTCAATTGGATCGTGCCTCATGTTGAATAACCACTTTTTAAACCCTCAGAGTGACCAAAATTGCCATTTTTACAGAGTTTTGCTTACTCAAAAGCTTCAATTTTGACCCCTTTGAGGCACAGAAATGACTTTACACACACTTATTTTAGTTGACAAAGTCCTAATTCACATCCAACAGTCATTAAGAGTCAAAAGATTAAATGTTAAAATTTCATCCATATTGACCATTTTGGGATAGTTCGACATGTCCGGAGTCATCGTTTTTCATCCGAAAATTGATTTTTTGGACTGTACCAAAAATGATTCAAAATGTCAATTGGATCGTGCCTCATGTTGAATAACCACTTTTTAAACCCTCAGAGTGACCAAAATTCCTATTTTTACAGAGTTTTGCTTACTCAAAAGCTTCAATTTTGACCCGTTTCAGGCACAGAAATGACTTTAAACACACTTATTTTAGTTGACAAAGTCATAATTCACATCCAACAGTCATTTACAGTCAAAAGATTAAATGTTAAAATTTCATCCATTTTGACCTTTTTGGGATCGTTCGACATGTCCGGAGTCATCGTTTTTCATCCGAAAATTGATTTTTTGGACTGTACCAAAAATGATTCAAAGTGTCAATTGGATCGTGCCTCATGTTGAATAACCACTTTTTAAACCCTCAGAGTGACCAAAAATGCCATTTTTACAGAGTTTTGCTTACTCAAAAGCTTCAATTTTGACCCGTTTCAGGCACAGAAATGACTTTAAACACACTTATTTTAGTTGACAAAGTCATAATTCACATCCAACAGTCATTTACAGTCAAAAGATCAAATGTTAAAATTTTATCCATTTTGACCTTTTTGGGATCGTTCGAAATGTCCGGAGTCATCGTTTTTCATCCGAAAATTGATTTTTTGGACTGTACCAAAAATGATTCAAAATTTCAATTGGATCGTGCCTCATGTTGAATAACCACTTTTTAAACCCTCACAGTGACTAAAATTGCCATTTTTACAGAGTTTTGCTTACTCAAAAGCTTCAATTTTGACCCCTTTGAGGCACAGAAATGACTTTAAACACACTTATTTTAGTTGACAAAGTCATAATTCACATCCAACAGCCATTTAGAGTCAAAAGATTAAATTTTAAATTTTCATCCATATTGACCATTTTGGGATAGTTCGACATGTCCGGAGTCATCGTTTTTCACCCGAAAATTGATTTTTTGGACTGTACCAAAAATGATTCAAAATGTCAATTGGATCGTGCCTCATGTTGAATAACCACTTTTTAAACCCTCAGAGTGACCAAAATTGCCATTTTTACAGAGTTTTGCTTACTCAAAAGCTTCAATTTTGACCCGTTTCAGGCACAGAAATGACTTTAAACACACTTATTTTAGTTGACAAAGTCATAATTCACATCCAACAGTCATTTACAGTCAAAAGATTAAATGTTAAAATTTCATCCATATTGACCATTTTGGGATAGTTCGACATGTCCGGAGTCATCGTTTTTCATCCGAAAATTGATTTTTTGGACTGTACCAAAAATGATTCAAAATGTCAATTGGATCGTGCCTCATGTTGAATAACCACTTTTTAAACCCTCAGAGTGACCAAAATTGCCATTTTTACAGAGTTTTGCTTACTCAAAAGCTTCAATTTTGACCCGTTTCAGGCACAGAAATGACTTTAAACACACTTATTTTAGTTGACAAAGTCCTAATTCACATCCAACAGTCATTTAGAGTCAAAAGATTAAATGTTAAAATTTCATCCATATTGACCATTTTGGGATAGTTCGACATGTCCGGAGTCATCGTTTTTCATCCGAAAATTGATTTTTTGGACTGTACCAAAAATGATTCAAAATGTCAATTGGATCGTGCCTCATGTTGAATAACCACTTTTTAAACCCTCACAGTGACCAAAATTGCCATTTTTACAGAGTTTTGCTTACTCAAAAGCTTCAATTTTGACCCGTTTCAGGCACAGAAATGACTTTAAACACACTTATTTTAGTTGACAAAGTCATAATTCACATCCAACAGTCATTTACAGTCAAAAGATTAAATGTTAAAATTTCATCCATTTTGACCTTTTTGGGATCGTTCGAGATGTCCGGAGTCATCGTTTTTCATCCGAAAATTGATTTTTTGGACTGTACCAAAAATGATTCAAAATTTCAATTGGATCGTGCCTCATGTTGAATAACCACTTTTTAAACCCTCACAGTGACTAAAATTGCCATTTTTACAGAGTTTTGCTTACTCAAAAGCTTCAATTTTGACCCCTTTGAGGCACAGAAATGACTTTAAACACACTTATTTTAGTTGACAAAGTCATAATTCACATCCAACAGCCATTTAGAGTCAAAAGATTAAATGTTAAAATTTCATCCATATTGACCATTTTGGGATAGTTCGACATGTCCGGAGTCATCGTTTTTCATCCGAAAAATGATTTTTTGGACTGTACCAAAAATGATTCAAAATGTCAATTGGATCGTGCCTCATGTTGAATAACCACTTTTTAAACCCTCAGAGTGACCAAAATTGCCATTTTTACAGAGTTTTGCTTACTCAAAAGCTTCAATGTTGACCCGTTTCAGGCACAGAAATGACTTTAAACACACTTATTTTAGTTGACAAAGTCATAATTCACATCCAACAGTCATTTACAGTCAAAAGATTAAATGTTAAAATTTCATCCATTTTGACCTTTTTGGGATCGTTCGACATGTCCGGAGTCATCGTTTTTCATTCGAAAATTGATTTTTTGGACTGTACCAAAAATGATTCAAAATGTCAATTGGATTGTGCCTCATGTTGAATAACCACTTTTTAAACCCTCAGAGTGACCAAAATTGCCATTTTTACAGAGTTTTGCTTACTCAAAAGCTTCAATTTTGACCCGTTTCAGGCACAGAAATGACTTTAAACACACTTATTTTAGTTGACAAAGTCATAATTCACATCCAACAGTCATTTACAGTCAAAAGATTAAATGTTAAAATTTCATCCATTTTGACCTTTTTGGGATCGTTCGACATGTCCGGAGTCATCGTTTTTCATTCGAAAATTGATTTTTTGGACTGTACCAAAAATGATTCAAAATGTCAATTGGATCGTGCCTCATGTTGAATAACCACTTTTTAAACCCTCACAGTGACTAAAATTGCCATTTTTACAGAGTTTTGCTTACTCAAAAGCTTCAATTTTGACCCCTTTGAGGCACAGAAATGACTTTAAACACACTTATTTTAGTTGACAAAGTCATAATTCACATCCAACAGCCATTTAGAGTCAAAAGATTAAATGTTAAAATTTCATCCATATTGACCATTTTGGGATAGTTCGACATGTCCGGAGTCATCGTTTTTCATCCGAAAATTGATTTTTTGGACTGTACCAAAAATGATTCAAAATGTCAATTGGATCGTGCCTCATGTTGAATAACCACTTTTTAAACCCTCAGAGTGACCAAAATTGCCATTTTTACAGAGTTTTGCTTACTCAAAAGCTTCAATGTTGACCCGTTTCAGGCACAGAAATGACTTTAAACACACTTATTTTAGTTGACAAAGTCATAATTCACATCCAACAGTCATTTACAGTCAAAAGATTAAATGTTAAAATTTCATCCATTTTGACCTTTTTGGGATCGTTCGACATGTCCGGAGTCATCGTTTTTCATTCGAAAATTGATTTTTTGGACTGTACCAAAAATGATTCAAAATGTCAATTGGATTGTGCCTCATGTTGAATAACCACTTTTTAAACCCTCAGAGTGACCAAAATTGCCATTTTTACAGAGTTTTGCTTACTCAAAAGCTTCAATTTTGACCCGTTTCAGGCACAGAAATGACTTTAAACACACTTATTTTAGTTGACAAAGTCATAATTCACATCCAACAGTCATTTACAGTCAAAAGAATAAATGTTAAAATTTCATCCATTTTGACCTTTTTGGGATCGTTCGACATGTCCGGAGTCATCGTTTTTCATTCGAAAATTGATTTTTTGGACTGTACCAAAAATGATTCAAAATGTCAATTGGATCGTGCCTCATGTTGAATAACCACTTTTTAAACCCTCAGAGTGACCAAAATTGCCATTTTTACAGAGTTTTGCTTACTCAAAAGCTTCAATTTTGACCCGTTTCAGGCACAGAAATGACTTTAAACACACTTATTTTAGTTGACAAAGTCATAATTCACATCCAACAGTCATTTACAGTCAAAAGATTAAATGTTAAAATTTCATCCATATTGACCATTTTGGGATAGTTCGACATGTCCGGAGTCATCGTTTTTCATCCGAAAATTTATTTTTTGGACTGTACCAAAAATGATTCAAAATGTCAATTGGATCGTGCCTCATGTTGAATAACCACTTTTTAAACCCTCAGAGTGACCAAAATTGCCATTTTTACAGAGTTTTGCTTACTCAAAAGCTTCAATTTTGACCCCTTTGAGGCACAGAAATGACTTTACACACACTTATTTTAGTTGACAAAGTCCTAATTCACATCCAACAGTCATTAAGAGTCAAAAGATTAAATGTTAAAATTTCATCCATATTGACCATTTTGGGATAGTTCGACATGTCCGGAGTCATCGTTTTTCATCCGAAAATTGATTTTTTGGACTGTACCAAAAATGATTCAAAATGTCAATTGGATCGTGCCTCATGTTGAATAACCACTTTTTAAACCCTCAGAGTGACCAAAATTCCTATTTTTACAGAGTTTTGCTTACTCAAAAGCTTCAATTTTGACCCGTTTCAGGCACAGAAATGACTTTAAACACACTTATTTTAGTTGACAAAGTCATAATTCACATCCAACAGTCATTTACAGTCAAAAGATTAAATGTTAAAATTTCATCCATTTTGACCTTTTTGGGATCGTTCGACATGTCCGGAGTCATCGTTTTTCATCCGAAAATTGATTTTTTGGACTGTACCAAAAATGATTCAAAAGGTCAATTGGATCGTGCCTCATGTTGAATAATCACTTTTTAAACCCTCAGAGTGACCAAAATTGCCTTTTTTACAGAGTTTTGCTTACTCAGAAGCTTCAATTTTGACCCGTTTCAGGCACAGAAATGACTTTAAACACACTTATTTTAGTTGACAAAGTCATAATTCACATCCAACAGTCATTTACAGTCAAAAGATTAAATGTTAAAATTTCATCCATTTTGACCCTTTTGGGATCGTTCGACATGTCCGGAGTCATCGTTTTTCATTCGAAAATTGATTTTTCGGACTGTACCAAAAATGATTCAAAATGTCAATTGGATCGTGCCTCATGTTGAATAACCACTTTTTAAACCCTCAGAGTGACCAAAATTGCCATTTTTACAGAGTTTTGCTTACTCAAAAGCTTCAATTTTGACCCGTTTCAGGCACAGAAATGACTTTAAACACACTTATTTTAGTTGACAAAGTCATAATTCACATCCAACAGTCATTTACAGTCAAAAGATTAAATGTTAAAATTTCATCCATATTGACCTTTTTGGGATCGTTCGACATGTCCGGAGTCATCGTTTTTCATCCGAAAATTGATTTTTTGGACTGTACCAAAAATGATTCAAAATGTCAATTGGATTGTGCCTCATGTTGAATAACCACTTTTTAAACCCTCAGAGTGACCAAAATTGCCATTTTTACAGAGTTTTGCTTACTCAAAAGCTTCAATTTTGACCCGTTTCAGGCACAGAAATGACTTTAAACACACTTATTTTAGTTGACAAAGTCATAATTCACATCCAACAGTCATTTACAGTCAAAAGATTAAATGTTAAAATTTCATCCATTTTGATCTTTTTGGGATCGTTCGACATGTCCGGAGTCATCGTTTTTCATTCGAAAATTGATTTTTTGGACTGTACCAAAAATGATTCAAAATGTCAATTGGATCGTGCCTCATGTTGAATAACCACTTTTTAAACCCTCAGAGTGACCAAAATTGCCATTTTTACAGAGTTTTGCTTACTCAAAAGCTTCAATTTTGACCCATTTCAGGCACAGAAATGACTTTAAACACACTTATTTTAGTTGACAAAGTCATAATTCACATCCAACAGCCATTTAGAGTCAAAAGATTAAATGTTAAAATTTCATCCATATTGACCATTTTGGGATAGTTCGACATGTCCGGAGTCATCGTTTTTCATCCGAAAATTGATTTTTTGGACTGTACCAAAAATGATTCAAAATGTCAATTGGATCGTGCCTCATGTTGAATAACCACTTTTTAAACCCTCAGAGTGACCAAAATTGCCATTTTTACAGAGTTTTGCTTACTCAAAAGCTTCAATTTTGACCCGTTTCAGGCACAGAAATGACTTTAAACACACTTATTTTAGTTGACAAAGTCATAATTCACATCCAACAGTCATTTACAGTCAAAAGATTAAATGTTAAAATTTCATCCATATTGACCATTTTGGGATAGTTCGACATGTCCGGAGTCATCGTTTTTCATCCGAAAATTGATTTTTTGGACTGTACCAAAAATGATTCAAAATGTCAATTGGATCGTGCCTCATGTTGAATAACCACTTTTTAAACCCTCAGAGTGACCAAAATTCCTATTTTTACAGAGTTTTGCTTACTCAAAAGCTTCAATTTTGACCCGTTTCAGGCACAGAAATGACTTTAAACACACTTATTTTAGTTGACAAAGTCATAATTCACATCCAACAGTCATTTACAGTCAAAAGATTAAATGTTAAAATTTCATCCATTTTGACCTTTTTGGGATCGTTCGACATGTCCGGAGTCATCGTTTTTCATCCGAAAATTGATTTTTTGGACTGTACCAAAAATGATTCAAAATGTCAATTGGATCGTGCCTCATGTTGAATAACCACTTTTTAAACCCTCAGAGTGACCAAAATTGCCATTTTTACAGAGTTTTGCTTACTCAGAAGCTTCAATTTTGACCCGTTTCAGGCACAGAAATGACTTTAAACACACTTATTTTAGTTGACAAAGTCATAATTCACATCCAACAGTCACTTACAGTCAAAAGATTAAATGTTAAAATTTCATCCATTTTGACCCTTTTGGGATCGTTCGACATGTCCGGAGTCATCGTTTTTCATTCGAAAATTGATTTTTCGGACTGTACCAAAAATGATTCAAAATGTCAATTGGATCGTGCCTCATGTTGAATAACCACTTTTTAAACCCTCAGAGTGACCAAAATTGCCATTTTTACAGAGTTTTGCTTACTCAAAAGCTTCAATTTTGACCCGTTTCAGGCACAGAAATGACTTTAAACACACTTATTTTAGTTGACAAAGTCATAATTCACATTCAACATCCATTTAGAGTCAAAAGATTAAATGTTAAAATTTCATCCATATTGACCATTTTGGGATAGTTCGACATGTCCGGAGTCATCGTTTTTCATCCGAAAATTGATTTTTTGGACTGTACCAAAAATGATTCAAAATGTCAATTGGATCGTGCCTCATGTTGAATAACCACTTTTTAAACCCTCAGAGTGACCAAAATTGCCATTTTTACAGAGTTTTGCTTACTCAAAAGCTTCAATTTTGACCCGTTTCAGGCACAGAAATGACTTTAAACACACTTATTTTAGTTGACAAAGTCATAATTCACATCCAACAGTCATTTACAGTCAAAAGATTAAATGTTAAAATTTCATCCATTTTGATCTTTTTGGGATCGTTCGACATGTCCGGAGTCATCGTTTTTCATTCGAAAATTGATTTTTTGGACTGTACCAAAAATGATTCAAAATGTCAATTGGATCGTGCCTCATGTTGAATAACCACTTTTTAAACCCTCAGAGTGACCAAAATTGCCATTTTTACAGAGTTTTGCTTACTCAAAAGCTTCAATTTTGACCCATTTCAGGCACAGAAATGACTTTAAACACACTTATTTTAGTTGACAAAGTCATAATTCACATCCAACAGCCATTTAGAGTCAAAAGATTAAATGTTAAAATTTCATCCATATTGACCATTTTGGGATAGTTCGACATGTCCGGAGTCATCGTTTTTCATCCGAAAATTGATTTTTTGGACTGTACCAAAAATGATTCAAAATGTCAATTGGATCGTGCCTCATGTTGAATAACCACTTTTTAAACCCTCAGAGTGACCAAAATTGCCATTTTTACAGAGTTTTGCTTACTCAAAAGCTTCAATTTTGACCCGTTTCAGGCACAGAAATGACTTTAAACACACTTATTTTAGTTGACAAAGTCATAATTCACATCCAACAGTCATTTACAGTCAAAAGATTAAATGTTAAAATTTCATCCATATTGACCATTTTGGGATAGTTCGACATGTCCGGAGTCATCGTTTTTCATCCGAAAATTGATTTTTTGGACTGTACCAAAAATGATTCAAAATGTCAATTGGATCGTGCCTCATGTTGAATAACCACTTTTTAAACCCTCAGAGTGACCAAAATTCCTATTTTTACAGAGTTTTGCTTACTCAAAAGCTTCAATTTTGACCCGTTTCAGGCACAGAAATGACTTTAAACACACTTATTTTAGTTGACAAAGTCATAATTCACATCCAACAGTCATTTACAGTCAAAAGATTAAATGTTAAAATTTCATCCATTTTGACCTTTTTGGGATCGTTCGACATGTCCGGAGTCATCGTTTTTCATCCGAAAATTGATTTTTTGGACTGTACCAAAAATGATTCAAAATGTCAATTGGATCGTGCCTCATGTTGAATAACCACTTTTTAAACCCTCAGAGTGACCAAAATTGCCATTTTTACAGAGTTTTGCTTACTCAGAAGCTTCAATTTTGACCCGTTTCAGGCACAGAAATGACTTTAAACACACTTATTTTAGTTGACAAAGTCATAATTCACATCCAACAGTCATTTACAGTCAAAAGATTAAATGTTAAAATTTCATCCATTTTGACCCTTTTGGAATCGTTCGACATGTCCGGAGTCATCGTTTTTCATTCGAAAATTGATTTTTCGGACTGTACCAAAAATGATTCAAAATGTCAATTGGATCGTGCCTCATGTTGAATAACCACTTTTTAAACCCTCAGAGTGACCAAAATTGCCATTTTTACAGAGTTTTGCTTACTCAAAAGCTTCAATTTTGACCCGTTTCAGGCACAGAAATGACTTTAAACACACTTATTTTAGTTGACAAAGTCATAATTCACATTCAACATCCATTTAGAGTCAAAAGATTAAATGTTAAAATTTCATCCATATTGACCATTTTGGGATAGTTCGACATGTCCGGAGTCATCGTTTTTCATCCGAAAATTGATTTTTTGGACTGTACCAAAAATGATTCAAAATGTCAATTGGATCGTGCCTCATGTTGAATAACCACTTTTTAAACCCTCAGAGTGACCAAAATTGCCATTTTTACAGAGTTTTGCTTACTCAAAAGCTTCAATTTTGACCCGTTTCAGGCACAGAAATGACTTTAAACACACTTATTTTAGTTGACAAAGTCATAATTCACATCCAACAGTCATTTACAGTCAAAAGATTAAATGTTAAAATTTCATCCATATTGACCATTTTGGGATAGTTCGACATGTCCGGAGTCATCGTTTTTCATCCGAAAATTGATTTTTTGGACTGTACCAAAAATGATTCAAAATGTCAATTGGATCGTGCCTCATGTTGAATAACCACTTTTTAAACCCTCACAGTGACCAAAATTGCCATTTTTACAGAGTTTTGCTTACTCAAAAGCTTCAATTTTGACCCCTTTGAGGCACAGAAATGACTTTACACACACTTATTTTAGTTGACAAAGTCCTAATTCACATCCAACAGTCATTAAGAGTCAAAAGATTAAATGTTAAAATTTCATCCATATTGACCATTTTGGGATAGTTCGACATGTCCGGAGTCATCGTTTTTCATCCGAAAATTGATTTTTTGGACTGTACCACAAATGATTCAAAATGTCAATTGGATCGTGCCTCATGTTGAATAACCACTTTTTAAACCCTCAGAGTGACCAAAATTCCTATTTTTACAGAGTTTTGCTTACTCAAAAGCTTCAATTTTGACCCGTTTCAGGCACAGAAATGACTTTAAACACACTTATTTTAGTTGACAAAGTCATAATTCACATCCAACAGTCATTTACAGTCAAAAGATTAAATGTTAAAATTTCATCCATTTTGACCTTTTTGGGATCGTTCGACATGTCCGGAGTCATCGTTTTTCATCCGAAAATTGATTTTTTGGACTGTACCAAAAATGATTCAAAATGTCAATTGGATCGTGCCTCATGTTGAATAACCACTTTTTAAACCCTCAGAGTGACCAAAATTGCCATTTTTACAGAGTTTTGCTTACTCAAAAGCTTCAATTTTGACCCGTTTCAGGCACAGAAATGACTTTAAACACACTTATTTTAGTTGACAAAGTCATAATTCACATTCAACAGCCATTTAGAGTCAAAAGATTAAATGTTAAAATTTCATCCATATTGACCATTTTGGGATAGTTCGACATGTCCGGAGTCATCGTTTTTCATCCGAAAATTGATTTTTTGGACTGTACCAAAAATGATTCAAAATGTCAATTGGATCGTGCCTCATGTTGAATAACCACTTTTTAAACCCTCAGAGTGACCAAAATTGCCATTTTTACAGAGTTTTGCTTACTCAAAAGCTTCAATTTTGACCCGTTTCAGGCACAGAAATGACTTTAAACACACTTATTTTAGTTGACAAAGTCATAATTCACATCCAACAGTCATTTACAGTCAAAAGATTAAATGTTAAAATTTCATCCATATTGACCATTTTGGGATAGTTCGACATGTCCGGAGTCATCGTTTTTCATCCGAAAATTGATTTTTTGGACTGTACCAAAAATGATTCAAAATGTCAATTGGATCGTGCCTCATGTTGAATAACCACTTTTTAAACCCTCACAGTGACCAAAATTGCCATTTTTACAGAGTTTTGCTTACTCAAAAGCTTCAATTTTGACCCCTTTGAGGCACAGAAATGACTTTACACACACTTATTTTAGTTGACAAAGTCCTAATTCACATCCAACAGTCATTAAGAGTCAAAAGATTAAATGTTAAAATTTCATCCATATTGACCATTTTGGGATAGTTCGACATGTCCGGAGTCATCGTTTTTCATCCGAAAATTGATTTTTTGGACTGTACCAAAAATGATTCAAAATGTCAATTGGATCGTGCCTCATGTTGAATAACCACTTTTTAAACCCTCAGAGTGACCAAAATTCCTATTTTTACAGAGTTTTGCTTACTCAAAAGCTTCAATTTTGACCCGTTTCAGGCACAGAAATGACTTTAAACACACTTATTTTAGTTGACAAAGTCATAATTCACATCCAACAGTCATTTACAGTCAAAAGATTAAATGTTAAAATTTCATCCATTTTGACCTTTTTGGGATCGTTCGACATGTCCGGAGTCATCGTTTTTCATCCGAAAATTGATTTTTTGGACTGTACCAAAAATGATTCAAAAGGTCAATTGGATCGTGCCTCATGTTGAATAACCACTTTTTAAACCCTCAGAGTGACCAAAATTGCCATTTTTACAGAGTTTTGCTTACTCAGAAGCTTCAATTTTGACCCATTTCAGGCACAGAAATGACTTTAAACACACTTATTTTAGTTGACAAAGTCATAATTCACATCCAACAGTCATTTACAGTCAAAAGATTAAATGTTAAAATTTCATCCATTTTGACCCTTTTGGGATCGTTCGACATGTCCGGAGTCATCGTTTTTCATTCGAAAATTGATTTTTCGGACTGTACCAAAAATGATTCAAAATGTCAATTGGATCGTGCCTCATGTTGAATAACCACTTTTTAAACCCTCAGAGTGACCAAAATTGCCATTTTTACAGAGTTTTGCTTACTCAAAAGCTTCAATTTTGACCCGTTTCAGGCACAGAAATGACTTTAAACACACTTATTTTAGTTGACAAAGTCATAATTCACATCCAACAGTCATTTACAGTCAAAAGATTAAATGTTAAAATTTCATCCATATTGACCTTTTTGGGATCGTTCGACATGTCCGGAGTTATCGTTTTTCATCCGAAAATTGATTTTTTGGACTGTACCAAAAATGATTCAAAATGTCAATTGGATTGTGCCTCATGTTGAATAACCACTTTTTAAACCCTCAGAGTGACCAAAATTGCCATTTTTACAGAGTTTTGCTTACTCAAAAGCTTCAATTTTGACCCGTTTCAGGCACAGAAATGACTTTAAACACACTTATTTTAGTTGACAAAGTCATAATTCACATCCAACAGTCATTTACAGTCAAAAGATTAAATGTTAAAATTTCATCCATTTTGACCTTTTTGGGATCGTTCGACATGTCCGGAGTCATCGTTTTTCATTCGAAAATTGATTTTTTGGACTGTACCAAAAATGATTCAAAATGTCAATTGGATCGTGCCTCATGTTGAATAACCACTTTTTAAACCCTCAGAGTGACCAAAATTGCCATTTTTACAGAGTTTTGCTTACTCAAAAGCTTCAATTTTGACCCGTTTCAGGCACAGAAATGACTTTAAACACACTTATTTTAGTTGACAAAGTCATAATTCACATCCAACAGCCATTTAGAGTCAAAAGATTAAATGTTAAAATTTCATCCATATTGACCATTTTGGGATAGTTCGACATGTCCGGAGTCATCGTTTTTCATCCGAAAATTGATTTTTTGGACTGTACCAAAAATGATTCAAAATGTCAATTGGATCGTGCCTCATGTTGAATAACCACTTTTTAAACCCTCAGAGTGACCAAAATTGCCATTTTTACAGAGTTTTGCTTACTCAAAAGCTTCAATTTTGACCCGTTTCAGGCACAGAAATGACTTTAAACACACTTATTTTAGTTGACAAAGTCATAATTCACATCCAACAGTCATTTACAGTCAAAAGATTAAATGTTAAAATTTCATCCATATTGACCATTTTGGGATAGTTCGACATGTCCGGAGTCATCGTTTTTCATCCGAAAATTGATTTTTTGGACTGTACCAAAAATGATTCAAAATGTCAATTGGATCGTGCCTCATGTTGAATAACCACTTTTTAAACCCTCACAGTGACCAAAATTGCCATTTTTACAGAGTTTTGCTTACTCAAAAGCTTCAATTTTGACCCCTTTGAGGCACAGAAATGACTTTACACACACTTATTTTAGTTGACAAAGTCCTAATTCACATCCAACAGTCATTAAGAGTCAAAAGATTAAATGTTAAAATTTCATCCATATTGACCATTTTGGGATAGTTCGACATGTCCGGAGTCATCGTTTTTCATCCGAAAATTGATTTTTTGGACTGTACCAAAAATGATTCAAAATGTCAATTGGATCGTGCCTCATGTTGAATAACCACTTTTTAAACCCTCAGAGTGACCAAAATTCCTATTTTTACAGAGTTTTGCTTACTCAAAAGCTTCAATTTTGACCCGTTTCAGGCACAGAAATGACTTTAAACACACTTATTTTAGTTGACAAAGTCATAATTCACATCCAACAGTCATTTACAGTCAAAAGATTAAATGTTAAAATTTCATCCATTTTGACCTTTTTGGGATCGTTCGACATGTCCGGAGTCATCGTTTTTCATCCGAAAATTGATTTTTTGGACTGTACCAAAAATGATTCAAAATGTCAATTGGATCGTGCCTCATGTTGAATAACCACTTTTTAAACCCTCAGAGTGACCAAAATTGCCATTTTTACAGAGTTTTGCTTACTCAAAAGCTTCAATTTTGACCCGTTTCAGGCACAGAAATGACTTTAAACACACTTATTTTAGTTGACAAAGTCATAATTCACATTCAACATCCATTTAGAGTCAAAAGATTAAATGTTAAAATTTCATCCATATTGACCATTTTGGGATAGTTCGACATGTCCGGAGTCATCGTTTTTCATCCGAAAATTGATTTTTTGGACTGTACCAAAAATGATTCAAAATGTCAATTGGATCGTGCCTCATGTTGAATAACCACTTTTTAAACCCTCAGAGTGACCAAAATTGCCATTTTTACAGAGTTTTGCTTACTCAAAAGCTTCAATTTTGACCCGTTTCAGGCACAGAAATGACTTTAAACACACTTATTTTAGTTGACAAAGTCATAATTCACATCCAACAGTCATTTACAGTCAAAAGATTAAATGTTAAAATTTCATCCATTTTGATCTTTTTGGGATCGTTCGACATGTCCGGAGTCATCGTTTTTCATTCGAAAATTGATTTTTTGGACTGTACCAAAAATGATTCAAAATGTCAATTGGATCGTGCCTCATGTTGAATAACCACTTTTTAAACCCTCAGAGTGACCAAAATTGCCATTTTTACAGAGTTTTGCTTACTCAAAAGCTTCAATTTTGACCCATTTCAGGCACAGAAATGACTTTAAACACACTTATTTTAGTTGACAAAGTCATAATTCACATCCAACAGCCATTTAGAGTCAAAAGATTAAATGTTAAAATTTCATCCATATTGACCATTTTGGGATAGTTCGACATGTCCGGAGTCATCGTTTTTCATCCGAAAATTGATTTTTTGGACTGTACCAAAAATGATTCAAAATGTCAATTGGATCGTGCCTCATGTTGAATAACCACTTTTTAAACCCTCAGAGTGACCAAAATTGCCATTTTTACAGAGTTTTGCTTACTCAAAAGCTTCAATTTTGACCCGTTTCAGGCACAGAAATGACTTTAAACACACTTATTTTAGTTGACAAAGTCATAATTCACATCCAACAGTCATTTACAGTCAAAAGATTAAATGTTAAAATTTCATCCATATTGACCATTTTGGGATAGTTCGACATGTCCGGAGTCATCGTTTTTCATCCGAAAATTGATTTTTTGGACTGTACCAAAAATGATTCAAAATGTCAATTGGATCGTGCCTCATGTTGAATAACCACTTTTTAAACCCTCAGAGTGACCAAAATTCCTATTTTTACAGAGTTTTGCTTACTCAAAAGCTTCAATTTTGACCCGTTTCAGGCACAGAAATGACTTTAAACACACTTATTTTAGTTGACAAAGTCATAATTCACATCCAACAGTCATTTACAGTCAAAAGATTAAATGTTAAAATTTCATCCATTTTGACCTTTTTGGGATCGTTCGACATGTCCGGAGTCATCGTTTTTCATCCGAAAATTGATTTTTTGGACTGTACCAAAAATGATTCAAAATGTCAATTGGATCGTGCCTCATGTTGAATAACCACTTTTTAAACCCTCAGAGTGACCAAAATTGCCATTTTTACAGAGTTTTGCTTACTCAGAAGCTTCAATTTTGACCCGTTTCAGGCACAGAAATGACTTTAAACACACTTATTTTAGTTGACAAAGTCATAATTCACATCCAACAGTCATTTACAGTCAAAAGATTAAATGTTAAAATTTCATCCATTTTGACCCTTTTGGGATCGTTCGACATGTCCGGAGTCATCGTTTTTCATTCGAAAATTGATTTTTCGGACTGTACCAAAAATGATTCAAAATGTCAATTGGATCGTGCCTCATGTTGAATAACCACTTTTTAAACCCTCAGAGTGACCAAAATTGCCATTTTTACAGAGTTTTGCTTACTCAAAAGCTTCAATTTTGACCCGTTTCAGGCACAGAAATGACTTTAAACACACTTATTTTAGTTGACAAAGTCATAATTCACATTCAACATCCATTTAGAGTCAAAAGATTAAATGTTAAAATTTCATCCATATTGACCATTTTGGGATAGTTCGACATGTCCGGAGTCATCGTTTTTCATCCGAAAATTGATTTTTTGGACTGTACCAAAAATGATTCAAAATGTCAATTGGATCGTGCCTCATGTTGAATAACCACTTTTTAAACCCTCAGAGTGACCAAAATTGCCATTTTTACAGAGTTTTGCTTACTCAAAAGCTTCAATTTTGACCCGTTTCAGGCACAGAAATGACTTTAAACACACTTATTTTAGTTGACAAAGTCATAATTCACATCCAACAGTCATTTACAGTCAAAAGATTAAATGTTAAAATTTCATCCATATTGACCATTTTGGGATAGTTCGAAATGTCCGGAGTCATCGTTTTTCATCCGAAAATTGATTTTTTGGACTGTACCAAAAATGATTCAAAATGTCAATTGGATCGTGCCTCATGTTGAATAACCACTTTTTAAACCCTCACAGTGACCAAAATTGCCATTTTTACAGAGTTTTGCTTACTCAAAAGCTTCAATTTTGACCCCTTTGAGGCACAGAAATGACTTTACACACACTTATTTTAGTTGACAAAGTCCTAATTCACATCCAACAGTCATTAAGAGTCAAAAGATTAAATGTTAAAATTTCATCCATATTGACCATTTTGGGATAGTTCGACATGTCCAGAGTCATCGTTTTTCATCCGAAAATTGATTTTTTGGACTGTACCACAAATGATTCAAAATGTCAATTGGATCGTGCCTCATGTTGAATAACCACTTTTTAAACCCTCAGAGTGACCAAAATTCCTATTTTTACAGAGTTTTGCTTACTCAAAAGCTTCAATTTTGACCCGTTTCAGGCACAGAAATGACTTTAAACACACTTATTTTAGTTGACAAAGTCATAATTCACATCCAACAGTCATTTACAGTCAAAAGATTAAATGTTAAAATTTCATCCATTTTGACCTTTTTGGGATCGTTCGACATGTCCGGAGTCATCGTTTTTCATCCGAAAATTGATTTTTTGGACTGTACCAAAAATGATTCAAAATGTCAATTGGATCGTGCCTCATGTTGAATAACCACTTTTTAAACCCTCAGAGTGACCAAAATTGCCATTTTTACAGAGTTTTGCTTACTCAGAAGCTTCAATTTTGACCCGTTTCAGGCACAGAAATGACTTTAAACACACTTATTTTAGTTGACAAAGTCATAATTCACATCCAACAGTCATTTACAGTCAAAAGATTAAATGTTAAAATTTCATCCATTTTAACCCTTTTGGGATCGTTCGACATGTCCGGAGTCATCGTTTTTCATTCGAAAATTGATTTTTCGGACTGTACCAAAAATGATTCAAAATGTCAATTGGATCGTGCCTCATGTTGAATAACCACTTTTTAAACCCTCAGAGTGACCAAAATTGCCATTTTTACAGAGTTTTGCTTACTCAAAAGCTTCAATTTTGACCCGTTTCAGGCACAGAAATGACTTTAAACACACTTATTTTAGTTGACAAAGTCATAATTCACATTCAACAGCCATTTAGAGTCAAAAGATTAAATGTTAAAATTTCATCCATATTGACCATTTTGGGATAGTTCGACATGTCCGGAGTCATCGTTTTTCATCCGAAAATTGATTTTTTGGACTGTACCAAAAATGATTCAAAATGTCAATTGGATCGTGCCTCATGTTGAATAACCACTTTTTAAACCCTCAGAGTGACCAAAATTGCCATTTTTACAGAGTTTTGCTTACTCAAAAGCTTCAATTTTGACCCGTTTCAGGCACAGAAATGACTTTAAACACACTTATTTTAGTTGACAAAGTCATAATTCACATCCAACAGTCATTTACAGTCAAAAGATTAAATGTTAAAATTTCATCCATATTGACCATTTTGGGATAGTTCGACATGTCCGGAGTCATCGTTTTTCATCCGAAAATTGATTTTTTGGACTGTACCAAAAATGATTCAAAATGTCAATTGGATCGTGCCTCATGTTGAATAACCACTTTTTAAACCCTCACAGTGACCAAAATTGCCATTTTTACAGAGTTTTGCTTACTCAAAAGCTTCAATTTTGACCCCTTTGAGGCACAGAAATGACTTTACACACACTTATTTTAGTTGACAAAGTCCTAATTCACATCCAACAGTCATTAAGAGTCAAAAGATTAAATGTTAAAATTTCATCCATATTGACCATTTTGGGATAGTTCGACATGTCCGGAGTCATCGTTTTTCATCCGAAAATTGATTTTTTGGACTGTACCAAAAATGATTCAAAATGTCAATTGGATCGTGCCTCATGTTGAATAACCACTTTTTAAACCCTCAGAGTGACCAAAATTCCTATTTTTACAGAGTTTTGCTTACTCAAAAGCTTCAATTTTGACCCGTTTCAGGCACAGAAATGACTTTAAACACACTTATTTTAGTTGACAAAGTCATAATTCACATCCAACAGTCATTTACAGTCAAAAGATTAAATGTTAAAATTTCATCCATTTTGACCTTTTTGGGATCGTTCGACATGTCCGGAGTCATCGTTTTTCATCCGAAAATTGATTTTTTGGACTGTACCAAAAATGATTCAAAAGGTCAATTGGATCGTGCCTCATGTTGAATAACCACTTTTTAAACCCTCAGAGTGACCAAAATTGCCATTTTTACAGAGTTTTGCTTACTCAGAAGCTTCAATTTTGACCCATTTCAGGCACAGAAATGACTTTAAACACACTTATTTTAGTTGACAAAGTCATAATTCACATCCAACAGTCATTTACAGTCAAAAGATTAAATGTTAAAATTTCATCCATTTTGACCCTTTTGGGATCGTTCGACATGTCCGGAGTCATCGTTTTTCATTCGAAAATTGATTTTTCGGACTGTACCAAAAATGATTCAAAATGTCAATTGGATCGTGCCTCATGTTGAATAACCACTTTTTAAACCCTCAGAGTGACCAAAATTGCCATTTTTACAGAGTTTTGCTTACTCAAAAGCTTCAATTTTGACCCGTTTCAGGCACAGAAATGACTTTAAACACACTTATTTTAGTTGACAAAGTCATAATTCACATCCAACAGTCATTTACAGTCAAAAGATTAAATGTTAAAATTTCATCCATATTGACCTTTTTGGGATCGTTCGACATGTCCGGAGTTATCGTTTTTCATCCGAAAATTGATTTTTTGGACTGTACCAAAAATGATTCAAAATGTCAATTGGATTGTGCCTCATGTTGAATAACCACTTTTTAAACCCTCAGAGTGACCAAAATTGCCATTTTTACAGAGTTTTGCTTACTCAAAAGCTTCAATTTTGACCCGTTTCAGGCACAGAAATGACTTTAAACACACTTATTTTAGTTGACAAAGTCATAATTCACATCCAACAGTCATTTACAGTCAAAAGATTAAATGTTAAAATTTCATCCATTTTGACCTTTTTGGGATCGTTCGACATGTCCGGAGTCATCGTTTTTCATTCGAAAATTGATTTTTTGGACTGTACCAAAAATGATTCAAAATGTCAATTGGATCGTGCCTCATGTTGAATAACCACTTTTTAAACCCTCAGAGTGACCAAAATTGCCATTTTTACAGAGTTTTGCTTACTCAAAAGCTTCAATTTTGACCCGTTTCAGGCACAGAAATGACTTTAAACACACTTATTTTAGTTGACAAAGTCATAATTCACATCCAACAGCCATTTAGAGTCAAAAGATTAAATGTTAAAATTTCATCCATATTGACCATTTTGGGATAGTTCGACATGTCCGGAGTCATCGTTTTTCATCCGAAAATTGATTTTTTGGACTGTACCAAAAATGATTCAAAATGTCAATTGGATCGTGCCTCATGTTGAATAACCACTTTTTAAACCCTCAGAGTGACCAAAATTGCCATTTTTACAGAGTTTTGCTTACTCAAAAGCTTCAATTTTGACCCGTTTCAGGCACAGAAATGACTTTAAACACACTTATTTTAGTTGACAAAGTCATAATTCACATCCAACAGTCATTTACAGTCAAAAGATTAAATGTTAAAATTTCATCCATATTGACCATTTTGGGATAGTTCGACATGTCCGGAGTCATCGTTTTTCATCCGAAAATTGATTTTTTGGACTGTACCAAAAATGATTCAAAATGTCAATTGGATCGTGCCTCATGTTGAATAACCACTTTTTAAACCCTCACAGTGACCAAAATTGCCATTTTTACAGAGTTTTGCTTACTCAAAAGCTTCAATTTTGACCCCTTTGAGGCACAGAAATGACTTTACACACACTTATTTTAGTTGACAAAGTCCTAATTCACATCCAACAGTCATTAAGAGTCAAAAGATTAAATGTTAAAATTTCATCCATATTGACCATTTTGGGATAGTTCGACATGTCCGGAGTCATCGTTTTTCATCCGAAAATTGATTTTTTGGACTGTACCAAAAATGATTCAAAATGTCAATTGGATCGTGCCTCATGTTGAATAACCACTTTTTAAACCCTCAGAGTGACCAAAATTCCTATTTTTACAGAGTTTTGCTTACTCAAAAGCTTCAATTTTGACCCGTTTCAGGCACAGAAATGACTTTAAACACACTTATTTTAGTTGACAAAGTCATAATTCACATCCAACAGTCATTTACAGTCAAAAGATTAAATGTTAAAATTTCATCCATTTTGACCTTTTTGGGATCGTTCGACATGTCCGGAGTCATCGTTTTTCATCCGAAAATTGATTTTTTGGACTGTACCAAAAATGATTCAAAATGTCAATTGGATCGTGCCTCATGTTGAATAACCACTTTTTAAACCCTCAGAGTGACCAAAATTGCCATTTTTACAGAGTTTTGCTTACTCAGAAGCTTCAATTTTGACCCGTTTCAGGCACAGAAATGACTTTAAACACACTTATTTTAGTTGACAAAGTCATAATTCACATCCAACAGTCATTTACAGTCAAAAGATTAAATGTTAAAATTTCATCCATTTTGACCCTTTTGGGATCGTTCGACATGTCCGGAGTCATCGTTTTTCATTCGAAAATTGATTTTTCGGACTGTACCAAAAATGATTCAAAATGTCAATTGGATCGTGCCTCATGTTGAATAACCACTTTTTAAACCCTCAGAGTGACCAAAATTGCCATTTTTACAGAGTTTTGCTTACTCAAAAGCTTCAATTTTGACCCGTTTCAGGCACAGAAATGACTTTAAACACACTTATTTTAGTTGACAAAGTCATAATTCACATCCAACAGCCATTTAGAGTCAAAAGATTAAATGTTAAAATTTCATCCATATTGACCATTTTGGGATAGTTCGACATGTCCGGAGTCATCGTTTTTCATCCGAAAATTGATTTTTTGGACTGTACCAAAAATGATTCAAAATGTCAATTGGATCGTGCCTCATGTTGAATAACCACTTTTTAAACCCTCAGAGTGACCAAAATTGCCATTTTTACAGAGTTTTGCTTACTCAAAAGCTTCAATTTTGACCCGTTTCAGGCACAGAAATGACTTTAAACACACTTATTTTAGTTGACAAAGTCATAATTCACATCCAACAGTCATTTACAGTCAAAAGATTAAATGTTAAAATTTCATCCATATTGACCATTTTGGGATAGTTCGACATGTCCGGAGTCATCGTTTTTCATCCGAAAATTGATTTTTTGGACTGTACCAAAAATGATTCAAAATGTCAATTGGATCGTGCCTCATGTTGAATAACCACTTTTTAAACCCTCACAGTGACCAAAATTGCCATTTTTACAGAGTTTTGCTTACTCAAAAGCTTCAATTTTGACCCCTTTGAGGCACAGAAATGACTTTACACACACTTATTTTAGTTGACAAAGTCCTAATTCACATCCAACAGTCATTAAGAGTCAAAAGATTAAATGTTAAAATTTCATCCATATTGACCATTTTGGGATAGTTCGACATGTCCGGAGTCATCGTTTTTCATCCGAAAATTGATTTTTTGGACTGTACCAAAAATGATTCAAAATGTCAATTGGATCGTGCCTCATGTTGAATAACCACTTTTTAAACCCTCAGAGTGACCAAAATTCCTATTTTTACAGAGTTTTGCTTACTCAAAAGCTTCAATTTTGAGCCGTTTCAGGCACAGAAATGACTTTAAACACACTTATTTTAGTTGACAAAGTCATAATTCACATCCAACAGTCATTTACAGTCAAAAGATTAAATGTTAAAATTTCATCCATTTTGACCTTTTTGGGATCGTTCGACATGTCCGGAGTCATCGTTTTTCATCCGAAAATTGATTTTTTGGACTGTACCAAAAATGATTCAAAATGTCAATTGGATCGTGCCTCATGTTGAATAACCACTTTTTAAACCCTCAGAGTGACCAAAATTCCTATTTTTACAGAGTTTTGCTTACTCAAAAGCTTCAATTTTGACCCGTTTCAGGCACAGAAATGACTTTAAACACACTTATTTTAGTTGACAAAGTCATAATTCACATCCAACAGTCATTTACAGTCAAAAGATTAAATGTTAAAATTTCATCCATTTTGACCTTTTTGGGATCGTTCGACATGTCCGGAGTCATCGTTTTTCATCCGAAAATTGATTTTTTGGACTGTACCAAAAATGATTCAAAAGGTCAATTGGATCGTGCCTCATGTTGAATAACCACTTTTTAAACCCTCAGAGTGACCAAAATTGCCATTTTTACAGAGTTTTGCTTACTCAGAAGCTTCAATTTTGACCCATTTCAGGCACAGAAATGACTTTAAACACACTTATTTTAGTTGACAAAGTCATAATTCACATCCAACAGTCATTTACAGTCAAAAGATTAAATGTTAAAATTTCATCCATTTTGACCCTTTTGGGATCGTTCGACATGTCCGGAGTCATCGTTTTTCATTCGAAAATTGATTTTTCGGACTGTACCAAAAATGATTCAAAATGTCAATTGGATCGTGCCTCATGTTGAATAACCACTTTTTAAACCCTCAGAGTGACCAAAATTGCCATTTTTACAGAGTTTTGCTTACTCAAAAGCTTCAATTTTGACCCGTTTCAGGCACAGAAATGACTTTAAACACACTTATTTTAGTTGACAAAGTCATAATTCACATCCAACAGTCATTTACAGTCAAAAGATTAAATGTTAAAATTTCATCCATATTGACCTTTTTGGGATCGTTCGACATGTCCGGAGTTATCGTTTTTCATCCGAAAATTGATTTTTTGGACTGTACCAAAAATGATTCAAAATGTCAATTGGATTGTGCCTCATGTTGAATAACCACTTTTTAAACCCTCAGAGTGACCAAAATTGCCATTTTTACAGAGTTTTGCTTACTCAAAAGCTTCAATTTTGACCCGTTTCAGGCACAGAAATGACTTTAAACACACTTATTTTAGTTGACAAAGTCATAATTCACATCCAACAGTCATTTACAGTCAAAAGATTAAATGTTAAAATTTCATCCATTTTGACCTTTTTGGGATCGTTCGACATGTCCGGAGTCATCGTTTTTCATTCGAAAATTGATTTTTTGGACTGTACCAAAAATGATTCAAAATGTCAATTGGATCGTGCCTCATGTTGAATAACCACTTTTTAAACCCTCAGAGTGACCAAAATTGCCATTTTTACAGAGTTTTGCTTACTCAAAAGCTTCAATTTTGACCCGTTTCAGGCACAGAAATGACTTTAAACACACTTATTTTAGTTGACAAAGTCATAATTCACATCCAACAGCCATTTAGAGTCAAAAGATTAAATGTTAAAATTTCATCCATATTGACCATTTTGGGATAGTTCGACATGTCCGGAGTCATCGTTTTTCATCCGAAAATTGATTTTTTGGACTGTACCAAAAATGATTCCAAATGTCAATTGGATCGTGCCTCATGTTGAATAACCACTTTTTAAACCCTCAGAGTGACCAAAATTGCCATTTTTACAGAGTTTTGCTTACTCAAAAGCTTCAATTTTGACCCGTTTCAGGCACAGAAATGACTTTAAACACACTTATTTTAGTTGACAAAGTCATAATTCACATCCAACAGTCATTTACAGTCAAAAGATTAAATGTTAAAATTTCATCCATATTGACCATTTTGGGATAGTTCGACATGTCCGGAGTCATCGTTTTTCATCCGAAAATTGATTTTTTGGACTGTACCAAAAATGATTCAAAATGTCAATTGGATCGTGCCTCATGTTGAATAACCACTTTTTAAACCCTCACAGTGACCAAAATTGCCATTTTTACAGAGTTTTGCTTACTCAAAAGCTTCAATTTTGACCCCTTTGAGGCACAGAAATGACTTTACACACACTTATTTTAGTTGACAAAGTCCTAATTCACATCCAACAGTCATTAAGAGTCAAAAGATTAAATGTTAAAATTTCATCCATATTGACCATTTTGGGATAGTTCGACATGTCCGGAGTCATCGTTTTTCATCCGAAAATTGATTTTTTGGACTGTACCAAAAATGATTCAAAATGTCAATTGGATCGTGCCTCATGTTGAATAACCACTTTTTAAACCCTCAGAGTGACCAAAATTCCTATTTTTACAGAGTTTTGCTTACTCAAAAGCTTCAATTTTGACCCGTTTCAGGCACAGAAATGACTTTAAACACACTTATTTTAGTTGACAAAGTCATAATTCACATCCAACAGTCATTTACAGTCAAAAGATTAAATGTTAAAATTTCATCCATTTTGACCTTTTTGGGATCGTTCGACATGTCCGGAGTCATCGTTTTTCATCCGAAAATTGATTTTTTGGACTGTACCAAAAATGATTCAAAATGTCAATTGGATCGTGCCTCATGTTGAATAACCACTTTTTAAACCCTCAGAGTGACCAAAATTGCCATTTTTACAGAGTTTTGCTTACTCAGAAGCTTCAATTTTGACCCGTTTCAGGCACAGAAATGACTTTAAACACACTTATTTTAGTTGACAAAGTCATAATTCACATCCAACAGTCATTTACAGTCAAAAGATTAAATGTTAAAATTTCATCCATTTTGACCCTTTTGGGATCGTTCGACATGTCCGGAGTCATCGTTTTTCATTCGAAAATTGATTTTTCGGACTGTACCAAAAATGATTCAAAATGTCAATTGGATCGTGCCTCATGTTGAATAACCACTTTTTAAACCCTCAGAGTGACCAAAATTGCCATTTTTACAGAGTTTTGCTTACTCAAAAGCTTCAATTTTGACCCGTTTCAGGCACAGAAATGACTTTAAACACACTTATTTTAGTTGACAAAGTCATAATTCACATCCAACAGCCATTTAGAGTCAAAAGATTAAATGTTAAAATTTCATCCATATTGACCATTTTGGGATAGTTCGACATGTCCGGAGTCATCGTTTTTCATCCGAAAATTGATTTTTTGGACTGTACCAAAAATGATTCAAAATGTCAATTGGATCGTGCCTCATGTTGAATAACCACTTTTTAAACCCTCAGAGTGACCAAAATTGCAATTTTTACAGAGTTTTGCTTACTCAAAAGCTTCAATTTTGACCCGTTTCAGGCACAGAAATGACTTTAAACACACTTATTTTAGTTGACAAAGTCATAATTCACATCCAACAGTCATTTACAGTCAAAAGATTAAATGTTAAAATTTCATCCATATTGACCATTTTGGGATAGTTCGACATGTCCGGAGTCATCGTTTTTCATCCGAAAATTGATTTTTTGGACTGTACCAAAAATGATTCAAAATGTCAATTGGATCGTGCCTCATGTTGAATAACCACTTTTTAAACCCTCACAGTGACCAAAATTGCCATTTTTACAGAGTTTTGCTTACTCAAAAGCTTCAATTTTGACCCCTTTGAGGCACAGAAATGACTTTACACACACTTATTTTAGTTGACAAAGTCCTAATTCACATCCAACAGTCATTAAGAGTCAAAAGATTAAATGTTAAAATTTCATCCATATTGACCATTTTGGGATAGTTCGACATGTCCGGAGTCATCGTTTTTCATCCGAAAATTGATTTTTTGGACTGTACCAAAAATGATTCAAAATGTCAATTGGATTGTGCCTCATGTTGAATAACCACTTTTTAAACCCTCAGAGTGACCAAAATTGCCATTTTTACAGAGTTTTGCTTACTCAAAAGCTTCAATTTTGACCCGTTTCAGGCACAGAAATGACTTTAAACACACTTATTTTAGTTGACAAAGTCATAATTCACATCCAACAGTCATTTACAGTCAAAAGATTAAATGTTAAAATTTCATCCATTTTGACCTTTTTGGGATCGTTCGACATGTCCGGAGTCATCGTTTTTCATTCGAAAATTGATTTTTTGGACTGTACCAAAAATGATTCAAAATGTCAATTGGATCGTGCCTCATGTTGAATAACCACTTTTTAAACCCTCACAGTGACTAAAATTGCCATTTTTACAGAGTTTTGCTTACTCAAAAGCTTCAATTTTGACCCCTTTGAGGCACAGAAATGACTTTAAACACACTTATTTTAGTTGACAAAGTCATAATTCACATCCAACAGCCATTTAGAGTCAAAAGATTAAATGTTAAAATTTCATCCATATTGACCATTTTGGGATAGTTCGACATGTCCGGAGTCATCGTTTTTCATCCGAAAATTGATTTTTTGGACTGTACCAAAAATGATTCAAAATGTCAATTGGATCGTGCCTCATGTTGAATAACCACTTTTTAAACCCTCAGAGTGACCAAAATTGCCATTTTTACAGAGTTTTGCTTACTCAAAAGCTTCAATGTTGACCCGTTTCAGGCACAGAAATGACTTTAAACACACTTATTTTAGTTGACAAAGTCATAATTCACATCCAACAGTCATTTACAGTCAAAAGATTAAATGTTAAAATTTCATCCATTTTGACCTTTTTGGGATCGTTCGACATGTCCGGAGTCATCGTTTTTCATTCGAAAATTGATTTTTTGGACTGTACCAAAAATGATTCAAAATGTCAATTGGATTGTGCCTCATGTTGAATAACCACTTTTTAAACCCTCAGAGTGACCAAAATTGCCATTTTTACAGAGTTTTGCTTACTCAAAAGCTTCAATTTTGACCCGTTTCAGGCACAGAAATGACTTTAAACACACTTATTTTAGTTGACAAAGTCATAATTCACATCCAACAGTCATTTACAGTCAAAAGAATAAATGTTAAAATTTCATCCATTTTGACCTTTTTGGGATCGTTCGACATGTCCGGAGTCATCGTTTTTCATTCGAAAATTGATTTTTTGGACTGTACCAAAAATGATTCAAAATGTCAATTGGATCGTGCCTCATGTTGAATAACCACTTTTTAAACCCTCAGAGTGACCAAAATTGCCATTTTTACAGAGTTTTGCTTACTCAAAAGCTTCAATTTTGACCCGTTTCAGGCACAGAAATGACTTTAAACACACTTATTTTAGTTGACAAAGTCATAATTCACATCCAACAGTCATTTACAGTCAAAAGATTAAATGTTAAAATTTCATCCATATTGACCATTTTGGGATAGTTCGACATGTCCGGAGTCATCGTTTTTCATCCGAAAATTTATTTTTTGGACTGTACCAAAAATGATTCAAAATGTCAATTGGATCGTGCCTCATGTTGAATAACCACTTTTTAAACCCTCAGAGTGACCAAAATTGCCATTTTTACAGAGTTTTGCTTACTCAAAAGCTTCAATTTTGACCCCTTTGAGGCACAGAAATGACTTTACACACACTTATTTTAGTTGACAAAGTCCTAATTCACATCCAACAGTCATTAAGAGTCAAAAGATTAAATGTTAAAATTTCATCCATATTGACCATTTTGGGATAGTTCGACATGTCCGGAGTCATCGTTTTTCATCCGAAAATTGATTTTTTGGACTGTACCAAAAATGATTCAAAATGTCAATTGGATCGTGCCTCATGTTGAATAACCACTTTTTAAACCCTCAGAGTGACCAAAATTCCTATTTTTACAGAGTTTTGCTTACTCAAAAGCTTCAATTTTGACCCGTTTCAGGCACAGAAATGACTTTAAACACACTTATTTTAGTTGACAAAGTCATAATTCACATCCAACAGTCATTTACAGTCAAAAGATTAAATGTTAAAATTTCATCCATTTTGACCTTTTTGGGATCGTTCGACATGTCCGGAGTCATCGTTTTTCATCCGAAAATTGATTTTTTGGACTGTACCAAAAATGATTCAAAAGGTCAATTGGATCGTGCCTCATGTTGAATAATCACTTTTTAAACCCTCAGAGTGACCAAAATTGCCTTTTTTACAGAGTTTTGCTTACTCAGAAGCTTCAATTTTGACCCGTTTCAGGCACAGAAATGACTTTAAACACACTTATTTTAGTTGACAAAGTCATAATTCACATCCAACAGTCATTTACAGTCAAAAGATTAAATGTTAAAATTTCATCCATTTTGACCCTTTTGGGATCGTTCGACATGTCCGGAGTCATCGTTTTTCATTCGAAAATTGATTTTTCGGACTGTACCAAAAATGATTCAAAATGTCAATTGGATCGTGCCTCATGTTGAATAACCACTTTTTAAACCCTCAGAGTGACCAAAATTGCCATTTTTACAGAGTTTTGCTTACTCAAAAGCTTCAATTTTGACCCGTTTCAGGCACAGAAATGACTTTAAACACACTTATTTTAGTTGACAAAGTCATAATTCACATCCAACAGTCATTTACAGTCAAAAGATTAAATGTTAAAATTTCATCCATATTGACCTTTTTGGGATCGTTCGACATGTCCGGAGTCATCGTTTTTCATCCGAAAATTGATTTTTTGGACTGTACCAAAAATGATTCAAAATGTCAATTGGATTGTGCCTCATGTTGAATAACCACTTTTTAAACCCTCAGAGTGACCAAAATTGCCATTTTTACAGAGTTTTGCTTACTCAAAAGCTTCAATTTTGACCCGTTTCAGGCACAGAAATGACTTTAAACACACTTATTTTAGTTGACAAAGTCATAATTCACATCCAACAGTCATTTACAGTCAAAAGATTAAATGTTAAAATTTCATCCATTTTGATCTTTTTGGGATCGTTCGACATGTCCGGAGTCATCGTTTTTCATTCGAAAATTGATTTTTTGGACTGTACCAAAAATGATTCAAAATGTCAATTGGATCGTGCCTCATGTTGAATAACCACTTTTTAAACCCTCAGAGTGACCAAAATTGCCATTTTTACAGAGTTTTGCTTACTCAAAAGCTTCAATTTTGACCCATTTCAGGCACAGAAATGACTTTAAACACACTTATTTTAGTTGACAAAGTCATAATTCACATCCAACAGCCATTTAGAGTCAAAAGATTAAATGTTAAAATTTCATCCATATTGACCATTTTGGGATAGTTCGACATGTCCGGAGTCATCGTTTTTCATCCGAAAATTGATTTTTTGGACTGTACCAAAAATGATTCAAAATGTCAATTGGATCGTGCCTCATGTTGAATAACCACTTTTTAAACCCTCAGAGTGACCAAAATTGCCATTTTTACAGAGTTTTGCTTACTCAAAAGCTTCAATTTTGACCCGTTTCAGGCACAGAAATGACTTTAAACACACTTATTTTAGTTGACAAAGTCATAATTCACATCCAACAGTCATTTACAGTCAAAAGATTAAATGTTAAAATTTCATCCATATTGACCATTTTGGGATAGTTCGACATGTCCGGAGTCATCGTTTTTCATCCGAAAATTGATTTTTTGGACTGTACCAAAAATGATTCAAAATGTCAATTGGATCGTGCCTCATGTTGAATAACCACTTTTTAAACCCTCAGAGTGACCAAAATTCCTATTTTTACAGAGTTTTGCTTACTCAAAAGCTTCAATTTTGACCCGTTTCAGGCACAGAAATGACTTTAAACACACTTATTTTAGTTGACAAAGTCATAATTCACATCCAACAGTCATTTACAGTCAAAAGATTAAATGTTAAAATTTCATCCATTTTGACCTTTTTGGGATCGTTCGACATGTCCGGAGTCATCGTTTTTCATCCGAAAATTGATTTTTTGGACTGTACCAAAAATGATTCAAAATGTCAATTGGATCGTGCCTCATGTTGAATAACCACTTTTTAAACCCTCAGAGTGACCAAAATTGCCATTTTTACAGAGTTTTGCTTACTCAGAAGCTTCAATTTTGACCCGTTTCAGGCACAGAAATGACTTTAAACACACTTATTTTAGTTGACAAAGTCATAATTCACATCCAACAGTCACTTACAGTCAAAAGATTAAATGTTAAAATTTCATCCATTTTGACCCTTTTGGGATCGTTCGACATGTCCGGAGTCATCGTTTTTCATTCGAAAATTGATTTTTCGGACTGTACCAAAAATGATTCAAAATGTCAATTGGATCGTGCCTCATGTTGAATAACCACTTTTTAAACCCTCAGAGTGACCAAAATTGCCATTTTTACAGAGTTTTGCTTACTCAAAAGCTTCAATTTTGACCCGTTTCAGGCACAGAAATGACTTTAAACACACTTATTTTAGTTGACAAAGTCATAATTCACATTCAACATCCATTTAGAGTCAAAAGATTAAATGTTAAAATTTCATCCATATTGACCATTTTGGGATAGTTCGACATGTCCGGAGTCATCGTTTTTCATCCGAAAATTGATTTTTTGGACTGTACCAAAAATGATTCAAAATGTCAATTGGATCGTGCCTCATGTTGAATAACCACTTTTTAAACCCTCAGAGTGACCAAAATTGCCATTTTTACAGAGTTTTGCTTACTCAAAAGCTTCAATTTTGACCCGTTTCAGGCACAGAAATGACTTTAAACACACTTATTTTAGTTGACAAAGTCATAATTCACATCCAACAGTCATTTACAGTCAAAAGATTAAATGTTAAAATTTCATCCATTTTGATCTTTTTGGGATCGTTCGACATGTCCGGAGTCATCGTTTTTCATTCGAAAATTGATTTTTTGGACTGTACCAAAAATGATTCAAAATGTCAATTGGATCGTGCCTCATGTTGAATAACCACTTTTTAAACCCTCAGAGTGACCAAAATTGCCATTTTTACAGAGTTTTGCTTACTCAAAAGCTTCAATTTTGACCCATTTCAGGCACAGAAATGACTTTAAACACACTTATTTTAGTTGACAAAGTCATAATTCACATCCAACAGCCATTTAGAGTCAAAAGATTAAATGTTAAAATTTCATCCATATTGACCATTTTGGGATAGTTCGACATGTCCGGAGTCATCGTTTTTCATCCGAAAATTGATTTTTTGGACTGTACCAAAAATGATTCAAAATGTCAATTGGATCGTGCCTCATGTTGAATAACCACTTTTTAAACCCTCAGAGTGACCAAAATTGCCATTTTTACAGAGTTTTGCTTACTCAAAAGCTTCAATTTTGACCCGTTTCAGGCACAGAAATGACTTTAAACACACTTATTTTAGTTGACAAAGTCATAATTCACATCCAACAGTCATTTACAGTCAAAAGATTAAATGTTAAAATTTCATCCATATTGACCATTTTGGGATAGTTCGACATGTCCGGAGTCATCGTTTTTCATCCGAAAATTGATTTTTTGGACTGTACCAAAAATGATTCAAAATGTCAATTGGATCGTGCCTCATGTTGAATAACCACTTTTTAAACCCTCAGAGTGACCAAAATTCCTATTTTTACAGAGTTTTGCTTACTCAAAAGCTTCAATTTTGACCCGTTTCAGGCACAGAAATGACTTTAAACACACTTATTTTAGTTGACAAAGTCATAATTCACATCCAACAGTCATTTACAGTCAAAAGATTAAATGTTAAAATTTCATCCATTTTGACCTTTTTGGGATTGTTCGACATGTCCGGAGTCATCGGTTGTTCATCCGAAAAATTGATTTTTGGACTGTACCAAAAACGATTCAAAATGTCAATTGGATCGTGCCTCATGTTGAATAACCACTTTTTAAACCTCAGAGTGACCAAAATTGCCATTTTTACAGAGTTTTGCTTACTCAGAAGCTTCAATTTTGACCCGTTTCAGGCACAGAATGACTTTAAACACACTTATTTTAGTTGACAAAGTCATAATTCACATCCAACAGTCATTTACAGTCAAAAGATTAAATGTTAAAATTTCATCCATTTTGACCCTTTTGGAATCGTTCGACATGTCCGGAGTCATCGTTTTTCATTCGAAAATTGATTTTTCGGACTGTACCAAAAATGATTCAAAATGTCAATTGGATCGTGCCTCATGTTGAATAACCACTTTTTAAACCCTCAGAGTGACCAAAATTGCCATTTTTACAGAGTTTTGCTTACTCAAAAGCTTCAATTTTGACCCGTTTCAGGCACAGAAATGACTTTAAACACACTTATTTTAGTTGACAAAGTCATAATTCACATTCAACATCCATTTAGAGTCAAAAGATTAAATGTTAAAATTTCATCCATATTGACCATTTTGGGATAGTTCGACATGTCCGGAGTCATCGTTTTTCATCCGAAAATTGATTTTTTGGACTGTACCAAAAATGATTCAAAATGTCAATTGGATCGTGCCTCATGTTGAATAACCACTTTTTAAACCCTCAGAGTGACCAAAATTGCCATTTTTACAGAGTTTTGCTTACTCAAAAGCTTCAATTTTGACCCGTTTCAGGCACAGAAATGACTTTAAACACACTTATTTTAGTTGACAAAGTCATAATTCACATCCAACAGTCATTTACAGTCAAAAGATTAAATGTTAAAATTTCATCCATATTGACCATTTTGGGATAGTTCGACATGTCCGGAGTCATCGTTTTTCATCCGAAAATTGATTTTTTGGACTGTACCAAAAATGATTCAAAATGTCAATTGGATCGTGCCTCATGTTGAATAACCACTTTTTAAACCCTCACAGTGACCAAAATTGCCATTTTTACAGAGTTTTGCTTACTCAAAAGCTTCAATTTTGACCCCTTTGAGGCACAGAAATGACTTTACACACACTTATTTTAGTTGACAAAGTCCTAATTCACATCCAACAGTCATTAAGAGTCAAAAGATTAAATGTTAAAATTTCATCCATATTGACCATTTTGGGATAGTTCGACATGTCCGGAGTCATCGTTTTTCATCCGAAAATTGATTTTTTGGACTGTACCACAAATGATTCAAAATGTCAATTGGATCGTGCCTCATGTTGAATAACCACTTTTTAAACCCTCAGAGTGACCAAAATTCCTATTTTTACAGAGTTTTGCTTACTCAAAAGCTTCAATTTTGACCCGTTTCAGGCACAGAAATGACTTTAAACACACTTATTTTAGTTGACAAAGTCATAATTCACATCCAACAGTCATTTACAGTCAAAAGATTAAATGTTAAAATTTCATCCATTTTGACCTTTTTGGGATCGTTCGACATGTCCGGAGTCATCGTTTTTCATCCGAAAATTGATTTTTTGGACTGTACCAAAAATGATTCAAAATGTCAATTGGATCGTGCCTCATGTTGAATAACCACTTTTTAAACCCTCAGAGTGACCAAAATTGCCATTTTTACAGAGTTTTGCTTACTCAAAAGCTTCAATTTTGACCCGTTTCAGGCACAGAAATGACTTTAAACACACTTATTTTAGTTGACAAAGTCATAATTCACATTCAACAGCCATTTAGAGTCAAAAGATTAAATGTTAAAATTTCATCCATATTGACCATTTTGGGATAGTTCGACATGTCCGGAGTCATCGTTTTTCATCCGAAAATTGATTTTTTGGACTGTACCAAAAATGATTCAAAATGTCAATTGGATCGTGCCTCATGTTGAATAACCACTTTTTAAACCCTCACAGTGACCAAAATTGCCATTTTTACAGAGTTTTGCTTACTCAAAAGCTTCAATTTTGACCCCTTTGAGGCACAGAAATGACTTTACACACACTTATTTTAGTTGACAAAGTCCTAATTCACATCCAACAGTCATTAAGAGTCAAAAGATTAAATGTTAAAATTTCATCCATATTGACCATTTTGGGATAGTTCGACATGTCCGGAGTCATCGTTTTTCATCCGAAAATTGATTTTTTGGACTGTACCAAAAATGATTCAAAATGTCAATTGGATCGTGCCTCATGTTGAATAACCACTTTTTAAACCCTCAGAGTGACCAAAATTCCTATTTTTACAGAGTTTTGCTTACTCAAAAGCTTCAATTTTGACCCGTTTCAGGCACAGAAATGACTTTAAACACACTTATTTTAGTTGACAAAGTCATAATTCACATCCAACAGTCATTTACAGTCAAAAGATTAAATGTTAAAATTTCATCCATTTTGACCTTTTTGGGATCGTTCGACATGTCCGGAGTCATCGTTTTTCATCCGAAAATTGATTTTTTGGACTGTACCAAAAATGATTCAAAAGGTCAATTGGATCGTGCCTCATGTTGAATAACCACTTTTTAAACCCTCAGAGTGACCAAAATTGCCATTTTTACAGAGTTTTGCTTACTCAGAAGCTTCAATTTTGACCCATTTCAGGCACAGAAATGACTTTAAACACACTTATTTTAGTTGACAAAGTCATAATTCACATCCAACAGTCATTTACAGTCAAAAGATTAAATGTTAAAATTTCATCCATTTTGACCCTTTTGGGATCGTTCGACATGTCCGGAGTCATCGTTTTTCATTCGAAAATTGATTTTTCGGACTGTACCAAAAATGATTCAAAATGTCAATTGGATCGTGCCTCATGTTGAATAACCACTTTTTAAACCCTCAGAGTGACCAAAATTGCCATTTTTACAGAGTTTTGCTTACTCAAAAGCTTCAATTTTGACCCGTTTCAGGCACAGAAATGACTTTAAACACACTTATTTTAGTTGACAAAGTCATAATTCACATCCAACAGTCATTTACAGTCAAAAGATTAAATGTTAAAATTTCATCCATATTGACCTTTTTGGGATCGTTCGACATGTCCGGAGTTATCGTTTTTCATCCGAAAATTGATTTTTTGGACTGTACCAAAAATGATTCAAAATGTCAATTGGATTGTGCCTCATGTTGAATAACCACTTTTTAAACCCTCAGAGTGACCAAAATTGCCATTTTTACAGAGTTTTGCTTACTCAAAAGCTTCAATTTTGACCCGTTTCAGGCACAGAAATGACTTTAAACACACTTATTTTAGTTGACAAAGTCATAATTCACATCCAACAGTCATTTACAGTCAAAAGATTAAATGTTAAAATTTCATCCATTTTGACCTTTTTGGGATCGTTCGACATGTCCGGAGTCATCGTTTTTCATTCGAAAATTGATTTTTTGGACTGTACCAAAAATGATTCAAAATGTCAATTGGATCGTGCCTCATGTTGAATAACCACTTTTTAAACCCTCAGAGTGACCAAAATTGCCATTTTTACAGAGTTTTGCTTACTCAAAAGCTTCAATTTTGACCCGTTTCAGGCACAGAAATGACTTTAAACACACTTATTTTAGTTGACAAAGTCATAATTCACATCCAACAGCCATTTAGAGTCAAAAGATTAAATGTTAAAATTTCATCCATATTGACCATTTTGGGATAGTTCGACATGTCCGGAGTCATCGTTTTTCATCCGAAAATTGATTTTTTGGACTGTACCAAAAATGATTCAAAATGTCAATTGGATCGTGCCTCATGTTGAATAACCACTTTTTAAACCCTCAGAGTGACCAAAATTGCCATTTTTACAGAGTTTTGCTTACTCAAAAGCTTCAATTTTGACCCGTTTCAGGCACAGAAATGACTTTAAACACACTTATTTTAGTTGACAAAGTCATAATTCACATCCAACAGTCATTTACAGTCAAAAGATTAAATGTTAAAATTTCATCCATATTGACCATTTTGGGATAGTTCGACATGTCCGGAGTCATCGTTTTTCATCCGAAAATTGATTTTTTGGACTGTACCAAAAATGATTCAAAATGTCAATTGGATCGTGCCTCATGTTGAATAACCACTTTTTAAACCCTCACAGTGACCAAAATTGCCATTTTTACAGAGTTTTGCTTACTCAAAAGCTTCAATTTTGACCCCTTTGAGGCACAGAAATGACTTTACACACACTTATTTTAGTTGACAAAGTCCTAATTCACATCCAACAGTCATTAAGAGTCAAAAGATTAAATGTTAAAATTTCATCCATATTGACCATTTTGGGATAGTTCGACATGTCCGGAGTCATCGTTTTTCATCCGAAAATTGATTTTTTGGACTGTACCAAAAATGATTCAAAATGTCAATTGGATCGTGCCTCATGTTGAATAACCACTTTTTAAACCCTCAGAGTGACCAAAATTCCTATTTTTACAGAGTTTTGCTTACTCAAAAGCTTCAATTTTGACCCGTTTCAGGCACAGAAATGACTTTAAACACACTTATTTTAGTTGACAAAGTCATAATTCACATCCAACAGTCATTTACAGTCAAAAGATTAAATGTTAAAATTTCATCCATTTTGACCTTTTTGGGATCGTTCGACATGTCCGGAGTCATCGTTTTTCATCCGAAAATTGATTTTTTGGACTGTACCAAAAATGATTCAAAATGTCAATTGGATCGTGCCTCATGTTGAATAACCACTTTTTAAACCCTCAGAGTGACCAAAATTGCCATTTTTACAGAGTTTTGCTTACTCAAAAGCTTCAATTTTGACCCGTTTCAGGCACAGAAATGACTTTAAACACACTTATTTTAGTTGACAAAGTCATAATTCACATTCAACATCCATTTAGAGTCAAAAGATTAAATGTTAAAATTTCATCCATATTGACCATTTTGGGATAGTTCGACATGTCCGGAGTCATCGTTTTTCATCCGAAAATTGATTTTTTGGACTGTACCAAAAATGATTCAAAATGTCAATTGGATCGTGCCTCATGTTGAATAACCACTTTTTAAACCCTCAGAGTGACCAAAATTGCCATTTTTACAGAGTTTTGCTTACTCAAAAGCTTCAATTTTGACCCGTTTCAGGCACAGAAATGACTTTAAACACACTTATTTTAGTTGACAAAGTCATAATTCACATCCAACAGTCATTTACAGTCAAAAGATTAAATGTTAAAATTTCATCCATTTTGATCTTTTTGGGATCGTTCGACATGTCCGGAGTCATCGTTTTTCATTCGAAAATTGATTTTTTGGACTGTACCAAAAATGATTCAAAATGTCAATTGGATCGTGCCTCATGTTGAATAACCACTTTTTAAACCCTCAGAGTGACCAAAATTGCCATTTTTACAGAGTTTTGCTTACTCAAAAGCTTCAATTTTGACCCATTTCAGGCACAGAAATGACTTTAAACACACTTATTTTAGTTGACAAAGTCATAATTCACATCCAACAGCCATTTAGAGTCAAAAGATTAAATGTTAAAATTTCATCCATATTGACCATTTTGGGATAGTTCGACATGTCCGGAGTCATCGTTTTTCATCCGAAAATTGATTTTTTGGACTGTACCAAAAATGATTCAAAATGTCAATTGGATCGTGCCTCATGTTGAATAACCACTTTTTAAACCCTCAGAGTGACCAAAATTGCCATTTTTACAGAGTTTTGCTTACTCAAAAGCTTCAATTTTGACCCGTTTCAGGCACAGAAATGACTTTAAACACACTTATTTTAGTTGACAAAGTCATAATTCACATCCAACAGTCATTTACAGTCAAAAGATTAAATGTTAAAATTTCATCCATATTGACCATTTTGGGATAGTTCGACATGTCCGGAGTCATCGTTTTTCATCCGAAAATTGATTTTTTGGACTGTACCAAAAATGATTCAAAATGTCAATTGGATCGTGCCTCATGTTGAATAACCACTTTTTAAACCCTCAGAGTGACCAAAATTCCTATTTTTACAGAGTTTTGCTTACTCAAAAGCTTCAATTTTGACCCGTTTCAGGCACAGAAATGACTTTAAACACACTTATTTTAGTTGACAAAGTCATAATTCACATCCAACAGTCATTTACAGTCAAAAGATTAAATGTTAAAATTTCATCCATTTTGACCTTTTTGGGATCGTTCGACATGTCCGGAGTCATCGTTTTTCATCCGAAAATTGATTTTTTGGACTGTACCAAAAATGATTCAAAATGTCAATTGGATCGTGCCTCATGTTGAATAACCACTTTTTAAACCCTCAGAGTGACCAAAATTGCCATTTTTACAGAGTTTTGCTTACTCAGAAGCTTCAATTTTGACCCGTTTCAGGCACAGAAATGACTTTAAACACACTTATTTTAGTTGACAAAGTCATAATTCACATCCAACAGTCATTTACAGTCAAAAGATTAAATGTTAAAATTTCATCCATTTTGACCCTTTTGGGATCGTTCGACATGTCCGGAGTCATCGTTTTTCATTCGAAAATTGATTTTTCGGACTGTACCAAAAATGATTCAAAATGTCAATTGGATCGTGCCTCATGTTGAATAACCACTTTTTAAACCCTCAGAGTGACCAAAATTGCCATTTTTACAGAGTTTTGCTTACTCAAAAGCTTCAATTTTGACCCGTTTCAGGCACAGAAATGACTTTAAACACACTTATTTTAGTTGACAAAGTCATAATTCACATTCAACATCCATTTAGAGTCAAAAGATTAAATGTTAAAATTTCATCCATATTGACCATTTTGGGATAGTTCGACATGTCCGGAGTCATCGTTTTTCATCCGAAAATTGATTTTTTGGACTGTACCAAAAATGATTCAAAATGTCAATTGGATCGTGCCTCATGTTGAATAACCACTTTTTAAACCCTCAGAGTGACCAAAATTGCCATTTTTACAGAGTTTTGCTTACTCAAAAGCTTCAATTTTGACCCGTTTCAGGCACAGAAATGACTTTAAACACACTTATTTTAGTTGACAAAGTCATAATTCACATCCAACAGTCATTTACAGTCAAAAGATTAAATGTTAAAATTTCATCCATATTGACCATTTTGGGATAGTTCGAAATGTCCGGAGTCATCGTTTTTCATCCGAAAATTGATTTTTTGGACTGTACCAAAAATGATTCAAAATGTCAATTGGATCGTGCCTCATGTTGAATAACCACTTTTTAAACCCTCACAGTGACCAAAATTGCCATTTTTACAGAGTTTTGCTTACTCAAAAGCTTCAATTTTGACCCCTTTGAGGCACAGAAATGACTTTACACACACTTATTTTAGTTGACAAAGTCCTAATTCACATCCAACAGTCATTAAGAGTCAAAAGATTAAATGTTAAAATTTCATCCATATTGACCATTTTGGGATAGTTCGACATGTCCAGAGTCATCGTTTTTCATCCGAAAATTGATTTTTTGGACTGTACCACAAATGATTCAAAATGTCAATTGGATCGTGCCTCATGTTGAATAACCACTTTTTAAACCCTCAGAGTGACCAAAATTCCTATTTTTACAGAGTTTTGCTTACTCAAAAGCTTCAATTTTGACCCGTTTCAGGCACAGAAATGACTTTAAACACACTTATTTTAGTTGACAAAGTCATAATTCACATCCAACAGTCATTTACAGTCAAAAGATTAAATGTTAAAATTTCATCCATTTTGACCTTTTTGGGATCGTTCGACATGTCCGGAGTCATCGTTTTTCATCCGAAAATTGATTTTTTGGACTGTACCAAAAATGATTCAAAATGTCAATTGGATCGTGCCTCATGTTGAATAACCACTTTTTAAACCCTCAGAGTGACCAAAATTGCCATTTTTACAGAGTTTTGCTTACTCAGAAGCTTCAATTTTGACCCGTTTCAGGCACAGAAATGACTTTAAACACACTTATTTTAGTTGACAAAGTCATAATTCACATCCAACAGTCATTTACAGTCAAAAGATTAAATGTTAAAATTTCATCCATTTTAACCCTTTTGGGATCGTTCGACATGTCCGGAGTCATCGTTTTTCATTCGAAAATTGATTTTTCGGACTGTACCAAAAATGATTCAAAATGTCAATTGGATCGTGCCTCATGTTGAATAACCACTTTTTAAACCCTCAGAGTGACCAAAATTGCCATTTTTACAGAGTTTTGCTTACTCAAAAGCTTCAATTTTGACCCGTTTCAGGCACAGAAATGACTTTAAACACACTTATTTTAGTTGACAAAGTCATAATTCACATTCAAGAGCCATTTAGAGTCAAAAGATTAAATGTTAAAATTTCATCCATATTGACCATTTTGGGATAGTTCGACATGTCCGGAGTCATCGTTTTTCATCCGAAAATTGATTTTTTGGACTGTACCAAAAATGATTCAAAATGTCAATTGGATCGTGCCTCATGTTGAATAACCACTTTTTAAACCCTCAGAGTGACCAAAATTGCCATTTTTACAGAGTTTTGCTTACTCAAAAGCTTCAATTTTGACCCGTTTCAGGCACAGAAATGACTTTAAACACACTTATTTTAGTTGACAAAGTCATAATTCACATCCAACAGTCATTTACAGTCAAAAGATTAAATGTTAAAATTTCATCCATATTGACCATTTTGGGATAGTTCGACATGTCCGGAGTCATCGTTTTTCATCCGAAAATTGATTTTTTGGACTGTACCAAAAATGATTCAAAATGTCAATTGGATCGTGCCTCATGTTGAATAACCACTTTTTAAACCCTCACAGTGACCAAAATTGCCATTTTTACAGAGTTTTGCTTACTCAAAAGCTTCAATTTTGACCCCTTTGAGGCACAGAAATGACTTTACACACACTTATTTTAGTTGACAAAGTCCTAATTCACATCCAACAGTCATTAAGAGTCAAAAGATTAAATGTTAAAATTTCATCCATATTGACCATTTTGGGATAGTTCGACATGTCCGGAGTCATCGTTTTTCATCCGAAAATTGATTTTTTGGACTGTACCAAAAATGATTCAAAATGTCAATTGGATCGTGCCTCATGTTGAATAACCACTTTTTAAACCCTCAGAGTGACCAAAATTCCTATTTTTACAGAGTTTTGCTTACTCAAAAGCTTCAATTTTGACCCGTTTCAGGCACAGAAATGACTTTAAACACACTTATTTTAGTTGACAAAGTCATAATTCACATCCAACAGTCATTTACAGTCAAAAGATTAAATGTTAAAATTTCATCCATTTTGACCTTTTTGGGATCGTTCGACATGTCCGGAGTCATCGTTTTTCATCCGAAAATTGATTTTTTGGACTGTACCAAAAATGATTCAAAAGGTCAATTGGATCGTGCCTCATGTTGAATAACCACTTTTTAAACCCTCAGAGTGACCAAAATTGCCATTTTTACAGAGTTTTGCTTACTCAGAAGCTTCAATTTTGACCCATTTCAGGCACAGAAATGACTTTAAACACACTTATTTTAGTTGACAAAGTCATAATTCACATCCAACAGTCATTTACAGTCAAAAGATTAAATGTTAAAATTTCATCCATTTTGACCCTTTTGGGATCGTTCGACATGTCCGGAGTCATCGTTTTTCATTCGAAAATTGATTTTTCGGACTGTACCAAAAATGATTCAAAATGTCAATTGGATCGTGCCTCATGTTGAATAACCACTTTTTAAACCCTCAGAGTGACCAAAATTGCCATTTTTACAGAGTTTTGCTTACTCAAAAGCTTCAATTTTGACCCGTTTCAGGCACAGAAATGACTTTAAACACACTTATTTTAGTTGACAAAGTCATAATTCACATCCAACAGTCATTTACAGTCAAAAGATTAAATGTTAAAATTTCATCCATATTGACCTTTTTGGGATCGTTCGACATGTCCGGAGTTATCGTTTTTCATCCGAAAATTGATTTTTTGGACTGTACCAAAAATGATTCAAAATGTCAATTGGATTGTGCCTCATGTTGAATAACCACTTTTTAAACCCTCAGAGTGACCAAAATTGCCATTTTTACAGAGTTTTGCTTACTCAAAAGCTTCAATTTTGACCCGTTTCAGGCACAGAAATGACTTTAAACACACTTATTTTAGTTGACAAAGTCATAATTCACATCCAACAGTCATTTACAGTCAAAAGATTAAATGTTAAAATTTCATCCATTTTGACCTTTTTGGGATCGTTCGACATGTCCGGAGTCATCGTTTTTCATTCGAAAATTGATTTTTTGGACTGTACCAAAAATGATTCAAAATGTCAATTGGATCGTGCCTCATGTTGAATAACCACTTTTTAAACCCTCAGAGTGACCAAAATTGCCATTTTTACAGAGTTTTGCTTACTCAAAAGCTTCAATTTTGACCCGTTTCAGGCACAGAAATGACTTTAAACACACTTATTTTAGTTGACAAAGTCATAATTCACATCCAACAGCCATTTAGAGTCAAAAGATTAAATGTTAAAATTTCATCCATATTGACCATTTTGGGATAGTTCGACATGTCCGGAGTCATCGTTTTTCATCCGAAAATTGATTTTTTGGACTGTACCAAAAATGATTCAAAATGTCAATTGGATCGTGCCTCATGTTGAATAACCACTTTTTAAACCCTCAGAGTGACCAAAATTGCCATTTTTACAGAGTTTTGCTTACTCAAAAGCTTCAATTTTGACCCGTTTCAGGCACAGAAATGACTTTAAACACACTTATTTTAGTTGACAAAGTCATAATTCACATCCAACAGTCATTTACAGTCAAAAGATTAAATGTTAAAATTTCATCCATATTGACCATTTTGGGATAGTTCGACATGTCCGGAGTCATCGTTTTTCATCCGAAAATTGATTTTTTGGACTGTACCAAAAATGATTCAAAATGTCAATTGGATCGTGCCTCATGTTGAATAACCACTTTTTAAACCCTCACAGTGACCAAAATTGCCATTTTTACAGAGTTTTGCTTACTCAAAAGCTTCAATTTTGACCCCTTTGAGGCACAGAAATGACTTTACACACACTTATTTTAGTTGACAAAGTCCTAATTCACATCCAACAGTCATTAAGAGTCAAAAGATTAAATGTTAAAATTTCATCCATATTGACCATTTTGGGATAGTTCGACATGTCCGGAGTCATCGTTTTTCATCCGAAAATTGATTTTTTGGACTGTACCAAAAATGATTCAAAATGTCAATTGGATCGTGCCTCATGTTGAATAACCACTTTTTAAACCCTCAGAGTGACCAAAATTCCTATTTTTACAGAGTTTTGCTTACTCAAAAGCTTCAATTTTGACCCGTTTCAGGCACAGAAATGACTTTAAACACACTTATTTTAGTTGACAAAGTCATAATTCACATCCAACAGTCATTTACAGTCAAAAGATTAAATGTTAAAATTTCATCCATTTTGACCTTTTTGGGATCGTTCGACATGTCCGGAGTCATCGTTTTTCATCCGAAAATTGATTTTTTGGACTGTACCAAAAATGATTCAAAATGTCAATTGGATCGTGCCTCATGTTGAATAACCACTTTTTAAACCCTCAGAGTGACCAAAATTGCCATTTTTACAGAGTTTTGCTTACTCAGAAGCTTCAATTTTGACCCGTTTCAGGCACAGAAATGACTTTAAACACACTTATTTTAGTTGACAAAGTCATAATTCACATCCAACAGTCATTTACAGTCAAAAGATTAAATGTTAAAATTTCATCCATTTTGACCCTTTTGGGATCGTTCGACATGTCCGGAGTCATCGTTTTTCATTCGAAAATTGATTTTTCGGACTGTACCAAAAATGATTCAAAATGTCAATTGGATCGTGCCTCATGTTGAATAACCACTTTTTAAACCCTCAGAGTGACCAAAATTGCCATTTTTACAGAGTTTTGCTTACTCAAAAGCTTCAATTTTGACCCGTTTCAGGCACAGAAATGACTTTAAACACACTTATTTTAGTTGACAAAGTCATAATTCACATCCAACAGCCATTTAGAGTCAAAAGATTAAATGTTAAAATTTCATCCATATTGACCATTTTGGGATAGTTCGACATGTCCGGAGTCATCGTTTTTCATCCGAAAATTGATTTTTTGGACTGTACCAAAAATGATTCAAAATGTCAATTGGATCGTGCCTCATGTTGAATAACCACTTTTTAAACCCTCAGAGTGACCAAAATTGCCATTTTTACAGAGTTTTGCTTACTCAAAAGCTTCAATTTTGACCCGTTTCAGGCACAGAAATGACTTTAAACACACTTATTTTAGTTGACAAAGTCATAATTCACATCCAACAGTCATTTACAGTCAAAAGATTAAATGTTAAAATTTCATCCATATTGACCATTTTGGGATAGTTCGACATGTCCGGAGTCATCGTTTTTCATCCGAAAATTGATTTTTTGGACTGTACCAAAAATGATTCAAAATGTCAATTGGATCGTGCCTCATGTTGAATAACCACTTTTTAAACCCTCACAGTGACCAAAATTGCCATTTTTACAGAGTTTTGCTTACTCAAAAGCTTCAATTTTGACCCCTTTGAGGCACAGAAATGACTTTACACACACTTATTTTAGTTGACAAAGTCCTAATTCACATCCAACAGTCATTAAGAGTCAAAAGATTAAATGTTAAAATTTCATCCATATTGACCATTTTGGGATAGTTCGACATGTCCGGAGTCATCGTTTTTCATCCGAAAATTGATTTTTTGGACTGTACCAAAAATGATTCAAAATGTCAATTGGATCGTGCCTCATGTTGAATAACCACTTTTTAAACCCTCAGAGTGACCAAAATTCCTATTTTTACAGAGTTTTGCTTACTCAAAAGCTTCAATTTTGAGCCGTTTCAGGCACAGAAATGACTTTAAACACACTTATTTTAGTTGACAAAGTCATAATTCACATCCAACAGTCATTTACAGTCAAAAGATTAAATGTTAAAATTTCATCCATTTTGACCTTTTTGGGATCGTTCGACATGTCCGGAGTCATCGTTTTTCATCCGAAAATTGATTTTTTGGACTGTACCAAAAATGATTCAAAATGTCAATTGGATCGTGCCTCATGTTGAATAACCACTTTTTAAACCCTCAGAGTGACCAAAATTCCTATTTTTACAGAGTTTTGCTTACTCAAAAGCTTCAATTTTGACCCGTTTCAGGCACAGAAATGACTTTAAACACACTTATTTTAGTTGACAAAGTCATAATTCACATCCAACAGTCATTTACAGTCAAAAGATTAAATGTTAAAATTTCATCCATTTTGACCTTTTTGGGATCGTTCGACATGTCCGGAGTCATCGTTTTTCATCCGAAAATTGATTTTTTGGACTGTACCAAAAATGATTCAAAAGGTCAATTGGATCGTGCCTCATGTTGAATAACCACTTTTTAAACCCTCAGAGTGACCAAAATTGCCATTTTTACAGAGTTTTGCTTACTCAGAAGCTTCAATTTTGACCCATTTCAGGCACAGAAATGACTTTAAACACACTTATTTTAGTTGACAAAGTCATAATTCACATCCAACAGTCATTTACAGTCAAAAGATTAAATGTTAAAATTTCATCCATTTTGACCCTTTTGGGATCGTTCGACATGTCCGGAGTCATCGTTTTTCATTCGAAAATTGATTTTTCGGACTGTACCAAAAATGATTCAAAATGTCAATTGGATCGTGCCTCATGTTGAATAACCACTTTTTAAACCCTCAGAGTGACCAAAATTGCCATTTTTACAGAGTTTTGCTTACTCAAAAGCTTCAATTTTGACCCGTTTCAGGCACAGAAATGACTTTAAACACACTTATTTTAGTTGACAAAGTCATAATTCACATCCAACAGTCATTTACAGTCAAAAGATTAAATGTTAAAATTTCATCCATATTGACCTTTTTGGGATCGTTCGACATGTCCGGAGTTATCGTTTTTCATCCGAAAATTGATTTTTTGGACTGTACCAAAAATGATTCAAAATGTCAATTGGATTGTGCCTCATGTTGAATAACCACTTTTTAAACCCTCAGAGTGACCAAAATTGCCATTTTTACAGAGTTTTGCTTACTCAAAAGCTTCAATTTTGACCCGTTTCAGGCACAGAAATGACTTTAAACACACTTATTTTAGTTGACAAAGTCATAATTCACATCCAACAGTCATTTACAGTCAAAAGATTAAATGTTAAAATTTCATCCATTTTGACCTTTTTGGGATCGTTCGACATGTCCGGAGTCATCGTTTTTCATTCGAAAATTGATTTTTTGGACTGTACCAAAAATGATTCAAAATGTCAATTGGATCGTGCCTCATGTTGAATAACCACTTTTTAAACCCTCAGAGTGACCAAAATTGCCATTTTTACAGAGTTTTGCTTACTCAAAAGCTTCAATTTTGACCCGTTTCAGGCACAGAAATGACTTTAAACACACTTATTTTAGTTGACAAAGTCATAATTCACATCCAACAGCCATTTAGAGTCAAAAGATTAAATGTTAAAATTTCATCCATATTGACCATTTTGGGATAGTTCGACATGTCCGGAGTCATCGTTTTTCATCCGAAAATTGATTTTTTGGACTGTACCAAAAATGATTCCAAATGTCAATTGGATCGTGCCTCATGTTGAATAACCACTTTTTAAACCCTCAGAGTGACCAAAATTGCCATTTTTACAGAGTTTTGCTTACTCAAAAGCTTCAATTTTGACCCGTTTCAGGCACAGAAATGACTTTAAACACACTTATTTTAGTTGACAAAGTCATAATTCACATCCAACAGTCATTTACAGTCAAAAGATTAAATGTTAAAATTTCATCCATATTGACCATTTTGGGATAGTTCGACATGTCCGGAGTCATCGTTTTTCATCCGAAAATTGATTTTTTGGACTGTACCAAAAATGATTCAAAATGTCAATTGGATCGTGCCTCATGTTGAATAACCACTTTTTAAACCCTCACAGTGACCAAAATTGCCATTTTTACAGAGTTTTGCTTACTCAAAAGCTTCAATTTTGACCCCTTTGAGGCACAGAAATGACTTTACACACACTTATTTTAGTTGACAAAGTCCTAATTCACATCCAACAGTCATTAAGAGTCAAAAGATTAAATGTTAAAATTTCATCCATATTGACCATTTTGGGATAGTTCGACATGTCCGGAGTCATCGTTTTTCATCCGAAAATTGATTTTTTGGACTGTACCAAAAATGATTCAAAATGTCAATTGGATCGTGCCTCATGTTGAATAACCACTTTTTAAACCCTCAGAGTGACCAAAATTCCTATTTTTACAGAGTTTTGCTTACTCAAAAGCTTCAATTTTGACCCGTTTCAGGCACAGAAATGACTTTAAACACACTTATTTTAGTTGACAAAGTCATAATTCACATCCAACAGTCATTTACAGTCAAAAGATTAAATGTTAAAATTTCATCCATTTTGACCTTTTTGGGATCGTTCGACATGTCCGGAGTCATCGTTTTTCATCCGAAAATTGATTTTTTGGACTGTACCAAAAATGATTCAAAATGTCAATTGGATCGTGCCTCATGTTGAATAACCACTTTTTAAACCCTCAGAGTGACCAAAATTGCCATTTTTACAGAGTTTTGCTTACTCAGAAGCTTCAATTTTGACCCGTTTCAGGCACAGAAATGACTTTAAACACACTTATTTTAGTTGACAAAGTCATAATTCACATCCAACAGTCATTTACAGTCAAAAGATTAAATGTTAAAATTTCATCCATTTTGACCCTTTTGGGATCGTTCGACATGTCCGGAGTCATCGTTTTTCATTCGAAAATTGATTTTTCGGACTGTACCAAAAATGATTCAAAATGTCAATTGGATCGTGCCTCATGTTGAATAACCACTTTTTAAACCCTCAGAGTGACCAAAATTGCCATTTTTACAGAGTTTTGCTTACTCAAAAGCTTCAATTTTGACCCGTTTCAGGCACAGAAATGACTTTAAACACACTTATTTTAGTTGACAAAGTCATAATTCACATCCAACAGCCATTTAGAGTCAAAAGATTAAATGTTAAAATTTCATCCATATTGACCATTTTGGGATAGTTCGACATGTCCGGAGTCATCGTTTTTCATCCGAAAATTGATTTTTTGGACTGTACCAAAAATGATTCAAAATGTCAATTGGATCGTGCCTCATGTTGAATAACCACTTTTTAAACCCTCAGAGTGACCAAAATTGCCATTTTTACAGAGTTTTGCTTACTCAAAAGCTTCAATTTTGACCCGTTTCAGGCACAGAAATGACTTTAAACACACTTATTTTAGTTGACAAAGTCATAATTCACATCCAACAGTCATTTACAGTCAAAAGATTAAATGTTAAAATTTCATCCATATTGACCATTTTGGGATAGTTCGACATGTCCGGAGTCATCGTTTTTCATCCGAAAATTGATTTTTTGGACTGTACCAAAAATGATTCAAAATGTCAATTGGATCGTGCCTCATGTTGAATAACCACTTTTTAAACCCTCACAGTGACCAAAATTGCCATTTTTACAGAGTTTTGCTTACTCAAAAGCTTCAATTTTGACCCCTTTGAGGCACAGAAATGACTTTACACACACTTATTTTAGTTGACAAAGTCCTAATTCACATCCAACAGTCATTAAGAGTCAAAAGATTAAATGTTAAAATTTCATCCATATTGACCATTTTGGGATAGTTCGACATGTCCGGAGTCATCGTTTTTCATCCGAAAATTGATTTTTTGGACTGTACCAAAAATGATTCAAAATGTCAATTGGATCGTGCCTCATGTTGAATAACCACTTTTTAAACCCTCAGAGTGACCAAAATTCCTATTTTTACAGAGTTTTGCTTACTCAAAAGCTTCAATTTTGAGCCGTTTCAGGCACAGAAATGACTTTAAACACACTTATTTTAGTTGACAAAGTCATAATTCACATCCAACAGTCATTTACAGTCAAAAGATTAAATGTTAAAATTTCATCCATTTTGACCTTTTTGGGATCGTTCGACATGTCCGGAGTCATCGTTTTTCATCCGAAAATTGATTTTTTGGACTGTACCAAAAATGATTCAAAATGTCAATTGGATCGTGCCTCATGTTGAATAACCACTTTTTAAACCCTCAGAGTGACCAAAATTGCCATTTTTACAGAGTTTTGCTTACTCAGAAGCTTCAATTTTGACCTGTTTCAGGCACAGAAATGACTTTAAACACACTTATTTTAGTTGACAACGTCATAATTCACATCCAACAGTCATTTACAGTCAAAAGATTAAATGTTAAAATTTCATCCATTTTGACCCTTTTGGGATCGTTCGACATGTCCGGAGTCATCGTTTTTCATTCGAAAATTGATTTTTCGGACTGTACCAAAAATGATTCAAAATGTCAATTGGATCGTGCCTCATGTTGAATAACCACTTTTTAAACCCTCAGAGTGACCAAAATTGCCATTTTTACAGAGTTTTGCTTACTCAAAAGCTTCAATTTTGACCCGTTTCAGGCACAGAAATGACTTTAAACACACTTATTTTAGTTGACAAAGTCATAATTCACATCCAACAGTCATTTACAGTCAAAAGATTAAATGTTAAAATTTCATCCATATTGACCTTTTTGGGATCGTTCGACATGTCCGGAGTCATCGTTTTTCATCCGAAAATTGATTTTTTGGACTGTACCAAAAATGATTCAAAATGTCAATTGGATCGTGCCTCATGTTGAATAACCACTTTTTAAACCCTCAGAGTGACCAAAATTGCCATTTTTACAGAGTTTTGCTTACTCAGAAGCTTCAATTTTGACCTGTTTCAGGCACAGAAATGACTTTAAACACACTTATTTTAGTTGACAACGTCATAATTCACATCCAACAGTCATTTACAGTCAAAAGATTAAATGTTAAAATTTCATCCATTTTGACCCTTTTGGGATCGTTCGACATGTCCGGAGTCATCGTTTTTCATTCGAAAATTGATTTTTCGGACTGTACCAAAAATGATTCAAAATGTCAATTGGATCGTGCCTCATGTTGAATAACCACTTTTTAAACCCTCACAGTGACCAAAATTGCCATTTTTACAGAGTTTTGCTTACTCAAAAGCTTCAATTTTGACCCCTTTGAGGCACAGAAATGACTTTAAACACACTTAGTTTAGTTGACAAAGTCATAATTCACATCCAACAGTCATTTAGAATCAAAAGATTAAATGTTAAAATTTCATCCATATTGACCATTTTGGGATAGTTCGACATGTCCGGAGTCAACGTTTTTCATCCGAAAATTGATTTTTTGGACTGTACCAAAAATGATTCAAAATGTCAATTGGATCGTGCCTCATGTTGAATAACCACTTTTTAAACCCTCAGAGTGACCAAAATTGCCATTTTTACAGAGTTTTGCTTACTCAAAAGCTTCAATGTTGACCCGTTTCAGGCACAGAAATGACTTTAAACACACTTATTTTAGTTGACAAAGTCATAATTCACATCCAACAGTCATTTACAGTCAAAAGATTAAATGTTAAAATTTCATCCATTTTGACCTTTTTGGGATCGTTCGACATGTCCGGAGTCATCGTTTTTCATTCGAAAATTGATTTTTTGGACTGTACCAAAAATGATTCAAAATGTCAATTGGATTGTGCCTCATGTTGAATAACCACTTTTTAAACCCTCAGAGTGACCAAAATTGCCATTTTTACAGAGTTTTGCTTACTCAAAAGCTTCAATTTTGACCCGTTTCAGGCACAGAAATGACTTTAAACACACTTATTTTAGTTGACAAAGTCATAATTCACATCCAACAGTCATTTACAGTCAAAAGATTAAATGTTAAAATTTCATCCATTTTGACCTTTTTGGGATCGTTCGACATGTCCGGAGTCATCGTTTTTCATTCGAAAATTGATTTTTTGGGCTGTACCAAAAATGATTCAAAATGTCAATTGGATCGTGCCTCATGTTGAATAACCACTTTTTAAACCCTCAGAGTGACCAAAATTGCCATTTTTACAGAGTTTTGCTTACTCAAAAGCTTCAATTTTGACCCGTTTCAGGCACAGAAATGACTTTAAACACACTTATTTTAGTTGACAAAGTCATAATTCACATCCAACAGCCATTTAGAGTCAAAAGATTAAATGTTAAAATTTCATCCATATTGACCATTTTGGGATAGTTCGACATGTCCGGAGTCATCGTTTTTCATCCGAAAATTGATTTTTTGGACTGTACCAAAAATGATTCAAAATGTCAATTGGATCGTGCCTCATGTTGAATAACCACTTTTTAAACCCTCAGAGTGACCAAAATTGCCATTTTTACAGAGTTTTGCTAACTCAAAAGCTTCAATTTTGACCCGTTTCAGGCACAGAAATGACTTTAAACACACTTATTTTAGTTGACAAAGTCATAATTCACATCCAACAGTCATTTACAGTCAAAAGATTAAATGTTAAAATTTCATCCATATTGACCATTTTGGGATAGTTCGACATGTCCGGAGTCATCGTTTTTCATCCGAAAATTGATTTTTTGGACTGTACCAAAAATGATTCAAAATGTCAATTGGATCGTGCCTCATGTTGAATAACCACTTTTTAAACCCTCACAGTGACCAAAATTGCCATTTTTACAGAGTTTTGCTTACTCAAAAGCTTCAATTTTGACCCCTTTGAGGCACAGAAATGACTTTACACACACTTATTTTAGTTGACAAAGTCCTAATTCACATCCAACAGTCATTAAGAGTCAAAAGATTAAATGTTAAAATTTCATCCATATTGACCATTTTGGGATAGTTCGACATGTCCGGAGTCATCGTTTTTCATCCGAAAATTGATTTTTTGGACTGTACCAAAAATGATTCAAAATGTCAATTGGATCGTGCCTCATGTTGAATAACCACTTTTTAAACCCTCAGAGTGACCAAAATTGCCATTTTTACAGAGTTTTGCTTACTCAAAAGCTTCAATTTTGACCCGTTTCAGGCACAGAAATGACTTTAAACACACTTATTTTAGTTGACAAAGTCATAATTCACATCCAACAGTCATTTACAGTCAAAAGATTAAATGTTAAAATTTCATCCATTTTGACCTTTTTGGGATTGTTCGACATGTCCGGAGTCATCGTTTTTCATCCGAAAATTGATTTTTTGGACTGTACCAAAAATGATTCAAAATGTCAATTGGATCGTGCCTCGTGTTGAATAACCACTTTTTAAACCCTCACAGTGACCAAAATTGCCATTTTTACAGAGTTTTGCTTACTCAAAAGCTTCAATTTTGACCCGTTTCAGGCACAGAAATGACTTTAAACACACTTATTTTAGTTGACAAAGTCATAATTCACATCCAACAGTCATTTACAGTCAAAAGATTAAATGTTAAAATTTCATCCATTTTGACCTTTTTGGGATTGTTCGACATGTCCGGAGTCATCGTTTTTCATCCGAAAATTGATTTTTTGGACTGTACCAAAAATGATTCAAAATGTCAATTGGATCGTGCCTCATGTTGAATAACCACTTTTTAAACCCTCAGAGTGACCAAAATTGCCATTTTTACAGAGTTTTGCTTACTCAAAAGCTTCAATTTTGACCCGTTTCAGGCACAGAAATGACTTTAAACACACTTATTTTAGTTGACAAAGTCATAATTCACATCCAACAGTCATTTACAGTCAAAAGATTAAATGTTAAAATTTCATCCATATTGACCATTTTGGGACAGTTCGACATGTCCGGAGTCATCGTTTTTCATCCGAAAATTGATTTTTTGGACTGTACCAAAAATGATTCAAAATGTCAATTGGATCGTGCCTCATGTTGAATAACCACTTTTTAAACCCTCACAGTGACCAAAATTGCCATTTTTACAGAGTTTTGCTTACTCAAAAGCTTCAATTTTGACCCCTTTGAGGCACAGAAATGACTTTACACACACTTATTTTAGTTGACAAAGTCCTAATTCACATCCAACAGTCATTAAGAGTCAAAAGATTAAATGTTAAAATTTCATCCATATTGACCATTTTGGGATAGTTCGACATGTCCGGAGTCATCGTTTTTCATCCGAAAATTGATTTTTTGGACTGTACCAAAAATGATTCAAAATGTCAATTGGATCGTGCCTCATGTTGAATAACCACTTTTTAAACCCTCAGAGTGACCAAAATTGCCATTTTTACAGAGTTTTGCTTACTCAGAAGCTTCAATTTTGACCCGTTTCAGGCACAGAAATGACTTTAAACACACGTATTTTAGTTGACAAAGTCATAATTCACATCCAACAGTCATTTACAGTCAAAAGATTAAATGTTAAAATTTCATCCATTTTGACCCTTTTGGGATCGTTCGACATGTCCGGAGTCATCGTTTTTCATCCGAAAATTGATTTTTTGGACTGTACCAAAAATGATTCAAAATGTCAATTGGATCGTGCCTCATGTTGAATAACCACTTTTTAAACCCTCACAGTGACCAAAATTGCCATTTTTACAGAGTTTTGCTTACTCAAAAGCTTCAATTTTGACCCGTTTCAGGCACAGAAATGACTTTAAACACACTTATTTTAGTTGACAAAGTCATAATTCACATCCAACAGTCATTTACAGTCAAAAGATTAAATGTTAAAATTTCATCCATTTTGACCTTTTTGGGATTGTTCGACATGTCCGGAGTCATCGTTTTTCATCCGAAAATTGATTTTTTGGACTGTACCAAAAATGATTCAAAATGTCAATTGGATCGTGCCTCATGTTGAATAACCACTTTTTAAACCCTCACAGTGACCAAAATTGCCATTTTTACAGAGTTTTGCTTACTCAAAAGCTTCAATTTTGACCCGTTTCAGGCACAGAAATGACTTTAAACACACTTATTTTAGTTGACAAAGTCATAATTCACATCCAACAGTCATTTACAGTCAAAAGATTAAATGTTAAAATTTCATCCATTTTGACCTTTTTGGGATTGTTCGACATGTCCGGAGTCATCGTTTTTCATCCGAAAATTGATTTGTTGGACTGTACCAAAAATGATTCAAAATGTCAATTGGATCGTGCCTCATGTTGAATAACCACTTTTTAAACCCTCAGAGTGACCAAAATTGCCATTTTTACAGAGTTTTGCTTACTCAAAAGCTTCAATTTTGACCCGTTTCAGGCACAGAAATGACTTTAAACACACTTATTTTAGTTGACAAAGTCATAATTCACATCCAACAGTCATTTACAGTCAAAAGATTAAATGTTAAAATTTCATCCATATTGACCATTTTGGGACAGTTCGACATGTCCGGAGTCATCGTTTTTCATCCGAAAATTGATTTTTTGGACTGTACCAAAAATGATTCAAAATGTCAATTGGATCGTGCCTCATGTTGAATAACCACTTTTTAAACCCTCACAGTGACCAAAATTGCCATTTTTACAGAGTTTTGCTTACTCAAAAGCTTCAATTTTGACCCCTTTGAGGCACAGAAATGACTTTACACACACTTATTTTAGTTGACAAAGTCCTAATTCACATCCAACAGTCATTAAGAGTCAAAAGATTAAATGTTAAAATTTCATCCATATTGACCATTTTGGGATAGTTCGACATGTCCGGAGTCATCGTTTTTCATCCGAAAATTGATTTTTTGGACTGTACCAAAAATGATTCAAAATGTCAATTGGATCGTGCCTCATGTTGAATAACCACTTTTTAAACCCTCAGAGTGACCAAAATTCCTATTTTTACAGAGTTTTGCTTACTCAAAAGCTTCAATTTTGACCCGTTTCAGGCACAGAAATGACTTTAAACACACTTATTTTAGTTGACAAAGTCATAATTCACATTCAACAGTCATTTACAGTCAAAAGATTAAATGTTAAAATTTCATCCATTTTGACCTTTTTGGGATCGTTCGACATGTCCGGAGTCATCGTTTTTCATCAGAAAATTGATTTTTTGGACTGTACCAAAAATGATTCAAAATGTCAATTGGATCGTGCCTCATGTTGAATAACCACTTTTTAAACCCTCAGAGTGACCAAAATTGCCATTTTTACAGAGTTTTGCTTACTCAGAAGCTTCAATTTTGACCCGTTTCAGGCACAGAAATGACTTTAAACACACTTATTTTAGTTGACAAAGTCATAATTCACATCCAACAGTCATTTACAGTCAAAAGATTAAATGTTAAAATTTCATCCATTTTGACCCTTTTGGGATCGTTCGACATGTCCGGAGTCATCGTTTTTCATCCGAAAATTGATTTTTTGGACTGTACCAAAAATGATTCAAAATGTCAATTGGATCGTGCCTCATGTTGAATAACCACTTTTTAAACCCTCACAGTGACCAAAATTGCCATTTTTACAGAGTTTTGCTTACTCAAAAGCTTCAATTTTGACCCGTTTCAGGCACAGAAATGACTTTAAACACACTTATTTTAGTTGACAAAGTCATAATTCACATCCAACAGTCATTTACAGTCAAAAGATTAAATGTTAAAATTTCATCCATTTTGACCTTTTTGGGATTGTTCGACATGTCCGGAGTCATCGTTTTTCATCCGAAAATTGATTTTTTGGACTGTACCAAAAATGATTCAAAATTTCAATTGGATCGTGCCTCATGTTGAATAACCACTTTTTAAACCCTCACAGTGACTAAAATTGCCATTTTTACAGAGTTTTGCTTACTCAAAAGCTTCAATTTTGACCCCTTTGAGGCACAGAAATGACTTTAAACACACTTATTTTAGTTGACAAAGTCATAATTCACATCCAACAGCCATTTAGAGTCAAAAGATTAAATGTTAAAATTTCATCCATATTGACCATTTTGGGATAGTTCGACATGTCCGGAGTCATCGTTTTTCATCCGAAAATTGATTTTTTGGACTGCACCAAAAATGATTCAAAATGTCAATTGGATCGTGCCTCATGTTGAATAACCACTTTTTAAACCCTCAGAGTGACCAAAATTGCCATTTTTACAGAGTTTTGCTTACTCAAAAGCTTCAATGTTGACCCGTTTCAGGCACAGAAATTACTTTAAACACACTTATTTTAGTTGACAAAGTCATAATTCACATCCAACAGTCATTTACAGTCAAAAGATTAAATGTTAAAATTTCATCCATTTTGACCTTTTTGGGATCGTTCGACATGTCCGGAGTCATCGTTTTTCATCCGAAAATTGATTTTTTGGACTGTACCAAAAATGATTCAAAATGTCAATTGGATCGTGCCTCATGTTGAATAACCACTTTTTAAACCCTCAGAGTGACCAAAATTGCCATTTTTACAGAGTTTTGCTTACTCAAAAGCTTCAATTTTGACCCGTTTCAGGCACAGAAATGACTTTAAACACACTTATTTTAGTTGACGAAGTCATAATTCACATCCAACAGTCATTTACAGTCAAAAGATTAAAAAAATTTCATCCATTTTGACCCTTTTGGGATCGTTCGACATGTCCGGAGTCATCGTTTTTCATTTGAAAATTGATTTTTCGGACTGTACCAAAAATGATTCAAAATGTCAATTGGATAGTGCCTCATGTTGAATAACCACTTTTTAAACCCTCAGAGTGACCAAAATTGCCATTTTTACAGAGTTTTGCTTACTCAAAAGCTTCAATTTTGACCCGTTTCAGGCACAGAAATGACTTTAAACACACTTATTTTAGTTGACGAAGTCATAATTCACATCCAACAGTCATTTACAGTCAAAAGATAAAATGTTAAAATTTCATCCATATTGACCTTTTTGGGATCGTTCGACATGTCCGGAGTCATCGTTTTTCATTCGAAAATTGATTTTTCGGACTGTACCAAAAATGATTCAAAATGTCAATTGGATCGTGCCTCATGTTGAATAACCACTTTTTAAACCCTCAGAGTGACCAAAATTGCCATTTTTACAGAGTTTTGCTTACTCAAAAGCTTCAATTTTGACCCCTTTGAGGCACAGAAATGACTTTAAACACACTTATTTTAGTTGACAAAGTCATAATTCACATCCAACAGCCATTTAGAGTCAAAAGATTAAATGTTAAAATTTCATCCATATTGACCATTTTGGGATAGTTCGACATGTCCGGAGTCATCGTTTTTCATCCGAAAATTGATTTTTTGGACTGTACCAAAAATGATTCAAAATGTCAATTGGATCGTGCCTCATGTTGAATAACCACTTTTTAAACCCTCAGAGTGACCAAAATTGCCATTTTTACAGAGTTTTGCTTACTCAAAAGCTTCAATGTTGACCCGTTTCAGGCACAGAAATGCCTTTAAACACACTTATTTTAGTTGACAAAGTCATAATTCACATCCAACAGCCATTTAGAGTCAAAAGATTAAATGTTAAAATTTCATCCATATTGACCATTTTGGGATAGTTCGACATGTCCGGAGTCATCGTTTTTCATCCGAAAATTGATTTTTTGGACTGTACCAAAAATGATTCAAAATGTCAATTGGATCGTGCCTCATGTTGAATAACCACTTTTTAAACCCTCAGAGTGACCAAAATTGCCATTTTTACAGAGTTTTGCTTACTCAAAAGCTTCAATTTTGACCCGTTGCAGGCACAGAAATGACTTTAAACACACTTATTTTAGTTGACAAAGTCATAATTCACATCTAACAGTCATTTACAGTCAAAAGATTAAATGTTAAAATTTCATCCATATTGACCATTTTGGGATAGTTCGACATGTCCGGAGTCATCGTTTTTCATCCGAAAATTGATTTTTTGGACTGTACCAAAAATGATTCAAAATGTCAATTGGATCATGCCTCATGTTGAATAACCACTTTTTAAACCCTCACAGTGACCAAAATTGCCATTTTTACAGAGTTTTGCTTACTCAAAAGCTTCAATTTTGACCCCTTTGAGGCACAGAAATGACTTTAAACACACTTAGTTTAGTTGACAAAGTCATAATTCACATCCAACAGTCATTTAGAATCAAAAGATTAAATGTTAAAATTTCATCCATATTGACCATTTTGGGATAGCTCGACATGTCCGGAGTCATCGTTTTTCATCCGAAAATTGATTTTTTGGACTGTACCAAAAATGATTCAAAATGTCAATTGGATCGTGCCTCATGTTGAATAACCACTTTTTAAACCCTCACAGTGACCAAAATTGCCATTTTTACAGAGTTTTGCTTACTCAAAAGCTTCAATTTTGACCCGTTTCAGGCACAGAAATGACTTTAAACACACTTATTTTAGTTGACAAAGTCATAATTCACATCCAACAGTCATTTACAGTCAAAAGATTAAATGTTAAAATTTCATCCATTTTGACCTTTTTGGGATTGTTCGACATGTCCGGAGTCATCGTTTTTCATCCGAAAATTGATTTTTTGGACTGTACCAAAAATGATTCAAAATTTCAATTGGATCGTGCCTCATGTTGAATAACCACTTTTTAAACCCTCAGAGTGACCAAAATTGCCATTTTTACAGAGTTTTGCTTACTCAAAAGCTTCAATTTTGACCCGTTTCAGGCACAGAAACGACTTTAAACACACTTATTTTAGTTGACAAAGTCATAATTCACATCCAACAGTCATTTACAGTCAAAAGATTAAATGTTAAAATTTCATCCATATTGACCATTTTGGGATCGTTCGACATGTCCGGAGTCATCGTTTTTCATCCGAAAATTGATTTTTTGGACTGTACCAAAAATGATTCAAAATGTCAATTGGATCGTGCCTCATGTTGAATAACCACTTTTTAAACCCTCAGAGTGACCAAAACTGCCATTTTTACAGAGTTTTGCTTACTCAAAAGCTTCAATTTTGACCCGTTTCAGGCACAGAAATGACTTTAAACACACTTATTTTAGTTGACAAAGTCATAATTCACATCCAACAGTCATTTACAGTCAAAAGATTAAATGTTAAAATTTCATCCATATTGACCATTTTGGGATAGTTCGACATGTCCGGAGTCATCGTTTTTCATCCGAAAATTGATTTTTTGGACTGTACCAAAAATGATTCAAAATGTCAATTGGATCGTGCCTCATGTTGAATAACCACTTTTTAAACCCTCACAGTGACCAAAATTGCCATTTTTTCTGAGTTTTGCTTACTCAAAAGCTTCAATTTTGACCCGTTTCAGGCACAGAAATGACTTTAAACACACTTATTTTAGTTGACAAAGTCATAATTCACATCCAACAGTCATTTACAGTCAAAAGATTAAATGTTAAAATTTCATCCATTTTGACCTTTTTGGGATTGTTCGACATGTCCGGAGTCATCGTTTTTCATCCGAAAATTGATTTTTTGGACTGTACCAAAAATGATTCAAAATTTCAATTGGATCGTGCCTCATGTTGAATGCCCACTTTTTAAACCCTCACAGTGACCAAAATTGCCATTTTTACAGAGTTTTGCTTACTCAAAAGCTTCAATTTTGACCCCTTTGAGGCACAGAAATGACTTTAAACACACTTATTTTAGTTGACAAAGTCATAATTCACATCCAACAGTCATTTAGAATCAAAAGATTAAATGTTAAAATTTCATCCATATTGACCATTTTGGGATAGTTCGACATGTCCGGAGTCATCGTTTTTCATCCGAAAATTGATTTTTTGGACTGTACCAAAAATGATTCAAAATGTCAATTGGATCGTGCCTCATGTTGAATAACCACTTTTTAAACCCTCACAGTGACCAAAATTGCCATTTTTACAGAGTTTTGCTTACTCAAAAGCTTCAATTTTGACCCGTTTCAGGCACAGAAATGACTTTAAACACACTTATTTTAGTTGACAAAGTCATAATTCACATCCAACAGTCATTTACAGTCAAAAGATTAAATGTTAAAATTTCATCCATTTTGACCTTTTTGGGTTCGTTCGACATGTCCGGAGTCATTGTTTGCATCCGAAAATTGATTTTTTGGACTGTGCCAAAAATGATTCAAAATGTCAATTGGATCGTGCCTCATGTTGAATAACCACTTTTTAAACCCTCAGAGTGACCAAAATTGCCATTTTTACAGAGTTTTGCTTACTCAAAAGCTTCAATTTTGACCCGTTTCAGGCACAGAAATGACTTTAAACACACTTATTTTAGTTGACAAAGTCATAATTCACATCCAACAGTCATTAAGAGTCAAAAGATTAAATGTTAAAATTTCATCCATATTAACCATTTTGGGATAGTTCGACATGTCCGGAGTCATCGTTTTTCATCCGAAAATTGATTTTTTGGACTGTACCAAAAATGATTCAAAATGTCAATTGGATCGTGCCTCATGTTGAATAACCACTTTTTAAACCCTCAGAGTGACGAAAATTGCCATTTTTACAGAGTTTTGCTTACTCAAAAGCTTCAATTTTGACCCGTTTCAGGCACAGAAATGACTTTAAACACACTTATTTTAGTTGACAAAGTCATAATTCACATCCAACAGTCATTTACAGTCAAAAGATTAAATGTTAAAATTTCATCCATTTTGACCTTTTTGGGATCGTTCGACATGTCCGGAATCATCGTTTTTCATCCGAAAATTGATTTTTTGGACTGTACCAAAAATGATTCAAAATGTCAATTGGATCGTGCCTCATGTTGAATAACCACTTTTTAAACCCTCAGAGTGACCAAAATTGCCATTTTTACAGAGTTTTGCTTACTCAGAAGCTTCAATTTTGACCCGTTTCAGGCACAGAAATGACTTTAAACACACTTATTTTAGTTGACAAAGTCATAATTCACATCCAACAGTCATTTACAGTCAAAAGATTAAATGTTAAAATTTCATCCATTTTGACCCTTTTGGGATCGTTCGACATGTCCGGAGTCATCGTTTTTCATTCGAAAATTGATTTTTCGGACTGTACCAAAAATGATTCAAAATGTCAATTGGATCGTGCCTCATGTTGAATAACCACTTTTTAAACCCTCAGAGTGACCAAAATTGCCATTTTTACAGAGTTTTGCTTACTCAAAAGCTTCAATTTTGACCCGTTTCAGGCACAGAAATGACTTTAAACACACTTATTTTAGTTGACAAAGTCATAATTCACATCCAACAGTCATTTACAGTCAAAAGATTAAATGTTAAAATTTCATCCATATTGACCTTTTTGGGATCGTTCGACATGTCCGGAGTCATCGTTTTTCATCCGAAAATTGATTTTTTGGACTGTACCAAAAATGATTCGAAATGTCAATTGGATCGTGCCTCATGTTGAATAACCACTTTTTAAACCCTCAGAGTGACCAAAATTGCCATTTTTACAGAGTTTTGCTTACTCAAAAGCTTCAATTTTGACCCGTTTCAGGCACAGAAATGACTTTAAACACACTTATTTTAGATGACAAAGTCATAATTCACATCTAACAGTCATTTACAGTCAAAAGATTAAATGTTAAAATTTCATCCATATTGACAATTTTGGGATAGTTCGACATGTCCGGAGTCATCGTTTTTCATCCGAAAATTGATTTTTTGGACTGTACCAAAAATGATTCAAAATGTCAATTGGATCGTGCCTCATGTTGAATAACCACTTTTTAAACCCTCACAGTGGCCAAAATTGCCATTTTTACAGAGTTTTGCTTACTCAAAAGCTTCAATTTTGACCCCTTTGAGGCACAGAAATGACTTTAAACACACTTAGTTTAGTTGACAAAGTCATAATTCACATCCAACAGTCATTTAGAATCAAAAGATTAAATGTTAAAATTTCATCCATATTGACCATTTTGGGATAGTTCGACATGTCCGGAGTCATCGTTTTTCATCCGAAAATTGATTTTTTGGACTGTACCAAAAATTATTCAAAATGTCAATTGGATCGTGCCTCATGTTGAATAACCACTTTTTAAACCCTCACAGTGACCAAAATTCCCATTTTTACAGAGTTTTGCTTACTCAAAAGCTTCAATTTTGACCCGTTTCAGGCACAGAAATGACTTTAAACACACTTATTTTAGTTGACAAAGTCATAATTCACATCCAACAGTCATTTACAGTCAAAAGACTAAATGTTAAAATTTCATCCACATTGACCATTTTGGGATAGTTCGACATGTCCGGAGTCATCGTTTTTCATCCGAAAATTGATTTTTTGGACTGTACCAAAAATGATTCAAAATGTCAATTGGATCGTGCCTCATGTTGAATAACCACTTTTTAAACCCTCACAGTGACCAAAATTGCCATTTTTACAGAGTTTTGCTTACTCAAAAGCTTCAATTTTGACCCGTTTCAGGCACAGAAATGACTTTAAACGCACTTATTTTAGTTGACAAAGTCATAATTCACATCCAACAGTCATTTACAGTCAAAAGATTAAATGTTAAAATTTCATCCATTTTGACCTTTTTGGGATCGTTCGACATGTCCGGAGTCATCGTTTTTCATTCAAAAATTTATTTTTTGGACTGTACCAAAAATGATTCAAAATGTCAATTGGATCGTGCCTCATGTTGAATAACCACTTTTTAAACCCTCAGAGTGACCAAAATTGCCATTTTTACAGAGTTTTGCTTACTCAAAAGCTTCAATTTTGACCCGTTTCAGGCACAGAAACGACTTTAAACACACTTATTTTAGTTGACAAAGTCATAATTCACATCCAACAGTCATTTACAGTCAAAAGATTAAATGTTAACATTTCATCCATATTGACCATTTTGGGATCGTTCGACATGTCCGGAGTCATCGTTTTTCATCCGAAAATTGATTTTTTGGACTGTACCAAAAATGATTCAAAATGTCAATTGGATCGTGCCTCATGTTGAATAACCACTTTTTAAACCCTCAGAGTGACCAAAACTGCCATTTTTACAGAGTTTTGCTTACTCAAAAGCTTCAATTTTGACCCGTTTCAGGCACAGAAATGACTTTAAACACACTTATTTTAGTTGACAAAGTCATAATTCACATCCAACAGTCATTTACAGTCAAAAGATTAAATGTTAAAATTTCATCCACATTGACCATTTTGGGATAGTTCGACATGTCCGGAGTCATCGTTTTTCATCCGAAAATTGATTTTTTGGACTGTACCAAAAATGATTTAAAATGTCAATTGGATCGTGCCTCATGTTGAATAACCACTTTTTAAACCCTCACAGTGACCAAAATTGCCATTTTTACAGAGTTTTGCTTACTCAAAAGCTTCAATTTTGACCCGTTTCAGGCACAGAAATGACTTTAAACGCACTTATTTTAGTTGACAAAGTCATAATTCACATCCAACAGTCATTTACAGTCAAAAGATTAAATGTTAAAATTTCATCCATTTTGACCTTTTTGGGATCGTTCGACATGTCCGGAGTCATCGTTTTTCATTCAAAAATTTATTTCTTGGACTGTACCAAAAATGATTCAAAATGTCAATTGGATCGTGCCTCATGTTGAATAACCACTTTTTAAACCCTCAGAGTGACCAAAATTGCCATTTTTACAGAGTTTTGCTTACTCAAAAGCTTCAATTTTGACCCGTTTCAGGCACAGAAACGACTTTAAACACACTTATTTTAGTTGACAAAGTCATAATTCACATCCAACAGTCATTTACAGTCAAAAGATTAAATGTTAACATTTCATCCATATTGACCATTTTGGGATCGTTCGACATGTCCGGAGTCATCGTTTTTCATCCGAAAATTGATTTTTTGGACTGTACCAAAAATGATTCAAAATGTCAATTGGATCGTGCCTCATGTTGAATAACCACTTTTTAAACCCTCAGAGTGACCAAAACTGCCATTTTTACAGAGTTTTGCTTACTCAAAAGCTTCAATTTTGACCCGTTTCAGGCACAGAAATGACTTTAAACACACTTATTTTAGTTGACAAAGTCATAATTCACATCCAACAGTCATTTACAGTCAAAAGATTAAATGTTAAAATTTCATCCATATTGACCATTTTGGGATAGTTCGACATGTCCGGAGTCATCGTTTTTCATCCGAAAATTGATTTTTTGGACTGTACCAAAAATGATTCAAAATGTCAATTGGATCGTGCCTCATGTTGAATAACCACTTTTTAAACCCTCACAGTGACCAAAATTGCTATTTTTTCTGAGTTTTGCTTACTCAAAAGCTTCAATTTTGACCCGTTTCAGGCACAGAAATGACTTTAAACACACTTATTTTAGTTGACAAAGTCATAATTCACATCCAACAGTCATTTACAGTCAAAAGATTAAATGTTAAAATTTCATCCATTTTGACCTTTTTGGGATCGTTCGACATGTCCGGAGTCATCGTTTTTCATTCGAAAATTGATTTTTTGGATTGTACCAAAAATGATTCAAAATGTCAATTGGATCGTGCCTCATGTTGAATAACCACTTTTTAAACCCTCAGAGTGACCAAAATTGCCATTTTTACAGAGTTTTGCTTACTCAAAAGCTTCAATTTTGACCCGTTTCAGGCACAGAAATGACTTTAAACACACTTATTTTAGTTGACAAAGTCAAAATTGACATCCAACAGCCATTTAGAGTCAAAAGATTAAATGTTAAAATTTCATCCATATTGACCTTTTTGGGATCGTTCGACATGTCCGGAGTCATCGTTTTTCATTCGAAAATTGATTTTTCGGACTGTACCAAAAATGATTCAAAATGTCAATTGGATCGTGCCTCATGTTGAATAACCACTTTTTAAACCCTCAGAGTGACCAAAATTGCCATTTTTACAGAGTTTTGCTTACTCAAAAGCTTCAATTTTGACCCATTTCAGGCACAGAAATGACTTTAAACACACTTATTTTAGTTGACAAAGTCATAATTCACATCCAACAGTCATTTACAGTCAAAAGATTAAATGTTAAAATTTCATCCATTTTGACCTTTTTGGGATTGTTCGACATGTCCGGAGTCATCGTTTTTCATCCGAAAATTGATTTTTTGGACTGTACCAAAAATGATTCAAAATTTCAATTGGATCGTGCCTCATGTTGAATAACCACTTTTTAAACCCTCACAGTGACTAAAATTGCCATTTTTACAGAGTTTTGCTTACTCAAAAGCTTTAATTTTGACCCCTTTGAGGCACAGAAATGACTTTAAACACACTTATTTTAGTTGACAAAGTCATAATTCACATCCAACAGCCATTTAGAGTCAAAAGATTAAATGTTAAAATTTCATCCATATTGACCATTTTGGGATAGTTCGACATGTCCGGAGTCATCGTTTTTCATCCGAAAATTGATTTTTTGGACTGTACCAAAAATGATTCAAAATGTCAATTGGATCGTGCCTCATGTTGAATAACCACTTTTTAAACCCTCAGAGTGACCAAAATTGCCATTTTTACAGAGTTTTGCTTACTCAAAAGCTTCAATGTTGACCCGTTTCAGGCACAGAAATGACTTTAAACACACTTATTTTAGTTGACAAAGTCATAATTCACATCCAACAGCCATTTAGAGTCAAAAGATTAAATGTTAAAATTTCATCCATATTGACCATTTTGGGATAGTTCGACATGTCCGGAGTCATCGTTTTTCATCCGAAAATTGATTTTTTGGACTGTACCAAAAATGATTCAAAATGTCAATCGGATCGTGCCTCATGTTGAATAACCACTTTTTAAACCCTCAGAGTGACCAAAATTGCCATTTTTACAGAGTTTTGCTTACTCAAAAGCTTCAATTTTGACCCGTTTCAGGCACAGAAATGACTTTAAACACACTTATTTTAGTTGACAAAGTCATAATTCACATCTAACAGTCATTTACAGTCAAAAGATTAAATGTTAAAATTTCATCCATATTGACCATTTTGGGATAGTTCGACATGTCCGGAGTCATCGTTTTTCATCCGAAAATTGATTTTTTGGACTGTACCAAAAATGATTCAAAATGTCAATTGGATCATGCCTCATGTTGAATAACCACTTTTTAAACCCTCACAGTGACCAAAATTGCCATTTTTACAGAGTTTTGCTTACTCAAAAGCTTCAATTTTGACCCCTTTGAGGCACAGAAATGACTTTAAACACACTTAGTTTAGTTGACAAAGTCATAATTCACATCCAACAGTCATTTAGAATCAAAAGATTAAATGTTAAAATTTCATCCATATTGACCATTTTGGGATAGTTCGACATGTCCGGAGTCATCGTTTTTCATCCGAAAATTGATTTTTTGGACTGTACCAAAAATGATTCAAAATGTCAATTGGATCGTGCCTCATGTTGAATAACCACTTTTTAAACCCTCACAGTGACCAAAATTGCCATTTTTACAGAGTTTTGCTTACTCAAAAGCTTCAATTTTGACCCGTTTCAGGCACAGAAATGACTTTAAACACACTTATTTTAGTTGACAAAGTCATAATTCACATCCAACAGTCATTTACAGTCAAAAGATTAAATGTTAAAATTTCATCCATTTTGACCTTTTTGGGATTGTTCGACATGTCCGGAGTCATCGTTTTTCATCCGAAAATTGATTTTTTGGACTGTACCAAAAATGATTCAAAATTTCAATTGGATCGTGCCTCATGTTGAATAACCACTTTTTAAACCCTCAGAGTGACCAAAATTGCCATTTTTACAGAGTTTTGCTTACTCAAAAGCTTCAATTTTGACCCGTGTCAGGCACAGAAACGACTTTAAACACACTTATTTTAGTTGACAAAGTCATAATTCACATCCAACAGTCATTTACAGTCAAAAGATTAAATGTTAAAATTTCATCCATATTGACCATTTTGGGATCGTTCGACATGTCCGGAGTCATCGTTTTTCATCCGAAAATTGATTTTTTGGACTGTACCAAAAATGATTCAAAATGTCAATTGGATCGTGCCTCATGTTGAATAACCACTTTTTAAACCCTCAGAGTGACCAAAACTGCCATTTTTACAGAGTTTTGCTTACTCAAAAGCTTCAATTTTGACCCGTTTCAGGCACAGAAATGACTTTAAACACACTTATTTTAGTTGACAAAGTCATAATTCACATCCAACAGTCATTTACAGTCAAAAGATTAAATGTTAAAATTTCATCCATATTGACCATTTTGGGATAGTTCGACATGTCCGGAGTCATCGTTTTTCATCCGAAAATTGATTTTTTGGACTGTACCAAAAATGATTCAAAATGTCAATTGGATCGTGCCTCATGTTGAATAACCACTTTTTAAACCCTCACAGTGACCAAAATTGCCATTTTTTCTGAGTTTTGCTTACTCAAAAGCTTCAATTTTGACCCGTTTCAGGCACAGAAATGACTTTAAACACACTTATTTTAGTTGACAAAGTCATAATTCACATCCAACAGTCATTTACAGTCAAAAGATTAAATGTTAAAATTTCATCCATTTTGACCTTTTTGGGATTGTTCGACATGTCCGGAGTCATCGTTTTTCATCCGAAAATTGATTTTTTGGACTGTACCAAAAATGATTCAAAATTTCAATTGGATCGTGCCTCATGTTGAATAACCACTTTTTAAACCCTCACAGTGACTAAAATTGCCATTTTTACAGAGTTTTGCTTACTCAAAAGCTTTAATTTTGACCCCTTTGAGGCACAGAAATGACTTTAAACACACTTATTTTAGTTGACAAAGTCATAATTCACATCCAACAGCCATTTAGAGTCAAAAGATTAAATGTTAAAATTTCATCCATATTGACCATTTTGGGATAGTTCGACATGTCCGGAGTCATCGTTTTTCATCCGAAAATTGATTTTTTGGACTGTACCAAAAATGATTCAAAATGTCAATTGGATCGTGCCTCATGTTGAATAACCACTTTTTAAACCCTCAGAGTGACCAAAATTGCCATTTTTACAGAGTTTTGCTTACTCAAAAGCTTCAATGTTGACCCGTTTCAGGCACAGAAATGACTTTAAACACACTTATTTTAGTTGACAAAGTCATAATTCACATCCAACAGCCATTTAGAGTCAAAAGATTAAATGTTAAAATTTCATCCATATTGACCATTTTGGGATAGTTCGACATGTCCGGAGTCATCGTTTTTCATCCGAAAATTGATTTTTTGGACTGTACCAAAAATGATTCAAAATGTCAATTGGATCGTGCCTCATGTTGAATAACCACTTTTTAAACCCTCAGAGTGACCAAAATTGCCATTTTTACAGAGTTTTGCTTACTCAAAAGCTTCAATTTTGACCCGTTTCAGGCACAGAAATGACTTTAAACACACTTATTTTAGTTGACAAAGTCATAATTCACATCTAACAGTCATTTACAGTCAAAAGATTAAATGTTAAAATTTCATCCATATTGACCATTTTGGGATAGTTCGACATGTCCGGAGTCATCGTTTTTCATCCGAAAATTGATTTTTTGGACTGTACCAAAAATGATTCAAAATGTCAATTGGATCATGCCTCATGTTGAATAACCACTTTTTAAACCCTCACAGTGACCAAAATTGCCATTTTTACAGAGTTTTGCTTACTCAAAAGCTTCAATTTTGACCCCTTTGAGGCACAGAAATGACTTTAAACACACTTAGTTTAGTTGACAAAGTCATAATTCACATCCAACAGTCATTTAGAATCAAAAGATTAAATGTTAAAATTTCATCCATATTGACCATTTTGGGATAGTTCGACATGTCCGGAGTCATCGTTTTTCATCCGAAAATTGATTTTTTGGACTGTACCAAAAATGATTCAAAATGTCAATTGGATCGTGCCTCATGTTGAATAACCACTTTTTAAACCCTCACAGTGACCAAAATTGCCATTTTTACAGAGTTTTGCTTACTCAAAAGCTTCAATTTTGACCCGTTTCAGGCACAGAAATGACTTTAAACACACTTATTTTAGTTGACAAAGTCATAATTCACATCCAACAGTCATTTACAGTCAAAAGATTAAATGTTAAAATTTCATCCATTTTGACCTTTTTGGGATTGTTCGACATGTCCGGAGTCATCGTTTTTCATCCGAAAATTGATTTTTTGGACTGTACCAAAAATGATTCAAAATTTCAATTGGATCGTGCCTCATGTTGAATAACCACTTTTTAAACCCTCAGAGTGACCAAAATTGCCATTTTTACAGAGTTTTGCTTACTCAAAAGCTTCAATTTTGACCTGTTTCAGGCACAGAAACGACTTTAAACACACTTATTTTAGTTGACAAAGTCATAATTCACATCCAACAGTCATTTACTGTCAAAAGATTAAATGTTAAAATTTCATCCATATTGACCATTTTGGGATCGTTCGACATGTCCGGAGTCATCGTTTTTCATCCGAAAATTGATTTTTTGGACTGTACCAAAAATGATTCAAAATGTCAATTGGATCGTGCCTCATGTTGAATAACCACTTTTTAAACCCTCAGAGTGACCAAAACTGCCATTTTTACAGAGTTTTGCTTACTCAAAAGCTTCAATTTTGACCCGTTTCAGGCACAGAAATGACTTTAAACACACTTATTTTAGTTGACAAAGTCATAATTCACATCCAACAGTCATTTACAGTCAAAAGATTAAATGTTAAAATTTCATCCATATTGACCATTTTGGGATAGTTCGACATGTCCGGAGTCATCGTTTTTCATCCGAAAATTGATTTTTTGGACTGTACCAAAAATGATTCAAAATGTCAATTGGATCGTGCCTCATGTTGAATAACCACTTTTTAAACCCTCACAGTGACCAAAATTGCCATTTTTTCTGAGTTTTGCTTACTCAAAAGCTTCAATTTTGACCCGTTTCAGGCACAGAAATGACTTTAAACACACTTATTTTAGTTGACAAAGTCATAATTCACATCCAACAGTCATTTACAGTCAAAAGATTAAATGTTAAAATTTCATCCATTTTGACCTTTTTGGGATTGTTCGACATGTCCGGAGTCATCGTTTTTCATCCGAAAATTGATTTTTTGGACTGTACCAAAAATGATTCAAAATTTCAATTGGATCGTGCCTCATGTTGAATAACCACTTTTTAAACCCTCACAGTGACCAAAATTGCCATTTTTACAGAGTTTTGCTTACTCAAAAGCTTCAATTTTGACCCCTTTGAGGCACAGAAATGACTTTAAACACACTTATTTTAGTTGACAAAGTCATAATTCACATCCAACAGTCATTTAGAATCAAAAGATTAAATGTTAAAATTTCATCCATATTGACCATTTTGGGATAGTTCGACATGTCCGGAGTCATCGTTTTTCATCCGAAAATTGATTTTTTGGACTGTACCAAAAATGATTCAAAATGTCAATTGGATCGTGCCTCATGTTGAATAACCACTTTTTAAACCCTCACAGTGACCAAAATTGCCATTTTTACAGAGTTTTGCTTACTCAAAAGCTTCAATTTTGACCCGTTTCAGGCACAGAAATGACTTTAAACACACTTATTTTAGTTGACAAAGTCATAATTCACATCCAACAGTCATTTACAGTCAAAAGATTAAATGTTAAAATTTCATCCATTTTGACCTTTTTGGGATCGTTCGACATGTCCGGAGTCATCGTTTGCATCCGAAAATTGATTTTTTGGACTGTGCCAAAAATGATTCAAAATGTCAATTGGATCGTGCCTCATGTTGAATAACCACTTTTTAAACCCTCAGAGTGACCAAAATTGCCATTTTTACAGAGTTTTGCTTACTCAAAAGCTTCAATTTTGACCCGTTTCAGGCACAGAAATGACTTTAAACACACTTATTTTAGTTGACAAAGTCATAATTCACATCCAACAGTCATTAAGAGTCAAAAGATTAAATGTTAAAATTTCATCCATATTAACCATTTTGGGATAGTTCGACATGTCCGGAGTCATCGTTTTTCATCCGAAAATTGATTTTTTGGACTGTACCAAAAATGATTCAAAATGTCAATTGGATCGTGCCTCATGTTGAATAACCACTTTTTAAACCCTCAGAGTGACGAAAATTGCCATTTTTACAGAGTTTTGCTTACTCAAAAGCTTCAATTTTGACCCGTTTCAGGCACAGAAATGACTTTAAACACACTTATTTTAGTTGACAAAGTCATAATTCACATCCAACAGTCATTTACAGTCAAAAGATTAAATGTTAAAATTTCATCCATTTTGACCTTTTTGGGATCGTTCGACATGTCCGGAATCATCGTTTTTCATCCGAAAATTGATTTTTTGGACTGTACCAAAAATGATTCAAAATGTCAATTGGATCGTGCCTCATGTTGAATAACCACTTTTTAAACCCTCAGAGTGACCAAAATTGCCATTTTTACAGAGTTTTGCTTACTCAGAAGCTTCAATTTTGACCCGTTTCAGGCACAGAAATGACTTTAAACACACTTATTTTAGTTGACAAAGTCATAATTCACATCCAACAGTCATTTACAGTCAAAAGATTAAATGTTAAAATTTCATCCATTTTGACCCTTTTGGGATCGTTCGACATGTCCGGAGTCATCGTTTTTCATTCGAAACTTGATTTTTCGGACTGTACCAAAAATGATTCAAAATGTCAATTGGATCGTGCCTCATGTTGAATAACCACTTTTTAAACCCTCAGAGTGACCAAAATTGCCATTTTTACAGAGTTTTGCTTACTCAAAAGCTTCAATTTTGACCCGTTTCAGGCACAGAAATGACTTTAAACACACTTATTTTAGTTGACAAAGTCATAATTCACATCCAACAGTCATTTACAGTCAAAAGATTAAATGTTAAAATTTCATCCATTTTGACCTTTTTGGGATTGTTCGACATGTCCGGAGTCATCGTTTTTCATCCGAAAATTGATTTTTTGGACTGTACCAAAAATGATTCAAAATTTCAATTGGATCGTGCCTCATGTTGAATAACCACTTTTTAAACCCTCAGAGTGACCAAAATTGCCATTTTTACAGAGTTTTGCTTACTCAAAAGCTTCAATTTTGACCCGTGTCAGGCACAGAAACGACTTTAAACACACTTATTTTAGTTGACAAAGTCATAATTCACATCCAACAGTCATTTACAGTCAAAAGATTAAATGTTAAAATTTCATCCATATTGACCATTTTGGGATCGTTCGACATGTCCGGAGTCATCGTTTTTCATCCGAAAATTGATTTTTTGGACTGTACCAAAAATGATTCAAAATGTCAATTGGATCGTGCCTCATGTTGAATAACCACTTTTTAAACCCTCAGAGTGACCAAAACTGCCATTTTTACAGAGTTTTGCTTACTCAAAAGCTTCAATTTTGACCCGTTTCAGGCACAGAAATGACTTTAAACACACTTATTTTAGTTGACAAAGTCATAATTCACATCCAACAGTCATTTACAGTCAAAAGATTAAATGTTAAAATTTCATCCATATTGACCATTTTGGGATAGTTCGACATGTCCGGAGTCATCGTTTTTCATCCGAAAATTGATTTTTTGGACTGTACCAAAAATGATTCAAAATGTCAATTGGATCGTGCCTCATGTTGAATAACCACTTTTTAAACCCTCACAGTGACCAAAATTGCCATTTTTTCTGAGTTTTGCTTACTCAAAAGCTTCAATTTTGACCCGTTTCAGGCACAGAAATGACTTTAAACACACTTATTTTAGTTGACAAAGTCATAATTCACTTCCAACAGTCATTTACAGTCAAAAGATTAAATGTTAAAATTTCATCCATTTTGACCTTTTTGGGATTGTTCGACATGTCCGGAGTCATCGTTTTTCATCCGAAAATTGATTTTTTGGACTGTACCAAAAATGATTCAAAATTTCAATTGGATCGTGCCTCATGTTGAATAACCACTTTTTAAACCCTCACAGTGACTAAAATTGCCATTTTTACAGAGTTTTGCTTACTCAAAAGCTTTAATTTTGACCCCTTTGAGGCACAGAAATGACTTTAAACACACTTATTTTAGTTGACAAAGTCATAATTCACATCCAACAGCCATTTAGAGTCAAAAGATTAAATGTTAAAATTTCATCCATATTGACTATTTTGGGATAGTTCGACATGTCCGGAGTCATCGTTTTTCATCCGAAAATTGATTTTTTGGACTGTACCAAAAATGATTCAAAATGTCAATTGGATCGTGCCTCATGTTGAATAACCACTTTTTAAACCCTCAGAGTGACCAAAATTGCCATTTTTACAGAGTTTTGCTTACTCAAAAGCTTCAATGTTGACCCGTTTCAGGCACAGAAATGACTTTAAACACACTTATTTTAGTTGACAAAGTCATAATTCACATCCAACAGCCATTTAGAGTCAAAAGATTAAATGTTAAAATTTCATCCATATTGACCATTTTGGGATAGTTCGACATGTCCGGAGTCATCGTTTTTCATCCGAAAATTGATTTTTTGGACTGTACCAAAAATGATTCAAAATGTCAATTGGATCGTGCCTCATGTTGAATAACCACTTTTTAAACCCTCAGAGTGACCAAAATTGCCATTTTTACAGAGTTTTGCTTACTCAAAAGCTTCAATTTTGACCCGTTTCAGGCACAGAAATGACTTTAAACACACTTATTTTAGTTGACAAAGTCATAATTCACATCTAACAGTCATTTACAGTCAAAAGATTAAATGTTAAAATTTCATCCATATTGACCATTTTGGGATAGTTCGACATGTCCGGAGTCATCGTTTTTCATCCGAAAATTGATTTTTTGGACTGTACCAAAAATGATTCAAAATGTCAATTGGATCATGCCTCATGTTGAATAACCACTTTTTAAACCCTCACAGTGACCAAAATTGCCATTTTTACAGAGTTTTGCTTACTCAAAAGCTTCAATTTTGACCCCTTTGAGGCACAGAAATGACTTTAAACACACTTAGTTTAGTTGACAAAGTCATAATTCACATCCAACAGTCATTTAGAATCAAAAGATTAAATGTTAAAATTTCATCCATATTGACCATTTTGGGATAGTTCGACATGTCCGGAGTCATCGTTTTTCATCCGAAAATTGATTTTTTGGACTGTACCAAAAATGATTCAAAATGTCAATTGGATCGTGCCTCATGTTGAATAACCACTTTTTAAACCCTCACGGTGACCAAAATTGCCATTTTTTCTGAGTTTTGCTTACTCAAAAGCTTCAATTTTGACCCGTTTCAGGCACAGAAATGACTTTAAACACACTTATTTTAGTTGACAAAGTCATAATTCACATCCAACAGTCATTTACAGTCAAAAGATTAAATGTTAAAATTTCATCCATTTTGACCTTTTTGGGATTGTTCGACATGTCCGGAGTCATCGTTTTTCATCCGAAAATTGATTTTTTGGACTGTACCAAAAATGATTCAAAATTTCAATTGGATCGTGCCTCATGTTGAATAACCACTTTTTAAACCCTCACAGTGACCAAAATTGCCATTTTTACAGAGTTTTGCTTACTCAAAAGCTTCAATTTTGACCCCTTTGAGGCACAGAAATGACTTTAAACACACTTATTTTAGTTGACAAAGTCATAATTCACATCCAACAGTCATTTAGAATCAAAAGATTAAATGTTAAAATTTCATCCATATTGACCATTTTGGGATAGTTCGACATGTCCGGAGTCATCGTTTTTCATCCGAAAATTGATTTTTTGGACTGTACCAAAAATGATTCAAAATGTCAATTGGATCGTGCCTCATGTTGAATAACCACTTTTTAAACCCTCACAGTGACCAAAATTGCCATTTTTACAGAGTTTTGCTTACTCAAAAGCTTCAATTTTGACCCGTTTCAGGCACAGAAATGACTTTAAACACACTTATTTTAGTTGACAAAGTCATAATTCACATCCAACAGTCATTTACAGTCAAAAGATTAAATGTTAAAATTTCATCCATTTTGACCTTTTTGGGATCGTTCGACATGTCCGGAGTCATCGTTTGCATCCGAAAATTGATTTTTTGGACTGTGCCAAAAATGATTCAAAATGTCAATTGGATCGTGCCTCATGTTGAATAACCACTTTTTAAACCCTCAGAGTGACCAAAATTGCCATTTTTACAGAGTTTTGCTTACTCAAAAGCTTCAATTTTGACCCGTTTCAGGCACAGAAATGACTTTAAACACACTTATTTTAGTTGACAAAGTCATAATTCACATCCAACAGTCATTAAGAGTCAAAAGATTAAATGTTAAAATTTCATCCATATTAACCATTTTGGGATAGTTCGACATGTCCGGAGTCATCGTTTTTCATCCGAAAATTGATTTTTTGGACTGTACCAAAAATGATTCAAAATGTCAATTGGATCGTGCCTCATGTTGAATAACCACTTTTTAAACCCTCAGAGTGACGAAAATTGCCATTTTTACAGAGTTTTGCTTACTCAAAAGCTTCAATTTTGACCCGTTTCAGGCACAGAAATGACTTTAAACACACTTATTTTAGTTGACAAAGTCATAATTCACATCCAACAGTCATTTACAGTCAAAAGATTAAATGTTAAAATTTCATCCATTTTGACCTTTTTGGGATCGTTCGACATGTCCGGAATCATCGTTTTTCATCCGAAAATTGATTTTTTGGACTGTACCAAAAATGATTCAAAATGTCAATTGGATCGTGCCTCATGTTGAATAACCACTTTTTAAACCCTCAGAGTGACCAAAATTGCCATTTTTACAGAGTTTTGCTTACTCAGAAGCTTCAATTTTGACCCGTTTCAGGCACAGAAATGACTTTAAACACACTTATTTTAGTTGACAAAGTCATAATTCACATCCAACAGTCATTTACAGTCAAAAGATTAAATGTTAAAATTTCATCCATTTTGACCCTTTTGGGATCGTTCGACATGTCCGGAGTCATCGTTTTTCATTCGAAAATTGATTTTTCGGACTGTACCAAAAATGATTCAAAATGTCAATTGGATCGTGCCTCATGTTGAATAACCACTTTTTAAACCCTCAGAGTGACCAAAATTGCCATTTTTACAGAGTTTTGCTTACTCAAAAGCTTCAATTTTGACCCGTTTCAGGCACAGAAATGACTTTAAACACACTTATTTTAGTTGACAAAGTCATAATTCACATCCAACAGTCATTTACAGTCAAAAGATTAAATGTTAAAATTTCATCCATATTGACCTTTTTGGGATCGTTCGACATGTCCGGAGTCATCGTTTTTCATCCGAAAATTGATTTTTTGGACTGTACCAAAAATGATTCGAAATGTCAATTGGATCGTGCCTCATGTTGAATAACCACTTTTTAAACCCTCAGAGTGACCAAAATTGCCATTTTTACAGAGTTTTGCTTACTCAAAAGCTTCAATTTTGACCCGTTTCAGGCACAGAAATGACTTTAAACACACTTATTTTAGATGACAAAGTCATAATTCACATCTAACAGTCATTTACAGTCAAAAGATTAAATGTTAAAATTTCATCCATATTGACAATTTTGGGATAGTTCGACATGTCCGGAGTCATCGTTTTTCATCCGAAAATTGATTTTTTGGACTGTACCAAAAATGATTCAAAATGTCAATTGGATCGTGCCTCATGTTGAATAACCACTTTTTAAACCCTCACAGTGGCCAAAATTGCCATTTTTACAGAGTTTTGCTTACTCAAAAGCTTCAATTTTGACCCCTTTGAGGCACAGAAATGACTTTAAACACACTTAGTTTAGTTGACAAAGTCATAATTCACATCCAACAGTCATTTAGAATCAAAAGATTAAATGTTAAAATTTCATCCATATTGACCATTTTGGGATAGTTCGACATGTCCGGAGTCATCGTTTTTCATCCGAAAATTGATTTTTTGGACTGTACCAAAAATTATTCAAAATGTCAATTGGATCGTGCCTCATGTTGAATAACCACTTTTTAAACCCTCACAGTGACCAAAATTCCCATTTTTACAGAGTTTTGCTTACTCAAAAGCTTCAATTTTGACCCGTTTCAGGCACAGAAATGACTTTAAACACACTTATTTTAGTTGACAAAGTCATAATTCACATCCAACAGTCATTTACAGTCAAAAGACTAAATGTTAAAATTTCATCCACATTGACCATTTTGGGATAGTTCGACATGTCCGGAGTCATCGTTTTTCATCCGAAAATTGATTTTTTGGACTGTACCAAAAATGATTCAAAATGTCAATTGGATCGTGCCTCATGTTGAATAACCACTTTTTAAACCCTCACAGTGACCAAAATTGCCATTTTTACAGAGTTTTGCTTACTCAAAAGCTTCAATTTTGACCCGTTTCAGGCACAGAAATGACTTTAAACGCACTTATTTTAGTTGACAAAGTCATAATTCACATCCAACAGTCATTTACAGTCAAAAGATTAAATGTTAAAATTTCATCCATTTTGACCTTTTTGGGATCGTTCGACATGTCCGGAGTCATCGTTTTTCATTCAAAAATTTATTTTTTGGACTGTACCAAAAATGATTCAAAATGTCAATTGGATCGTGCCTCATGTTGAATAACCACTTTTTAAACCCTCAGAGTGACCAAAATTGCCATTTTTACAGAGTTTTGCTTACTCAAAAGCTTCAATTTTGACCCGTTTCAGGCACAGAAACGACTTTAAACACACTTATTTTAGTTGACAAAGTCATAATTCACATCCAACAGTCATTTACAGTCAAAAGATTAAATGTTAACATTTCATCCATATTGACCATTTTGGGATCGTTCGACATGTCCGGAGTCATCGTTTTTCATCCGAAAATTGATTTTTTGGACTGTACCAAAAATGATTCAAAATGTCAATTGGATCGTGCCTCATGTTGAATAACCACTTTTTAAACCCTCAGAGTGACCAAAACTGCCATTTTTACAGAGTTTTGCTTACTCAAAAGCTTCAATTTTGACCCGTTTCAGGCACAGAAATGACTTTAAACACACTTATTTTAGTTGACAAAGTCATAATTCACATCCAACAGTCATTTACAGTCAAAAGATTAAATGTTAAAATTTCATCCACATTGACCATTTTGGGATAGTTCGACATGTCCGGAGTCATCGTTTTTCATCCGAAAATTGATTTTTTGGACTGTACCAAAAATGATTCAAAATGTCAATTGGATCGTGCCTCATGTTGAATAACCACTTTTTAAACCCTCACAGTGACCAAAATTGCCATTTTTACAGAGTTTTGCTTACTCAAAAGCTTCAATTTTGACCCGTTTCAGGCACAGAAATGACTTTAAACGCACTTATTTTAGTTGACAAAGTCATAATTCACATCCAACAGTCATTTACAGTCAAAAGATTAAATGTTAAAATTTCATCCATTTTGACCTTTTTGGGATCGTTCGACATGTCCGGAGTCATCGTTTTTCATTCAAAAATTTATTTTTTGGACTGTACCAAAAATGATTCAAAATGTCAATTGGATCGTGCCTCATGTTGAATAACCACTTTTTAAACCCTCAGAGTGACCAAAATTGCCATTTTTACAGAGTTTTGCTTACTCAAAAGCTTCAATTTTGACCCGTTTCAGGCACAGAAACGACTTTAAACACACTTATTTTAGTTGACAAAGTCATAATTCACATCCAACAGTCATTTACAGTCAAAAGATTAAATGTTAACATTTCATCCATATTGACCATTTTGGGATCGTTCGACATGTCCGGAGTCATCGTTTTTCATCCGAAAATTGATTTTTTGGACTGTACCAAAAATGATTCAAAATGTCAATTGGATCGTGCCTCATGTTGAATAACCACTTTTTAAACCCTCAGAGTGACCAAAACTGCCATTTTTACAGAGTTTTGCTTACTCAAAAGCTTCAATTTTGACCCGTTTCAGGTACAGAAATGACTTTAAACACACTTATTTTAGTTGACAAAGTCATAATTCACATCCAACAGTCATTTACAGTCAAAAGATTAAATGTTAAAATTTCATCCATATTGACCATTTTGGGATAGTTCGACATGTCCGGAGTCATCGTTTTTCATCCGAAAATTGATTTTTTGGACTGTACCAAAAATGATTCAAAATGTCAATTGGATCGTGCCTCATGTTGAATAACCACTTTTTAAACCCTCACAGTGACCAAAATTGCTATTTTTTCTGAGTTTTGCTTACTCAAAAGCTTCAATTTTGACCCGTTTCAGGCACAGAAATGACTTTAAACACACTTATTTTAGTTGACAAAGTCATAATTCACATCCAACAGTCATTTACAGTCAAAAGATTAAATGTTAAAATTTTATCCATTTTGACCTTTTTGGGATCGTTCGACATGTCCGGAGTCATCGTTTTTCATTCGAAAATTGATTTTTTGGACTGTACCAAAAATGATTCAAAATGTCAATTGGATCGTGCCTCATGTTGAATAACCACTTTTTAAACCCTCAGAGTGACCAAAATTGCCATTTTTACAGAGTTTTGCTTACTCAAAAGCTTCAATTTTGACCCGTTTCAGGCACAGAAATGACTTTAAACACACTTATTTTAGTTGACAAAGTCAAAATTGACATCCAACAGCCATTTAGAGTCAAAAGATTAAATGTTAAAATTTCATCCATATTGACCATTTTGGGATAGTTGGACATGTCCGGAGTCATCGTTTTTCATCCGAAAATTGATTTTTTGGACTGTACCAAAAATGATTCAAAATGTCAATTGGATCGTGCCTCATGTTGAATAACCACTTTTTAAACCCTCAGAGTGACCAAAATTGCCATTTTTACAGAGTTTTGCTTACTCAAAAGCTTCAATTTTGACCCGTTTCAGGCACAGAAATGACTTTAAACACACTTATTTTAGTTGACAAAGTCATAATTCACATCTAACAGTCATTTACAGTCAAAAGATTAAATGTTAAAATTTCATCCATATTGACCATTTTGGGATAGTTCGACATGTCCGGAGTCATCGTTTTTCATCCGAAAATTGATTTTTTGGACTGTACCAAAAATGATTCAAAATGTCAATTGGATCATGCCTCATGTTGAATAACCACTTTTTAAACCCTCACAGTGACCAAAATTGCCATTTTTACAGAGTTTTGCTTACTCAAAAGCTTCAATTTTGACCCCTTTGAGGCACAGAAATGACTTTAAACACACTTAGTTTAGTTGACAAAGTCATAATTCACATCCAACAGTCATTTAGAATCAAAAGATTAAATGTTAAAATTTCATCCATATTGACCATTTTGGGATAGTTCGACATGTCCGGAGTCATCGTTTTTCATCCGAAAATTGATTTTTTGGACTGTACAAAAAATGATTCAAAATGTCAATTGGATCGTGCCTCATGTTGAATAACCACTTTTTAAACCCTCACAGTGACCAAAATTGCCATTTTTACAGAGTTTTGCTTACTCAAAAGCTTCAATTTTGACCCGTTTCAGGCACAGAAATGACTTTAAACACACTTATTTTAGTTGACAAAGTCATAATTCACATCCAACAGTCATTTACAGTCAAAAGATTAAATGTTAAAATTTCATCCATTTTGACCTTTTTGGGATTGTTCGACATGTCCGGAGTCATCGTTTGCATCCGAAAATTGATTTTTTGGACTGTGCCAAAAATGATTCAAAATGTCAATTGGATCGTGCCTCATGTTGAATAACCACTTTTTAAACCCTCAGAGTGACCAAAATTGCCATTTTTACAGAGTTTTGCTTACTCAAAAGCTTCAATTTTGACCCGTTTCAGGCACAGAAATGACTTTAAACACACTTATTTTAGTTGACAAAGTCATAATTCACATCCAACAGTCATTTACAGTCAAAAGATTAAATGTTAAAATTTCATCCATATTGACCATTTTGGGATAGTTCGACATGTCCGGAGTCATCGTTTTTCATCCGAAAATTGATTTTTTGGACTGTACCAAAAATGATTCAAAATGTCAATTGGATCGTGCCTCATGTTGAATAACCACTTTTTAAACCCTCACAGTGACCAAAATTGCCATTTTTACAGAGTTTTGCTTACTCAAAAGCTTCAATTTTGACCCTTTTGAGGCACAGAAATGACTTTACACACACTTATTTTAGTTGACAAAGTCCTAATTCACATCCAACAGTCATTAAGAGTCAAAAGATTAAATGTTAAAATTTCATCCATATTAACCATTTTGGGATAGTTCGACATGTCCGGAGTCATCGTTTTTCATCCGAAAATTGATTTTTTGGACTGTACCAAAAATGATTCAAAATGTCAATTGGATCGTGCCTCATGTTGAATAACCACTTTTTAAACCCTCAGAGTGACCAAAATTGCCATTTTTACAGAGTTTTGCTTACTCAAAAGCTTCAATTTTGACCCGTTTCAGGCACAGAAATGACTTTAAACACACTTATTTTAGTTGACAAAGTCATAATTCACATCCAACAGTCATTTACAGTCAAAAGATTAAATGTTAAAATTTCATCCATTTTGACCTTTTTGGGATCGTTCGACATGTCCGGAATCATCGTTTTTCATCCGAAAATTGATTTTTTGGACTGTACCAAAAATGATTCAAAATGTCAATTGGATCGTGCCTCATGTTGAATAACCACTTTTTAAACCCTCAGAGTGACCAAAATTGCCATTTTTACATAGTTTTGCTTACTCAGAAGCTTCAATTTTTACCCGTTTCAGGCACAGAAATGACTTTAAACACACTTATTTTAGTTGACAAAGTCATAATTCACATCCAACAGTCATTTACAGTCAAAAGATTAAATGTTAAAATTTCATCCATTTTGACCCTTTTGGGATCGTTCGACATGTCCGGAGTCATCGTTTTTCATTCGAAAATTGATTTTTCGGACTGTACCAAAAATGATTCAAAATGTCAATTGGATCGTGCCTCATGTTGAATAACCACTTTTTAAACCCTCAGAGTGACCAAAATTGCCATTTTTACAGAGTTTTGCTTACTCAAAAGCTTCAATTTTGACCCGTTTCAGGCACAGAAATGACTTTAAACACACTTATTTTAGTTGACAAAGTCATAATTCACATCCAACAGTCATTTACAGTCAAAAGATTAAATGTTAAAATTTCATCCATATTGACCTTTTTGGGATCGTTCGACATGTCCGGAGTCATCGTTTTTCATCCGAAAATTGATTTTTTGGACTGTACCAAAAATGATTCGAAATGTCAATTGGATCGTGCCTCATGTTGAATAACCACTTTTTAAACCCTCAGAGTGACCAAAATTGCCATTTTTACAGAGTTTTGCTTACTCAAAAGCTTCAATTTTGACCCGTTTCAGGCACAGAAATGACTTTAAACACACTTATTTTAGATGACAAAGTCATAATTCACATCTAACAGTCATTTACAGTCAAAAGATTAAATGTTAAAATTTCATCCATATTGACAATTTTGGGATAGTTCGACATGTCCGGAGTCATCGTTTTTCATCCGAAAATTGATTTTTTGGACTGTACCAAAAATGATTCAAAATGTCAATTGGATCGTGCCTCATGTTGAATAACCACTTTTTAAACCCTCACAGTGGCCAAAATTGCCATTTTTACAGAGTTTTGCTTACTCAAAAGCTTCAATTTTGACCCCTTTGAGGCACAGAAATGACTTTAAACACACTTAGTTTAGTTGACAAAGTCATAATTCACATCCAACAGTCATTTAGAATCAAAAGATTAAATGTTAAAATTTCATCCATATTGACCATTTTGGGATAGTTCGACATGTCCGGAGTCATCGTTTTTCATCCGAAAATTGATTTTTTGGACTGTACCAAAAATTATTCAAAATGTCAATTGGATCGTGCCTCATGTTGAATAACCACTTTTTAAACCCTCACAGTGACCAAAATTCCCATTTTTACAGAGTTTTGCTTACTCAAAAGCTTCAATTTTGACCCGTTTCAGGCACAGAAATGACTTTAAACACACTTATTTTAGTTGACAAAGTCATAATTCACATCCAACAGTCATTTACAGTCAAAAGATTAAATGTTAAAATTTCATCCATATTGACCATTTTGGGATAGTTCGACATGTCCGGAGTCATCGTTTTTCATCCGAAAATTGATTTTTTGGACTGTACCAAAAATGATTCAAAATGTCAATTGGATCGTGCCTCATGTTGAATAACCACTTTTTAAACCCTCACAGTGACCAAAATTGCCATTTTTACAGAGTTTTGCTTACTCAAAAGCTTCAATTTTGACCCGTTTCAGGCACAGAAATGACTTTAAACGCACTTATTTTAGTTGACAAAGTCATAATTCACATCCAACAGTCATTTACAGTCAAAAGATTAAATGTTAAAATTTCATCCATTTTGACCTTTTTGGGATCGTTCGACATGTCCGGAGTCATCGTTTTTCATTCAAAAATTCATTTTTTGGACTGTACCAAAAATGATTCAAAATGTCAATTGGATCGTGCCTCATGTTGAATAACCACTTTTTAAACCCTCAGAGTGACCAAAATTGCCATTTTTACAGAGTTTTGCTTACTCAAAAGCTTCAATTTTGACCCGTTTCAGGCACAGAAACGACTTTAAACACACTTATTTTAGTTGACAAAGTCATAATTCACATCCAACAGTCATTTACAGTCAAAAGATTAAATGTTAACATTTCATCCATATTGACCATTTTGGGATCGTTCGACATGTCCGGAGTCATCGTTTTTCATCCGAAAATTGATTTTTTGGACTGTACCAAAAATGATTCAAAATGTCAATTGGATCGTGCCTCATGTTGAATAACCACTTTTTAAACCCTCAGAGTGACCAAAACTGCCATTTTTACAGAGTTTTGCTTACTCAAAAGCTTCAATTTTGACCCGTTTCAGGCACAGAAATGACTTTAAACACACTTATTTTAGTTGACAAAGTCATAATTCACATCCAACAGTCATTTACAGTCAAAAGATTAAATGTTAAAATTTCATCCATATTGACCATTTTGGGATAGTTCGACATGTCCGGAGTCATCGTTTTTCATCCGAAAATTGATTTTTTGGACTGTACCAAAAATGATTCAAAATGTCAATTGGATCGTGCCTCATGTTGAATAACCACTTTTTAAACCCTCACAGTGACCAAAATTGCCATTTTTTCTGAGTTTTGCTTACTCAAAAGCTTCAATTTTGACCCGTTTCAGGCACAGAAATGACTTTAAACACACTTATTTTAGTTGACAAAGTCATAATTCACATCCAACAGTCATTTACAGTCAAAAGATTAAATGTTAAAATTTCATCCATTTTGACCTTTTTGGGATCGTTCGACATGTCCGGAGTCATCGTTTTTCATTCGAAAATTGATTTTTTGGACTGTACCAAAAATGATTCAAAATGTCAATTGGATCGTGCCTCATGTTGAATAACCACTTTTTAAACCCTCAGAGTGACCAAAATTGCCATTTTTACAGAGTTTTGCTTACTCAAAAGCTTCAATTTTGACCCGTTTCAGGCACAGAAATGACTTTAAACACACTTATTTTAGTTGACAAAGTCAAAATTCACATCCAACAGCCATTTAGAGTCAAAAGATTAAATGTTAAAATTTCATCCATATTGACCATTTTGGGATAGTTCGACATGTCCGGAGTCATCTTTTTCATCCGAAAATTGATTTTTTGGACTGTACCAAAAATGATTCAAAATGTCAATTGGATCGTGCCTCATGTTGAATAACCACTTTTTAAACCCTCAGAGTGACCAAAATTGCCATTTTTACAGAGTTTTGCTTACTCAAAAGCTTCAATTTTGACCCGTTTCAGGCACAGAAATGACTTTAAACACACTTATTTTAGTTGACAAAGTCATAATTCACATCTAACAGTCATTTACAGTCAAAAGATTAAATGTTAAAATTTCATCCATATTGACCATTTTGGGATAGTTCGACATGTCCGGAGTCATCGTTTTTCATCCGAAAATTGATTTTTTGGACTGTACCAAAAATGATTCAAAATGTCAATTGGATCGTGCCTCATGTTGAATAACCACTTTTTAAACCCTCACAGTGACCAAAATTGCCATTTTTACAGAGTTTTGCTTACTCAAAAGCTTCAATTTTCACCCGTTTCAGGCACAGAAATGACTTTAAACGCACTTATTTTAGTTGACAAAGTCATAATTCACATCCAACAGTCATTTACAGTCAAAAGATTAAATGTTAAAATTTCATCCATTTTGACCTTTTTGGGATCGTTCGACATGTCCGGAGTCATCGTTTTTCATTCAAAAATTTATTTTTTGGACTGTACCAAAAATGATTCAAAATGTCAATTGGATCGTGCCTCATGTTGAATAACCACTTTTTAAACCCTCAGAGTGACCAAAATTGCCATTTTTACAGAGTTTTGCTTACTCAAAAGCTTCAATTTTGACCCCTTTGAGGCACAGAAATGACTTTAAACACACTTAGTTTAGTTGACAAAGTCATAATTCACATCCAACAGTCATTTAGAATCAAAAGATTAAATGTTAAAATTTCATCCATATTGACCATTTTGGGATAGTTCGACATGTCCGGAGTCATCGTTTTTCATCCGAAAATTGATTTTTTGGACTGTACCAAAAATTATTCAAAATGTCAATTGGATCGTGCCTCATGTTGAATAACCACTTTTTAAACCCTCACAGTGACCAAAATTCCCATTTTTACAGAGTTTTGCTTACTCAAAAGCTTCAATTTTGACCCGTTTCAGGCACAGAAATGACTTTAAACACACTTATTTTAGTTGACAAAGTCATAATTCACATCCAACAGTCATTTACAGTCAAAAGATTAAATGTTAAAATTTCATCCATATTGACCATTTTGGGATAGTTCGACATGTCCGGAGTCATCGTTTTTCATCCGAAAATTGATTTTTTGGACTGTACCAAAAATGATTCAAAATGTCAATTGGATCGTGCCTCATGTTGAATAACCACTTTTTAAACCCTCACAGTGACCAAAATTGCCATTTTTACAGAGTTTTGCTTACTCAAAAGCTTCAATTTTGACCCGTTTCAGGCACAGAAATGACTTTAAACGCACTTATTTTAGTTGACAAAGTCATAATTCACATCCAACAGTCATTTACAGTCAAAAGATTAAATGTTAAAATTTCATCCATTTTGACCTTTTTGGGATCGTTCGACATGTCCGGAGTCATCGTTTTTCATTCAAAAATTTATTTTTTGGACTGTACCAAAAATGATTCAAAATGTCAATTGGATCGTGCCTCATCTTGAATAACCACTTTTTAAACCCTCAGAGTGACCAAAATTGCCATTTTTACAGAGTTTTGCTTACTCAAAAGCTTCAATTTTGACCCGTTTCAGGCACAGAAACGACTTTAAACACACTTATTTTAGTTGACAAAGTCATAATTCACATCCAACAGTCATTTACAGTCAAAAGATTAAATGTTAACATTTCATCCATATTGACCATTTTGGGATCGTTCGACATGTCCGGAGTCATCGTTTTTCATCCGAAAATTGATTTTTTGGACTGTACCAAAAATGATTCAAAATGTCAATTGGATCGTGCCTCATGTTGAATAACCACTTTTTAAACCCTCAGAGTGACCAAAACTGCCATTTTTACAGAGTTTTGCTTACTCAAAAGCTTCAATTTTGACCCGTTTCAGGCACAGAAATGACTTTAAACACACTTATTTTAGTTGACAAAGTCATAATTCACATCCAACAGTCATTTACAGTCAAAAGATTAAATGTTAAAATTTCCTCCATATTGACCATTTTGGGATAGTTCGACATGTCCGGAGTCATCGTTTTTCATCCGAAAATTGATTTTTTGGACTGTACCAAAAATGATTCAAAATGTCAATTGGATCGTGCCTCATGTTGAATAACCACTTTTTAAACCCTCACAGTGACCAAAATTGCCATTTTTTCTGAGTTTTGCTTACTCAAAAGCTTCAATTTTGACCCGTTTCAGGCACAGAAATGACTTTAAACACACTTATTTTAGTTGACAAAGTCATAATTCACATCCAACAGTCATTTACAGTCAAAAGATTAAATGTTAAAATTTCATCCATTTTGACCTTTTTGGGATCGTTCGACATGTCCGGAGTCATCGTTTTTCATTCGAAAATTGATTTTTTGGACTGTACCAAAAATGATTCAAAATGTCAATTGGATCGTGCCTCATGTTGAATAACCACTTTTTAAACCCTCAGAGTGACCAAAATTGCCATTTTTACAGAGTTTTGCTTACTCAAAAGCTTCAATTTTGACCCGTTTCAGGCACAGAAATGACTTTAAACACACTTATTTTAGTTGACAAAGTCAAAATTCACATCCAACAGCCATTTAGAGTCAAAAGATTAAATGTTAAAATTTCATCCATATTGACCATTTTGGGATAGTTCGACATGTCCGGAGTCATCTTTTTCATCCGAAAATTGATTTTTTGGACTGTACCAAAAATGATTCAAAATGTCAATTGGATCGTGCCTCATGTTGAATAACCACTTTTTAAACCCTCAGAGTGACCAAAATTGCCATTTTTACAGAGTTTTGCTTACTCAAAAGCTTCAATTTTGACCCGTTTCAGGCACAGAAATGACTTTAAACACACTTATTTTAGTTGACAAAGTCATAATTCACATCTAACAGTCATTTACAGTCAAAAGATTAAATGTTAAAATTTCATCCATATTGACCATTTTGGGATAGTTCGACATGTCCGGAGTCATCGTTTTTCATCCGAAAATTGATTTTTTGGACTGTACCAAAAATGATTCAAAATGTCAATTGGATCGTGCCTCATGTTGAATAACCACTTTTTAAACCCTCACAGTGACCAAAATTGCCATTTTTACAGAGTTTTGCTTACTCAAAAGCTTCAATTTTGACCCGTTTCAGGCACAGAAATGACTTTAAACGCACTTATTTTAGTTGACAAAGTCATAATTCACATCCAACAGTCATTTACAGTCAAAAGATTAAATGTTAAAATTTCATCCATTTTGACCTTTTTGGGATCGTTCGACATGTCCGGAGTCATCGTTTTTCATTCAAAAATTTATTTTTTGGACTGTACCAAAAATGATTCAAAATGTCAATTGGATCGTGCCTCATGTTGAATAACCACTTTTTAAACCCTCAGAGTGACCAAAATTGCCATTTTTACAGAGTTTTGCTTACTCAAAAGCTTCAATTTTGACCCGTTTCAGGCACAGAAACGACTTTAAACACACTTATTTTAGTTGACAAAGTCATAATTCACATCCAACAGTCATTTACAGTCAAAAGATTAAATGTTAACATTTCATCCATATTGACCATTTTGGGATCGTTCGACATGTCCGGAGTCATCGTTTTTCATCCGAAAATTGATTTTTTGGACTGTACCAAAAATGATTCAAAATGTCAATTGGATCGTGCCTCATGTTGAATAACCACTTTTTAAACCCTCAGAGTGACCAAAACTGCCATTTTTACAGAGTTTTGCTTACTCAAAAGCTTCAATTTTGACCCGTTTCAGGCACAGAAATGACTTTAAACACACTTATTTTAGTTGACAAAGTCATAATTCACATCCAACAGTCATTTACAGTCAAAAGATTAAATGTTAAAATTTCATCCATATTGACCATTTTGGGATAGTTCGACATGTCCGGAGTCATCGTTTTTCATCCGAAAATTGATTTTTTGGACTGTACCAAAAATGATTCAAAATGTCAATTGGATCGTGCCTCATGTTGAATAACCACTTTTTAAACCCTCACAGTGACCAAAATTGCCATTTTTTCTGAGTTTTGCTTACTCAAAAGCTTCAATTTTGACCCGTTTCAGGCACAGAAATGACTTTAAACACACTTATTTTAGTTGACAAAGTCATAATTCACATCCAACAGTCATTTACAGTCAAAAGATTAAATGTTAAAATTTCATCCATTTTGACCTTTTTGGGATCGTTCGACATGTCCGGAGTCATCGTTTTTCATTCGAAAATTGATTTTTTGGACTGTACCAAAAATGATTCAAAATGTCAATTGGATCGTGCCTCATGTTGAATAACCACTTTTTAAACCCTCAGAGTGACCAAAATTGCCATTTTTACAGAGTTTTGCTTACTCAAAAGCTTCAATTTTGACCCGTTTCAGGCACAGAAATGACTTTAAGCACACTTATTTTAGTTGACAAAGTCAAAATTCACATCCAACAGCCATTTAGAGTCAAAAGATTAAATGTTAAAATTTCATCCATATTGACCATTTTGGGATAGTTCGACATGTCCGGAGTCATCGTTTTTCATCCGAAAATTGATTTTTTGGACTGTACCAAAAATGATTCAAAATGTCAATTGGATCGTGCCTCATGTTGAATAACCACTTTTTAAACCCTCAGAGTGACCAAAATTGCCATTTTTACAGAGTTTTGCTTACTCAAAAGCTTCAATTTTGACCCGTTTCAGGCACAGAAATGACTTTAAACACACTTATTTTAGTTGACAAAGTCATAATTCACATCTAACAGTCATTTACAGTCAAAAGATTAAATGTTAAAATTTCATCCATATTGACCATTTTGGGATAGTTCGACATGTCCGGAGTCATCGTTTTTCATCCGAAAATTGATTTTTTGGACTGTACCAAAAATGATTCAAAATGTCAATTGGATCATGCCTCATGTTGAATAACCACTTTTTAAACCCTCACAGTGACCAAAATTGCCATTTTTACAGAGTTTTGCTTACTCAAAAGCTTCAATTTTGACCCCTTTGAGGCACAGAAATGACTTTAAACACACTTAGTTTAGTTGACAAAGTCATAATTCACATCCAACAGTCATTTAGAATCAAAAGATTAAATGTTAAAATTTCATCCATATTGACCATTTTGGGATAGTTCGACATGTCCGGAGTCATCGTTTTTCATCCGAAAATTGATTTTTTGGACTGTACAAAAAATGATTCAAAATGTCAATTGGATCGTGCCTCATGTTGAATAACCACTTTTTAAACCCTCACAGTGACCAAAATTGCCATTTTTACAGAGTTTTGCTTACTCAAAAGCTTCAATTTTGACCCGTTTCAGGCACAGAAATGACTTTAAACACACTTATTTTAGTTGACAAAGTCATAATTCACATCCAACAGTCATTTACAGTCAAAAGATTAAATGTTAAAATTTCATCCATTTTGACCTTTTTGGGATTGTTCGACATGTCCGGAGTCATCGTTTGCATCCGAAAATTGATTTTTTGGACTGTGCCAAAAATGATTCAAAATGTCAATTGGATCGTGCCTCATGTTGAATAACCACTTTTTAAACCCTCAGAGTGACCAAAATTGCCATTTTTACAGAGTTTTGCTTACTCAAAAGCTTCAATTTTGACCCGTTTCAGGCACAGAAATGACTTTAAACACACTTATTTTAGTTGACAAAGTCATAATTCACATCCAACAGTCATTTACAGTCAAAAGATTAAATGTTAAAATTTCATCCATATTGACCATTTTGGGATAGTTCGACATGTCCGGAGTCATCGTTTTTCATCCGAAAATTGATTTTTTGGACTGTACCAAAAATGATTCAAAATGTCAATTGGATCGTGCCTCATGTTGAATAACCACTTTTTAAACCCTCACAGTGACCAAAATTGCCATTTTTACAGAGTTTTGCTTACTCAAAAGCTTCAATTTTGACCCTTTTGAGGCACAGAAATGACTTTACACACACTTATTTTAGTTGACAAAGTCCTAATTCACATCCAACAGTCATTAAGAGTCAAAAGATTAAATGTTAAAATTTCATCCATATTAACCATTTTGGGATAGTTCGACATGTCCGGAGTCATCGTTTTTCATCCGAAAATTGATTTTTTGGACTGTACCAAAAATGATTCAAAATGTCAATTGGATCGTGCCTCATGTTGAATAACCACTTTTTAAACCCTCAGAGTGACCAAAATTGCCATTTTTACAGAGTTTTGCTTACTCAAAAGCTTCAATTTTGACCCGTTTCAGGCACAGAAATGACTTTAAACACACTTATTTTAGTTGACAAAGTCATAATTCACATCCAACAGTCATTTACAGTCAAAAGATTAAATGTTAAAATTTCATCCATTTTGACCTTTTTGGGATCGTTCGACATGTCCGGAATCATCGTTTTTCATCCGAAAATTGATTTTTTGGACTGTACCAAAAATGATTCAAAATGTCAATTGGATCGTGCCTCATGTTGAATAACCACTTTTTAAACCCTCAGAGTGACCAAAATTGCCATTTTTACAGAGTTTTGCTTACTCAGAAGCTTCAATTTTGACCCGTTTCAGGCACAGAAATGACTTTAAACACACTTATTTTAGTTGACAAAGTCATAATTCACATCCAACAGTCATTTACAGTCAAAAGATTAAATGTTAAAATTTCATCCATTTTGACCCTTTTGGGATCGTTCGACATGTCCGGAGTCATCGTTTTTCATTCGAAAATTGATTTTTCGGACTGTACCAAAAATGATTCAAAATGTCAATTGGATCGTGCCTCATGTTGAATAACCACTTTTTAAACCCTCAGAGTGACCAAAATTGCCATTTTTACAGAGTTTTGCTTACTCAAAAGCTTCAATTTTGACCCGTTTCAGGCACAGAAATGACTTTAAACACACTTATTTTAGTTGACAAAGTCATAATTCACATCCAACAGTCATTTACAGTCAAAAGATTAAATGTTAAAATTTCATCCATATTGACCTTTTTGGGATCGTTCGACATGTCCGGAGTCATCGTTTTTCATCCGAAAATTGATTTTTTGGACTGTACCAAAAATGATTCGAAATGTCAATTGGATCGTGCCTCATGTTGAATAACCACTTTTTAAACCCTCAGAGTGACCAAAATTGCCATTTTTACAGAGTTTTGCTTACTCAAAAGCTTCAATTTTGACCCGTTTCAGGCACAGAAATGACTTTAAACACACTTATTTTAGATGACAAAGTCATAATTCACATCTAACAGTCATTTACAGTCAAAAGATTAAATGTTAAAATTTCATCCATATTGACAATTTTGGGATAGTTCGACATGTCCGGAGTCATCGTTTTTCATCCGAAAATTGATTTTTTGGACTGTACCAAAAATGATTCAAAATGTCAATTGGATCGTGCCTCATGTTGAATAACCACTTTTTAAACCCTCACAGTGGCCAAAATTGCCATTTTTACAGAGTTTTGCTTACTCAAAAGCTTCAATTTTGACCCCTTTGAGGCACAGAAATGACTTTAAACACACTTAGTTTAGTTGACAAAGTCATAATTCACATCCAACAGTCATTTAGAATCAAAAGATTAAATGTTAAAATTTCATCCATATTGACCATTTTGGGATAGTTCGACATGTCCGGAGTCATCGTTTTTCATCCGAAAATTGATTTTTTGGACTGTACCAAAAATTATTCAAAATGTCAATTGGATCGTGCCTCATGTTGAATAACCACTTTTTAAACCCTCACAGTGACCAAAATTCCCATTTTTACAGAGTTTTGCTTACTCAAAAGCTTCAATTTTGACCCGTTTCAGGCACAGAAATGACTTTAAACACACTTATTTTAGTTGACAAAGTCATAATTCACATCCAACAGTCATTTACAGTCAAAAGATTAAATGTTAAAATTTCATCCATATTGACCATTTTGGGATAGTTCGACATGTCCGGAGTCATCGTTTTTCATCCGAAAATTGATTTTTTGGACTGTACCAAAAATGATTCAAAATGTCAATTGGATCGTGCCTCATGTTGAATAACCACTTTTTAAACCCTCACAGTGACCAAAATTGCCATTTTTACAGAGTTTTGCTTACTCAAAAGCTTCAATTTTGACCCGTTTCAGGCACAGAAATGACTTTAAACGCACTTATTTTAGTTGACAAAGTCATAATTCACATCCAACAGTCATTTACAGTCAAAAGATTAAATGTTAACATTTCATCCATATTGACCATTTTGGGATCGTTCGACATGTCCGGAGTCATCGTTTTTCATCCGAAAATTGATTTTTTGGACTGTACCAAAAATGATTCAAAATGTCAATTGGATCGTGCCTCATGTTGAATAACCACTTTTTAAACCCTCAGAGTGACCAAAACTGCCATTTTTACAGAGTTTTGCTTACTCAAAAGCTTCAATTTTGACCCGTTTCAGGCACAGAAATGACTTTAAACACACTTATTTTAGTTGACAAAGTCATAATTCACATCCAACAGTCATTTACAGTCAAAAGATTAAATGTTAAAATTTCATCCATATTGACCATTTTGGGATAGTTCGACATGTCCGGAGTCATCGTTTTTCATCCGAAAATTGATTTTTTGGACTGTACCAAAAATGATTCAAAATGTCAATTTGATCGTGCCTCATGTTGAATAACCACTTTTTAAACCCTCACAGTGACCAAAATTGCCATTTTTTCTGAGTTTTGCTTACTCAAAAGCTTCAATTTTGACCCGTTTCAGGCACAGAAATGACTTTAAACACACTTATTTTAGTTGACAAAGTCATAATTCACATCCAACAGTCATTTACAGTCAAAAGATTAAATGTTAAAATTTCATCCATTTTGACCTTTTTGGGATCGTTCGACATGTCCGGAGTCATCGTTTTTCATTCGAAAATTGATTTTTTGGACTGTACCAAAAATGATTCAAAATGTCAATTGGATCGTGCCTCATGTTGAATAACCACTTTTTAAACCCTCAGAGTGACCAAAATTGCCATTTTTACAGAGTTTTGCTTACTCAAAAGCTTCAATTTTGACCCGTTTCAGGCACAGAAATGACTTTAAACACACTTATTTTAGTTGACAAAGTCAAAATTCACATCCAACAGCCATTTAGAGTCAAAAGATTAAATGTTAAAATTTCATCCATATTGACCATTTTGGGATAGTTCGACATGTCCGGAGTCATCTTTTTCATCCGAAAATTGATTTTTTGGACTGTACCAAAAATGATTCAAAATGTCAATTGGATCGTGCCTCATGTTGAATAACCACTTTTTAAACCCTCAGAGTGACCAAAATTGCCATTTTTACAGAGTTTTGCTTACTCAAAAGCTTCAATTTTGACCCGTTTCAGGCACAGAAATGACTTTAAACACACTTATTTTAGTTGACAAAGTCATAATTCACATCTAACAGTCATTTACAGTCAAAAGATTAAATGTTAAAATTTCATCCATATTGACCATTTTGGGATAGTTCGACATGTCCGGAGTCATCTTTTTCATCCGAAAATTGATTTTTTGGACTCTACCAAAAATGATTCAAAATGTCAATTGGATCATGCCTCATGTTGAATAACCACTTTTTAAACCCTCACAGTGACCAAAATTGCCATTTTTACAGAGTTTTGCTTACTCAAAAGCTTCAATTTTGACCCCTTTGAGGCACAGAAATGACTTTAAACACACTTAGTTTAGTTGACAAAGTCATAATTCACATCCAACAGTCATTTAGAATCAAAAGATTAAATGTTAAAATTTCATCCATATTGACCATTTTGGGATAGTTCGACATGTCCGGAGTCATCGTTTTTCATCCGAAAATTGATTTTTTGGACTGTACCAAAAATGATTCAAAATGTCAATTGGATTGTGCCTCATGTTGAATAACCACTTTTTAAACCCTCACAGTGACCAAAATTGCCATTTTTACAGAGTTTTGCTTACTCAAAAGCTTCAATTTTGACCCGTTTCAGGCACAGAAATGACTTTAAACACACTTATTTTAGTTGACAAAGTCATAATTCACATCCAACAGTCATTTACAGTCAAAAGATTAAATGTTAAAATTTCATCCATTTTTACCTTTTTGGGATTGTTCGACATGTCCGGAGTCATCGTTTTTCATCCGAAAATTGATTTTTTGGACTGTACCAAAAATGATTCAAAATTTCAATTGGATCGTGCCTCATGTTGAATAACCACTTTTTAAACCCTCAGAGTGACCAAAACTGCCATTTTTACAGAGTTTTGCTTACTCAAAAGCTTCAATTTTGACCCGTTTCAGGCACAGAAATGACTTTAAACACACTTATTTTAGTTGACAAAGTCATAATTCACATCCAACAGTCATTTACAGTCAAAAGATTAAATGTTAAAATTTCATCCATATTGACCATTTTGGGATAGTTCGACATGTCCGGAGTCATCGTTTTTCATCCGAAAATTGATTTTTTGGACTGTACCAAAAATGATTCAAAATGTCAATTGGATCGTGCCTCATGTTGAATAACCACTTTTTAAACCCTCACAGTGACCAAAATTGCCATTTTTTCTGAGTTTTGCTTACTCAAAAGCTTCAATTTTGACCCGTTTCAGGCACAGAAATGACTTTAAACACACTTATTTTAGTTGACAAAGTCATAATTCACATCCAACAGTCATTTACAGTCAAAAGATTAAATGTTAAAATTTCATCCCTTTTGACCTTTTTGGGATCGTTCGACATGTCCGGAGTCATCGTTTTTCATTCGAAAATTGATTTTTTGGACTGTACCAAAAATGATTCAAAATGTCAATTGGATCGTGCCTCATGTTGAATAACCACTTTTTTAACCCTCAGAGTGACCAAAATTGCCATTTTTACAGAGTTTTGCTTACTCAAAAGCTTCAATTTTGACCCGTTTCAGGCACAGAAATGACTTTAAACACACTTATTTTAGTTGACAAAGTCAAAATTCACATCCAACAGCCATTTAGAGTCAAAAGATTAAATGTTAAAATTTCATCCATATTGACCATTTTGGGATAGTTCGACATGTCCGGAGTCATCTTTTTCATCCGAAAATTGATTTTTTGGACTGTACCAAAAATGATTCAAAATGTCAATTGGATCGTGCCTCATGTTGAATAACCACTTTTTAAACCCTCAGAGTGACCAAAATTGCCATTTTTACAGAGTTTTGCTTACTCAAAATCTTCAATTTTGACCCGTTTCAGGCACAGAAATGACTTTAAACACACTTATTTTAGTTGACAAAGTCATAATTCACATCTAACAGTCATTTACAGTCAAAAGATTAAATGTTAAAATTTCATCCATATTGACCATTTTGGGATAGTTCGACATGTCCGGAGTCATCGTTTTTCATCCGAAAATTGATTTTTTGGACTGTACCAAAAATGATTCAAAATGTCAATTGGATCGTGCCTCATGTTGAATAACCACTTTTTAAACCCTCACAGTGACCAAAATTGCCATTTTTACAGAGTTTTGCTTACTCAAAAGCTTCAATTTTGACCCGTTTCAGGCACAGAAATGACTTTAAACGCACTTATTTTAGTTGACAAAGTCATAATTCACATCCAACAGTCATTTACAGTCAAAAGATTAAATGTTAAAATTTCATCCATTTTGACCTTTTTGGGATCGTTCGACATGTCCGGAGTCATCGTTTTTCATTCAAAAATTTATTTTTTGGACTGTACCAAAAATGATTCAAAATGTCAATTGGATCGTGCCTCATGTTGAATAACCACTTTTTAAACCCTCAGAGTGACCAAAATTGCCATTTTTACAGAGTTTTGCTTACTCAAAAGCTTCAATTTTGACCCGTTTCAGGCACAGAAACGACTTTAAACACACTTATTTTAGTTGACAAAGTCATAATTCACATCCAACAGTCATTTACAGTCAAAAGATTAAATGTTAACATTTCATCCATATTGACCATTTTGGGATCGTTCGACATGTCCGGAGTCATCGTTTTTCATCCGAAAATTGATTTTTTGGACTGTACCAAAAATGATTCAAAATGTCAATTGGATCGTGCCTCATGTTGAATAACCACTTTTTAAACCCTCAGAGTGACCAAAACTGCCATTTTTACAGAGTTTTGCTTACTCAAAAGCTTCAATTTTGACCCGTTTCAGGCACAGAAATGACTTTAAACACACTTATTTTAGTTGACAAAGTCATAATTCACATCCAACAGTCATTTACAGTCAAAAGATTAAATGTTAAAATTTCATCCATATTGACCATTTTGGGATAGTTCGACATGTCCGGAGTCATCGTTTTTCATCCGAAAATTGATTTTTTGGACTGTACCAAAAATGATTCAAAATGTCAATTGGATCGTGCCTCATGTTGAATAACCACTTTTTAAACTCTCACAGTGACCAAAATTGCCATTTTTTCTGAGTTTTGCTTACTCAAAAGCTTCAATTTTGACCCGTTTCAGGCACAGAAATGACTTTAAACACACTTATTTTAGTTGACAAAGTCATAATTCACATCCAACAGTCATTTACAGTCAAAAGATTAAATGTTAAAATTTCATCCATTTTGACCTTTTTGGGATCGTTCGACATGTCCGGAGTCATCGTTTTTCATTCGAAAATTGATTTTTTGGACTGTACCAAAAATGATTCAAAATGTCAATTGGATCGTGCCTCATGTTGAATAACCACTTTTTAAACCCTCAGAGTGACCAAAATTGCCATTTTTACAGAGTTTTGCTTACTCAAAAGCTTCAATTTTGACCCGTTTCAGGCACAGAAATGACTTTAAACACACTTATTTTAGTTGACAAAGTCAAAATTCACATCCAACAGCCATTTAGAGTCAAAAGATTAAATGTTAAAATTTCATCCATATTGACCATTTTGGGATAGTTCGACATGTCCGGAGTCATCGTTTTTCATCCGAAAATTGATTTTTTGGACTGTACCAAAAATGATTCAAAACGTCAATTGGATCGTGCCTCATGTTGAATAACCACTTTTTAAACCCTCAGAGTGACCAAAATTGCCATTTTTACAGAGTTTTGCTTACTCAAAAGCTTCAATTTTGACCCGTTTCAGGCACAGAAATGACTTTAAACACACTTATTTTAGTTGACAAAGTCATAATTCACATCTAACAGTCATTTACAGTCAAAAGATTAAATGTTAAAATTTCATCCATATTGACCATTTTGGGATAGTTCGACATGTCCGGAGTCATCGTTTTTCATCCGAAAATTGATTTTTTGGACTGTACCAAAAATGATTCAAAATGTCAATTGGATCATGCCTCATGTTGAATAACCACTTTTTAAACCCTCACAGTGACCAAAATTGCCATTTTTACAGAGTTTTGCTTACTCAAAAGCTTCAATTTTGACCCCTTTGAGGCACAGAAATGACTTTAAACACACTTATTTTAGTTGACAAAGTCATAATTCACATCCAACAGCCATTTAGAGTCAAAAGATTAAATGTTAAAATTTCATCCATATTGACCATTTTGGGATAGTTCGACATGTCCGGAGTCATCGTTTTTCATCCGAAAATTGATTTTTTGGACTGTACCAAAAATGATTCAAAATGTCAATTGGATCGTGCCTCATGTTGAATAACCACTTTTTAAACCCTAACAGTGACCAAAATTGCCATTTTTACAGAGTTTTGCTTACTCAAAAGCTTCAATTTTGACCCGTTTCAGGCACAGAAATGACTTTAAACACACTTATTTTAGTTGACAAAGTCATAATTCACATCCAACAGTCATTTACAGTCAAAAGATTAAATGTTAAAATTTCATCCATTTTGACCTTTTTGGGATTGTTCGACATGTCCGGAGTCATCGTTTGCATCCGAAAATTGATTTTTTGGACTGTGCCAAAAATGATTCAAAATGTCAATTGGATCGTGCCTCATGTTGAATAACCACTTTTTAAACCCTCAGAGTGACCAAAATTGCCATTTTTACAGAGTTTTGCTTACTCAAAAGCTTCAATTTTGACCCGTTTCAGGCACAGAAATGACTTTAAACACACTTATTTTAGTTGACAAAGTCATAATTCACATCCAACAGTCATTTACAGTCAAAAGATTAAATGTTAAAATTTCATCCATATTGACCATTTTGGGATAGTTCGACATGTCCGGAGTCATCGTTTTTCATCCGAAAATTGATTTTTTGGACTGTACCAAAAATGATTCAAAATGTCAATTGGATCGTGCCTCATGTTGAATAACCACTTTTTAAACCCTCACAGTGACCAAAATTGCCATTTTTACAGAGTTTTGCTTACTCAAAAGCTTCAATTTTGACCCTTTTGAGGCACAGAAATGACTTTACACACACTTATTTTAGTTGACAAAGTCCTAATTCACATCCAACAGTCATTAAGAGTCAAAAGATTAAATGTTAAAATTTCATCCATATTAACCATTTTGGGATAGTTCGACATGTCCGGAGTCATCGTTTTTCATCCGAAAATTGATTTTTTGGACTGTACCAAAAATGATTCAAAATGTCAATTGGATCGTGCCTCATGTTGAATAACCACTTTTTAAACCCTCAGAGTGACCAAAATTGCCATTTTTACAGAGTTTTGCTTACTCAAAAGCTTCAATTTTGACCCGTTTCAGGCACAGAAATGACTTTAAACACACTTATTTTAGTTGACAAAGTCATAATTCACATCCAACAGTCATTTACAGTCAAAAGATTAAATGTTAAAATTTCATCCATTTTGACCTTTTTGGGATCGTTCGACATGTCCGGAATCATCGTTTTTCATCCGAAAATTGATTTTTTGGACTGTACCAAAAATGATTCAAAATGTCAATTGGATCGTGCCTCATGTTGAATAACCACTTTTTAAACCCTCAGACTGACCAAAATTGCCATTTTTACAGAGTTTTGCTTACTCAGAAGCTTCAATTTTGACCCGTTTCAGGCACAGAAATGACTTTAAACACACTTATTTTAGTTGACAAAGTCATAATTCACATCCAACAGTCATTTACAGTCAAAAGATTAAATGTTAAAATTTCATCCATTTTGACCCTTTTGGGATCGTTCGACATGTCCGGAGTCATCGTTTTTCATTCGAAAATTGATTTTTCGGACTGTACCAAAAATGATTCAAAATGTCAATTGGATCGTGCCTCATGTTGAATAACCACTTTTTAAACCCTCAGAGTGACCAAAATTGCCATTTTTACAGAGTTTTGCTTACTCAAAAGCTTCAATTTTGACCCGTTTCAGGCACAGAAATGACTTTAAACACACTTATTTTAGTTGACAAAGTCATAATTCACATCCAACAGTCATTTACAGTCAAAAGATTAAATGTTAAAATTTCATCCATATTGACCTTTTTGGGATCGTTCGACATGTCCGGAGTCATCGTTTTTCATCCGAAAATTGATTTTTTGGACTGTACCAAAAATGATTCGAAATGTCAATTGGATCGTGCCTCATGTTGAATAACCACTTTTTAAACCCTCAGAGTGACCAAAATTGCCATTTTTACAGAGTTTTGCTTACTCAAAAGCTTCAATTTTGACCCGTTTCAGGCACAGAAATGACTTTAAACACACTTATTTTAGATGACAAAGTCATAATTCACATCTAACAGTCATTTACAGTCAAAAGATTAAATGTTAAAATTTCATCCATATTGACAATTTTGGGATAGTTCGACATGTCCGGAGTCATCGTTTTTCATCCGAAAATTGATTTTTTGGACTGTACCAAAAATGATTCAAAATGTCAATTGGATCGTGCCTCATGTTGAATAACCACTTTTTAAACCCTCACAGTGGCCAAAATTGCCATTTTTACAGAGTTTTGCTTACTCAAAAGCTTCAATTTTGACCCCTTTGAGGCACAGAAATGACTTTAAACACACTTAGTTTAGTTGACAAAGTCATAATTCACATCCAACAGTCATTTAGAATCAAAAGATTAAATGTTAAAATTTCATCCATATTGACCATTTTGGGATAGTTCGACATGTCCGGAGTCATCGTTTTTCATCCGAAAATTGATTTTTTGGACTGTACCAAAAATGATTCAAAATGTCAATTGGATCGTGCCTCATGTTGAATAACCACTTTTTAAACCCTCAGAGTGACCAAAATTCCCATTTTTACAGAGTTTTGCTTACTCAAAAGCTTCAATTTTGACCCGTTTCAGGCACAGAAATGACTTTAAACACACTTATTTTAGTTGACAAAGTCATAATTCACATCCAACAGTCATTTACAGTCAAAAGATTAAATGTTAAAATTTCATCCATTTTGACCTTTTTGGGATCGTTCGACATGTCCGGAATCATCGTTTTTCATCCGAAAATTGATTTTTTGGACTGTACCAAAAATGATTCAAAATGTCAATTGGATCGTGCCTCATGTTGAATAACCACTTTTTAAACCCTCAGAGTGACCAAAATTGCCATTTTTACAGAGTTTTGCTTACTCAGAAGCTTCAATTTTGACCCGTTTCAGGCACAGAAATGACTTTAAACACACTTATTTTAGTTGACAAAGTCATAATTCACATCCAACAGTCATTTACAGTCAAAAGATTAAATGTTAAAATTTCATCCATTTTGACCCTTTTGGGATCGTTCGACATGTCCGGAGTCATCGTTTTTCATTCGAAAATTGATTTTTCGGACTGTACCAAAAATGATTCAAAATGTCAATTGGATCGTGCCTCATGTTGAATAACCACTTTTTAAACCCTCAGAGTGACCAAAATTGCCATTTTTACAGAGTTTTGCTTACTCAAAAGCTTCAATTTTGACCCGTTTCAGGCACAGAAATGACTTTAAACACACTTATTTTAGTTGACAAAGTCATAATTCACATCCAACAGTCATTTACAGTCAAAAGATTAAATGTTAAAATTTCATCCATATTGACCTTTTTGGGATCGTTCGACATGTCCGGAGTCATCGTTTTTCATCCGAAAATTGATTTTTTGGACTGTACCAAAAATGATTCGAAATGTCAATTGGATCGTGCCTCATGTTGAATAACCACTTTTTAAACCCTCAGAGTGACCAAAATTGCCATTTTTACAGAGTTTTGCTTACTCAAAAGCTTCAATTTTGACCCGTTTCAGGCACAGAAATGACTTTAAACACACTTATTTTAGATGACAAAGTCATAATTCACATCTAACAGTCATTTACAGTCAAAAGATTAAATGTTAAAATTTCATCCATATTGACAATTTTGGGATAGTTCGACATGTCCGGAGTCATCGTTTTTCATCCGAAAATTGATTTTTTGGACTGTACCAAAAATGATTCAAAATGTCAATTGGATCGTGCCTCATGTTGAATAACCACTTTTTAAACCCTCACAGTGGCCAAAATTGCCATTTTTACAGAGTTTTGCTTACTCAAAAGCTTCAATTTTGACCCCTTTGAGGCACAGAAATGACTTTAAACACACTTAGTTTAGTTGACAAAGTCATAATTCACATCCAACAGTCATTTAGAATCAAAAGATTAAATGTTAAAATTTCATCCATATTGACCATTTTGGGATAGTTCGACATGTCCGGAGTCATCGTTTTTCATCCGAAAATTGATTTTTTGGACTGTACCAAAAATTATTCAAAATGTCAATTGGATCGTGCCTCATGTTGAATAACCACTTTTTAAACCCTCACAGTGACCAAAATTCCCATTTTTACAGAGTTTTGCTTACTCAAAAGCTTCAATTTTGACCCGTTTCAGGCACAGAAATGACTTTAAACACACTTATTTTAGTTGACAAAGTCATAATTCACATCCAACAGTCATTTACAGTCAAAAGATTAAATGTTAAAATTTCATCCATATTGACCATTTTGGGATAGTTCGACATGTCCGGAGTCATCGTTTTTCATCCGAAAATTGATTTTTTGGACTGTACCAAAAATGATTCAAAATGTCAATTGGATCGTGCCTCATGTTGAATAACCACTTTTTAAACCCTCACAGTGACCAAAATTGCCATTTTTACAGAGTTTTGCTTACTCAAAAGCTTCAATTTTGACCCGTTTCAGGCACAGAAATGACTTTAAACGCACTTATTTTAGTTGACAAAGTCATAATTCACATCCAACAGTCATTTACAGTCAAAAGATTCAATGTTAACATTTCATCCATATTGACCATTTTGGGATCGTTCGACATGTCCGGAGTCATCGTTTTTCATCAGAAAATTGATTTTTTGGACTGTACCAAAAATGATTCAAAATGTCAATTGGATCGTGCCTCATGTTGAATAACCACTTTTTAAACCCTCAGAGTGACCAAAACTGCCATTTTTACAGAGTTTTGCTTACTCAAAAGCTTCAATTTTGACCCGTTTCAGGCACAGAAATGACTTTAAACACACTTATTTTAGTTGACAAAGTCATAATTCACATCCAACAGTCATTTACAGTCAAAAGATTAAATGTTAAAATTTCATCCATATTGACCATTTTGGGATAGTTCGACATGTCCGGAGTCATCGTTTTTCATCCGAAAATTGATTTTTTGGACTGTACCAAAAATGATTCAAAATGTCAATTGGATCGTGCCTCATGTTGAATAACCACTTTTTAAACCCTCACAGTGACCAAAATTGCCATTTTTTCTGAGTTTTGCTTACTCAAAAGCTTCAATTTTGACCCGTTTCAGGCACAGAAATGACTTTAAACACACTTATTTTAGTTGACAAAGTCATAATTCACATCCAACAGTCATTTACAGTCAAAAGATTAAATGTTAAAATTTCATCCATTTTGACCTTTTTGGGATCGTTCGACATGTCCGGAGTCATCGTTTTTCATTCGAAAATTGATTTTTTGGACTGTACCAAAAATGATTCAAAATGTCAATTGGATTGTGCCTCATGTTGAATAACCACTTTTTAAACCCTCAGAGTGACCAAAATTGCCATTTTTACAGAGTTTTGCTTACTCAAAAGCTTCAATTTTGACCCGTTTCAGGCACAGAAATGACTTTAAACACACTTATTTTAGTTGACAAAGTCAAAATTCACATCCAACAGCCATTTAGAGTCAAAAGATTAAATGTTAAAATTTCATCCATATTGACCATTTTGGGATAGTTCGACATGTCCGGAGTCATCTTTTTCATCCGAAAATTGATTTTTTGGACTGTACCAAAAATGATTCAAAATGTCAATTGGATCGTGCCTCATGTTGAATAACCACTTTTTAAACCCTCAGAGTGACCAAAATTGCCATTTTTACAGAGTTTTGCTTACTCAAAAGCTTCAATTTTGACCCGTTTCAGGCACAGAAATGACTTTAAACACACTTATTTTAGTTGACAAAGTCATAATTCACATCTAACAGTCATTTACAGTCAAAAGATTAAATGTTAAAATTTCATCCATTTTGACCTTTTTGGGATTGTTCGACATGTCCGGAGTCATCGTTTTTCATCCGAAAATTGATTTTTTGGACTGTACCAAAAATGATTCAAAATTTCAATTGGATCGTGCCTCATGTTGAATAACCACTTTTTAAACCCTCACAGTGACCAAAATTGCCATTTTTACAGAGTTTTGCTTACTCAAAAGCTTCAATTTTGACCCGTTTCAGGCACAGAAATGACTTTAAACGCACTTATTTTAGTTGACAAAGTCATAATTCACATCCAACAGTCATTTACAGTCAAAAGATTAAATGTTAACATTTCATCCATATTGACCATTTTGGGATCGTTCGACATGTCCGGAGTCATCGTTTTTCATCAGAAAATTGATTTTTTGGACTGTACCAAAAATGATTCAAAATGTCAATTGGATCGTGCCTCATGTTGAATAACCACTTTTTAAACCCTCAGAGTGACCAAAACTGCCATTTTTACAGAGTTTTGCTTACTCAAAAGCTTCAATTTTGACCCGTTTCAGGCACAGAAATGACTTTAAACACACTTATTTTAGTTGACAAAGTCATAATTCACATCCAACAGTCATTTACAGTCAAAAGATTAAATGTTAAAATTTCATCCATATTGACCATTTTGGGATAGTTCGACATGTCCGGAGTCATCGTTTTTCATCCGAAAATTGATTTTTTGGACTGTACCAAAAATGATTCAAAATGTCAATTGGATCGTGCCTCATGTTGAATAACCACTTTTTAAACCCTCACAGTGACCAAAATTGCCATTTTTTCTGAGTTTTGCTTACTCAAAAGCTTCAATTTTGACCCGTTTCAGGCACAGAAATGACTTTAAACACACTTATTTTAGTTGACAAAGTCATAATTCACATCCAACAGTCATTTACAGTCAAAAGATTAAATGTTAAAATTTCATCCATTTTTACCTTTTTGGGATTGTTCGACATGTCCGGAGTCATCGTTTTTCATCCGAAAATTGATTTTTTGGACTGTACCAAAAATGATTCAAAATTTCAATTGGATCGTGCCTCATGTTGAATAACCACTTTTTAAACCCTCAGAGTGACCAAAATTGCCATTTTTACAGAGTTTTGCTTACTCAAAAGCTTCAATTTTGACCCGTTTCAGGCACAGAAATGACTTTAAACACACTTATTTTAGTTGACAAAGTCAAAATTCACATCCAACAGCCATTTAGAGTCAAAAGATTAAATGTTAAAATTTCATCCATATTGACCATTTTGGGATAGTTCGACATGTCCGGAGTCATCTTTTTCATCCGAAAATTGATTTTTTGGACTGTACCAAAAATGATTCAAAATGTCAATTGGATCGTGCCTCATGTTGAATAACCACTTTTTAAACCCTCAGAGTGACCAAAATTGCCATTTTTACAGAGTTTTGCTTACTCAAAAGCTTCAATTTTGACCCGTTTCAGGCACAGAAATGACTTTAAACACACTTATTTTAGTTGACAAAGTCATAATTCACATCTAACAGTCATTTACAGTCAAAAGATTAAATGTTAAAATTTCATCCATATTGACCATTTTGGGATAGTTCGACATGTCCGGAGTCATCGTTTTTCATCCGAAAATTGATTTTTTGGACTGTACCAAAAATGATTCAAAATGTCAATTGGATCGTGCCTCATGTTGAATAACCACTTTTTAAACCCTCACAGTGACCAAAATTGCCATTTTTACAGAGTTTTGCTTACTCAAAAGCTTCAATTTTGACCCGTTTCAGGCACAGAAATGACTTTAAACGCACTTATTTTAGTTGACAAAGTCATAATTCACATCCAACAGTCATTTACAGTCAAAAGATTAAATGTTAAAATTTCATCCATTTTGACCTTTTTGGGATCGTTCGACATGTCCGGAGTCATCGTTTTTCATTCAAAAATTTATTTTTTGGACTGTACCAAAAATGATTCAAAATGTCAATTGGATCGTGCCTCATGTTGAATAACCACTTTTTAAACCCTCAGAGTGACCAAAATTGCCATTTTTACAGAGTTTTGCTTACTCAAAAGCTTCAATTTTGACCCGTTTCAGGCACAGAAACGACTTTAAACACACTTATTTTAGTTGACAAAGTCATAATTCACATCCAACAGTCATTTACAGTCAAAAGATTAAATGTTAACATTTCATCCATATTGACCATTTTGGGATCGTTCGACATGTCCGGAGTCATCGTTTTTCATCCGAAAATTGATTTTTTGGACTGTACCAAAAATGATTCAAAATGTCAATTGGATCGTGCCTCATGTTGAATAACCACTTTTTAAACCCTCAGAGTGACCAAAACTGCCATTTTTACAGAGTTTTGCTTACTCAAAAGCTTCAATTTTGACCCGTTTCAGGCACAGAAATGACTTTAAACACACTTATTTTAGTTGACAAAGTCATAATTCACATCCAACAGTCATTTACAGTCAAAAGATTAAATGTTAAAATTTCATCCATATTGACCATTTTGGGATAGTTCGACATGTCCGGAGTCATCGTTTTTCATCCGAAAATTGATTTTTTGGACTGTACCAAAAATGATTCAAAATGTCAATTGGATCGTGCCTCATGTTGAATAACCACTTTTTAAACCCTCAGAGTGACCAAAATTGCCATTTTTACAGAGTTTTGCTTACTCAAAAGCTTCAATTTTGACCCGTTTCAGGCACAGAAATGACTTTAAACACACTTATTTTAGTTGACAAAGTCAAAATTCACATCCAACAGCCATTTAGAGTCAAAAGATTAAATGTTAAAATTTCATCCATATTGACCATTTTGGGATAGTTCGACATGTCCGGAGTCATCGTTTTTCATCCGAAAATTGATTTTTTGGACTGTACCAAAAATGATTCAAAATGTCAATTGGATCATGCCTCATGTTGAATAACCACTTTTTAAACCCTCAGAGTGACCAAAATTGCCATTTTTACAGAGTTTTGCTTACTCAAAAGCTTCAATTTTGACCCGTTTCAGGCACAGAAATGACTTTAAACACACTTATTTTAGTTGACAAAGTCATAATTCACATCTAACAGTCATTTACAGTCAAAAGATTAAATGTTAAAATTTCATCCATATTGACCATTTTGGGATAGTTCGACATGTCCGGAGTCATCGTTTTTCATCCGAAAATTGATTTTTTGGACTGTACCAAAAATGATTCAAAATGTCAATTGGATCATGCCTCATGTTGAATAACCACTTTTTAAACCCTCACAGTGACCAAAATTGCCATTTTTACAGAGTTTTGCTTACTCAAAAGCTTCAATTTTGACCCCTTTGAGGCACAGAAATGACTTTAAACACACTTAGTTTAGTTGACAAAGTCATAATTCACATCCAACAGTCATTTAGAATCAAAAGATTAAATGTTAAAATTTCATCCATATTGACCATTTTGGGATAGTTCGACATGTCCGGAGTCATCGTTTTTCATCCGAAAATTGATTTTTTGGACTGTACAAAAAATGATTCAAAATGTCAATTGGATCGTGCCTCATGTTGAATAACCACTTTTTAAACCCTCACAGTGACCAAAATTGCCATTTTTACAGAGTTTTGCTTACTCAAAAGCTTCAATTTTGACCCGTTTCAGGCACAGAAATGACTTTAAACACACTTATTTTAGTTGACAAAGTCATAATTCACATCCAACAGTCATTTACAGTCAAAAGATTAAATGTTAAAATTTCATCCATTTTGACCTTTTTGGGATTGTTCGACATGTCCGGAGTCATCGTTTGCATCCGAAAATTGATTTTTTGGACTGTGCCAAAAATGATTCAAAATGTCAATTGGATCGTGCCTCATGTTGAATAACCACTTTTTAAACCCTCAGAGTGACCAAAATTGCCATTTTTACAGAGTTTTGCTTACTCAAAAGCTTCAATTTTGACCCGTTTCAGGCACAGAAATGACTTTAACCACACTTATTTTAGTTGACAAAGTCATAATTCACATCCAACAGTCATTTACAGTCAAAAGATTAAATGTTAAAATTTCATCCATATTGACCATTTTGGGATAGTTCGACATGTCCGGAGTCATCGTTTTTCATCCGAAAATTGATTTTTTGGACTGTACCAAAAATGATTCAAAATGTCAATTGGATCGTGCCTCATGTTGAATAACCACTTTTTAAACCCTCAGAGTGACCAAAACTGCCATTTTTACAGAGTTTTGCTTACTCAAAAGCTTCAATTTTGACCCTTTTGAGGCACAGAAATGACTTTACACACACTTATTTTAGTTGACAAAGTCCTAATTCACATCCAACAGTCATTAAGAGTCAAAAGATTAAATGTTAAAATTTCATCCATATTAACCATTTTGGGATAGTTCGACATGTCCGGAGTCATCGTTTTTCATCCGAAAATTGATTTTTTGGACTGTACCAAAAATGATTCAAAATGTCAATTGGATCGTGCCTCATGTTGAATAACCACTTTTTAAACCCTCACAGTGACCAAAATTGCCATTTTTACAGAGTTTTGCTTACTCAAAAGCTTCAATTTTGACCCGTTTCAGGCACAGAAATGACTTTAAACACACTTATTTTAGTTGACAAAGTCATAATTCACATCCAGCAGTGATTTACAGTCAAAAGATTAAATGTTAAAATTTCATCCATTTTGACCTTTTTGGGATTGTTCGACATGTCCGGAGTCATCGTTTTTCATCCGAAAATTGATTTTTTGGACTGTACCAAAAATGATTCAAAATGTCAATTGGATCGTGCCTCATGTTGAATAACCACTTTTTAAACCCTCAGAGTGACCAAAATTGCCATTTTTACAGAGTTTTGCTTACTCAAAAGCTTCAATTTTGACCCGTTTCAGGCACAGAAATGACTTTAAACACACTTATTTTAGTTGACAAAGTCATAATTCACATCCAACAGTCATTTACAGTCAAAAGATTAAATGTTAAAATTTCATCCATTTTGACCCTTTTGGGATCGTTCGACATGTCCGGAGTCATCGTTTTTCATTCGAAAATTGATTTTTCGGACTGTACCAAAAATGATTCAAAATGTCAATTGGATCGTGCCTCATGTTGAATAACCACTTTTTAAACCCTCAGAGTGACCAAAATTGCCATTTTTACAGAGTTTTGCTTACTCAAAAGCTTCAATTTTGACCCGTTTCAGGCACAGAAATGACTTTAAACACACTTATTTTAGTTGACAAAGTCATAATTCACATCCAACAGTCATTTACAGTCAAAAGATTAAATGTTAAAATTTCATCCATATTGACCTTTTTGGGATCGTTCGACATGTCCGGAGTCATCGTTTTTCATCCGAAAATTGATTTTTTGGACTGTACCAAAAATGATTCGAAATGTCAATTGGATCGTGCCTCATGTTGAATAACCACTTTTTAAACCCTCAGAGTGACCAAAATTGCCATTTTTACAGAGTTTTGCTTACTCAAAAGCTTCAATTTTGACCCGTTTCAGGCACAGAAATGACTTTAAACACACTTATTTTAGATGACAAAGTCATAATTCACATCTAACAGTCATTTACAGTCAAAAGATTAAATGTTAAAATTTCATCCATATTGACAATTTTGGGATAGTTCGACATGTCCGGAGTCATCGTTTTTCATCCGAAAATTGATTTTTTGGACTGTACCAAAAATGATTCAAAATGTCAATTGGATCGTGCCTCATGTTGAATAACCACTTTTTAAACCCTCACAGTGACCAAAATTCCCATTTTTACAGAGTTTTGCTTACTCAAAAGCTTCAATTTTGACCCGTTTCAGGCACAGAAATGACTTTAAACACACTTATTTTAGTTGACAAAGTCATAATTCACATCCAACAGTCATTTACAGTCAAAAGATTAAATGTTAAAATTTCATCCATATTGACCATTTTGGGATAGTTCGACATGTCCGGAGTCATCGTTTTTCATCCGAAAATTGATTTTTTGGACTGTACCAAAAATGATTCAAAATGTCAATTGGATCGTGCCTCATGTTGAATAACCACTTTTTAAACCCTCACAGTGACCAAAATTGCCATTTTTACAGAGTTTTGCTTACTCAAAAGCTTCAATTTTGACCCGTTTCAGGCACAGAAATGACTTTAAACGCACTTATTTTAGTTGACAAAATCATAATTCACATCCAACAGTCATTTACAGTCAAAAGATTAAATGTTAAAATTTCATCCATTTTGACCTTTTTGGGATCGTTCGACATGTCCGGAGTCATCGTTTTTCATTCAAAAATTGATCTTTTGGACTGTACCAAAATTGATTCAAAATGTCAATTGGATCGTGCCTCATGTTGAATAACCACTTTTTAAACCCTCAGAGTGACCAAAATTGCCATTTTTACAGAGTTTTGCTTACTCAAAAGCTTCAATTTTGACCCGTTTCAGGCACAGAAACGACTTTAAACACACTTATTTTAGTTGACAAAGTCATAATTCACATCCAACAGTCATTTACAGTCAAAAGATTAAATGTTAAAATTTCATCCATATTGACCATTTTGGGATAGTTCGACATGTCCGGAGTCATCGTTTTTCATCCGAAAATTGATTTTTTGGACTGTACCAAAAATGATTCAAAATGTCAATTGGATCGTGCCTCATGTTGAATAACCACTTTTTAAACCCTCAGAGTGACCAAAATTGCCATTTTTACAGAGTTTTGCTTACTCAAAAGCTTCAATTTTGACCCGTTTCAGGCACAGAAATTACTTTAAACACACTTATTTTAGTTGACAAAGTCAAAATTCACATCCAACAGCCATTTAGAGTCAAAAGATTAAATGTTAAAATTTCATCCATATTGACCATTTTGGGATAGTTCGACATGTCCGGAGTCATCGTTTTTCATCCGAAAATTGATTTTTTGGACTGTACCAAAAATGATTCAAAATGTCAATTGGATCGTGCCTCATGTTGAATAACCACTTTTTAAACCCTCAGAGTGACCAAAATTGCCATTTTTACAGAGTTTTGCTTACTCAAAAGCTTCAATTTTGACCCGTTTCAGGCACAGAAATGACTTTAAACACACTTATTTTAGTTGACAAAGTCATAATTCACATCTAACAGTCATTTACAGTCAAAAGATTAAATGTTAAAATTTCATCCATATTGACCATTTTGGGATAGTTCGACATGTCCGGAGTCATCGTTTTTCATCCGAAAATTGATTTTTTGGACTGTACCAAAAATGATTCAAAATGTCAATTGGATCATGCCTCATGTTGAATAACCACTTTTTAAACCCTCACAGTGACCAAAATTGCCATTTTTACAGAGTTTTGCTTACTCAAAAGCTTCAATTTTGACCCCTTTGAGGCACAGAAATGACTTTAAACACACTTAGTTTAGTTGACAAAGTCATAATTCACATCCAACAGTCATTTAGAATCAAAAGATTAAATGTTAAAATTTCATCCATATTGATCATTTTGGGATAGTTCGACATGTCCGGAGTCATCGTTTTTCATCCGAAAATTGATTTTTTGGACTGTACCAAAAATGATTCAAAATGTCAATTGGATCGTGCCTCATGTTGAATAACCACTTTTTAAACCCTCACAGTGACCAAAATTCCCATTTTTACAGAGTTTTGCTTACTCAAAAGCTTCAATTTTGACCCGTTTCAGGCACAGAAATGACTTTAAACACACTTATTTTAGTTGACAAAGTCATAATTCACATCCAACAGTCATTTACAGTCAAAAGATTAAATGTTAAAATTTCATCCATATTGACCATTTTGGGATAGTTCGACATGTCCGGAGTCATCGTTTTTCATCCGAAAATTGATTTTTTGGACTGTACCAAAAATGATTCAAAATGTCAATTGGATCGTGCCTCATGTTGAATAACCACTTTTTAAACCCTCACATGACCAAAATTGCCATTTTTACAGAGTTTTGCTTACTCAAAAGCTTCAATTTTGACCCGTTTCAGGCACAGAAATGACTTTAAACGCACTTATTTTAGTTGACAAAGTCATAATTCACATCCAACAGTCATTTACAGTCAAAAGATTAAATGTTAAAATTTCATCCATTTTGACCTTTTTGGGATCGTTCGACATGTCCGGAGTCATCGTTTTTCATTCAAAAATTGATTTTTTGGACTGTACCAAAATTGATTCAAAATGTCAATTGGATCGTGCCTCATGTTGAATAACCACTTTTTAAACCCTCAGAGTGACCAAAATTGCCATTTTTACAGAGTTTTGCTTACTCAAAAGCTTCAATTTTGACCCGTTTCAGGCACAGAAACGACTTTAAACACACTTATTTTAGTTGACAAAGTCATAATTCACATCCAACAGTCATTTACAGTCAAAAGATTAAATGTTAACATTTCATCCATATTGACCATTTTGGGATCGTTCGACATGTCCGGAGTCATCGTTTTTCATCCGAAAATTGATTTTTTGGACTGTACCAAAAATGATTCAAAATGTCAATTGGATCGTGCCTCATGTTGAATAACCACTTTTTAAACCCTCAGAGTGACCAAAACTGCCATTTTTACAGAGTTTTGCTTACTCAAAAGCTTCAATTTTGACCCGTTTCAGGCACAGAAATGACTTTAAACACACTTATTTTAGTTGACAAAGTCATAATTCACATCCAACAGTCATTTACAGTCAAAAGATTAAATGTTAAAATTTCATCCATATTGACCTTTTTGGGATCGTTCGACATGTCCGGAGTCATCGTTTTTCATCCGAAAATTGATTTTTTGGACTGTACCAAAAATGATTCAAAATGTCAATTGGATCGTGCCTCATGTTGAATAACCACTTTTTAAACCCTCAGAGTGACCAAAATTGCCATTTTTACAGAGTTTTGCTTACTCAAAAGCTTCAATTTTGACCCGTTTCAGGCACAGAAATGACTTTAAACACACTTATTTTAGATGACAAAGTCATAATTCACATCTAACAGTCATTTACAGTCAAAAGATTAAATGTTAAAATTTCATCCATATTGACAATTTTGGGATAGTTCGACATGTCCGGAGTCATCGTTTTTCATCCGAAAATTGATTTTTTGGACTGTACCAAAAATGATTCAAAATGTCAATTGGATCGTGCCTCATGTTGAATAACCACTTTTTAAACCCTCACAGTGGCCAAAATTGCCATTTTTACAGAGTTTTGCTTACTCAAAAGCTTCAATTTTGACCCCTTTGAGGCACAGAAATGACTTTAAACACACTTAGTTTAGTTGACAAAGTCATAATTCACATCCAACAGTCATTTAGAATCAAAAGATTAAATGTTAAAATTTCATCCATATTGACCATTTTGGGATAGTTCGACATGTCCGGAGTCATCGTTTTTCATCCGAAAATTGATTTTTTGGACTGTACCAAAAATTATTCAAAATGTCAATTGGATCGTGCCTCATGTTGAATAACCACTTTTTAAACCCTCACAGTGACCAAAATTCCCATTTTTACAGAGTTTTGCTTACTCAAAAGCTTCAATTTTGACCCGTTTCAGGCACAGAAATGACTTTAAACACACTTATTTTAGTTGACAAAGTCATAATTCACATCCAACAGTCATTTACAGTCAAAAGATTAAATGTTAAAATTTCATCCATATTGACCATTTTGGGATAGTTCGACATGTCCGGAGTCATCGTTTTTCATCCGAAAATTGATTTTTTGGACTGTACCAAAAATGATTCAAAATGTCAATTGGATCGTGCCTCATGTTGAATAACCACTTTTTAAACCCTCACAGTGACCAAAATTGCCATTTTTACAGAGTTTTGCTTACTCAAAAGCTTCAATTTTGACCCGTTTCAGGCACAGAAATGACTTTAAACGCACTTATTTTAGTTGACAAAGTCATAATTCACATCCAACAGTCATTTACAGTCAAAAGATTAAATGTTAAAATTTCATCCATTTTGACCTTTTTGGGATCGTTCGACATGTCCGGAGTCATCGTTTTTCATTCAAAAATTTATTTTTTGGACTGTACCAAAAATGATTCAAAATGTCAATTGGATCGTGCCTCATGTTGAATAACCACTTTTTAAACCCTCAGAGTGACCAAAATTGCCATTTTTACAGAGTTTTGCTTACTCAAAAGCTTCAATTTTGACCCGTTTCAGGCACAGAAACGACTTTAAACACACTTATTTTAGTTGACAAAGTCATAATTCACATCCAACAGTCATTTACAGTCAAAAGATTAAATGTTAACATTTCATCCATATTGACCATTTTGGGATCGTTCGACATGTCCGGAGTCATCGTTTTTCATCCGAAAATTGATTTTTTGGACTGTACCAAAAATGATTCAAAATGTCAATTGGATCGTGCCTCATGTTGAATAACCACTTTTTAAACCCTCAGAGTGACCAAAACTGCCATTTTTACAGAGTTTTGCTTACTCAAAAGCTTCAATTTTGACCCGTTTCAGGCACAGAAATGACTTTAAACACACTTATTTTAGTTGACAAAGTCATAATTCACATCCAACAGTCATTTACAGTCAAAAGATTAAATGTTAAAATTTCATCCATATTGACCATTTTGGGATAGTTCGACATGTCCGGAGTCATCGTTTTTCATCCGAAAATTGATTTTTTGGACTGTACCAAAAATGATTCAAAATGTCAATTGGATCGTGCCTCATGTTGAATAACCACTTTTTAAACCCTCACAGTGACCAAAATTGCCATTTTTTCTGAGTTTTGCTTACTCAAAAGCTTCAATTTTGACCCGTTTCAGGCACAGAAATGACTTTAAACACACTTATTTTAGTTGACAAAGTCATAATTCACATCCAACAGTCATTTACAGTCAAAAGATTAAATGTTAAAATTTCATCCATTTTGACCTTTTTGGGATCGTTCGACATGTCCGGAGTCATCGTTTTTCATTCGAAAATTGATTTTTTGGACTGTACCAAAAATGATTCAAAATGTCAATTGGATCGTGCCTCATGTTGAATAACCACTTTTTAAACCCTCAGAGTGACCAAAATTGCCATTTTTACAGAGTTTTGCTTACTCAAAAGCTTCAATTTTGACCCGTTTCAGGCACAGAAATGACTTTAAACACACTTATTTTAGTTGACAAAGTCATAATTCACATCCAACAGTCATTTACAGTCAAAAGATTAAATGTTAAAATTTCATCCATATTGACCATTTTGGGATAGTTCGACATGTCCGGAGTCATCTTTTTCATCCGAAAATTGATTTTTTGGACTGTACCAAAAATGATTCAAAATGTCAATTGGATCGTGCCTCATGTTGAATAACCACTTTTTAAACCCTCACAGTGACCAAAATTGCCATTTTTTCTGAGTTTTGCTTACTCAAAAGCTTCAATTTTGACCCGTTTCAGGCACAGAAATGACTTTAAACACACTTATTTTAGTTGACAAAGTCATAATTCACATCCAACAGTCATTTACAGTCAAAAGATTAAATGTTAAAATTTTATCCATTTTGACCTTTTTGGGATTGTTCGACATGTCCGGAGTCATCGTTTTTCATCCGAAAATTGATTTTTTGGACTGTACCAAAAATGATTCAAAATTTCAATTGGATCGTGCCTCATGTTGAATAACCACTTTTTAAACCCTCAGAGTGACCAAAATTGCCATTTTTACAGAGTTTTGCTTACTCAAAAGCTTCAATTTTGACCCTTTTGAGCCACAGAAATGACTTTACACACACTTATTTTAGTTGACAAAGTCCTACTTCACATCCAACAGTCATTAAGAGTCAAAAGATTAAATGTTAAAATTTCATCCATATTAACCATTTTGGGATAGTTCGACATGTCCGGAGTCATCGTTTTTCATCCGAAAATTGATTTTTTGGACTGTACCAAAAATGATTCAAAATGCCAATTGGATCGTGCCTCATGTTGAATAACCACTTTTTAAACCCTCAGAGTGACCAAAATTGCCATTTTTACAGAGTTTTGCTTACTCAGAAGCTTCAATTTTGACCCGTTTCAGGCACAGAAATGACTTTAAACACACTTATTTTAGTTGACAAAGTCATAATTCACATCCAACAGTCATTTACAGTCAAAAGATTAAATGTTAAAATTTCATCCATTTTGACCCTTTTGGGATCGTTCGACATGTCCGGAGTCATCGTTTTTCATTCGAAAATTGATTTTTCGGACTGTACCAAAAATGATTCAAAATGTCAATTGGATCGTGCCTCATGTTGAATAACCACTTTTTAAACCCTCAGAGTGACCAAAATTGCCATTTTTACAGAGTTTTGCTTACTCAGAAGCTTCAATTTTGACCCGTTTCAGGCACAGAAATGACTTTAAACACACTTATTTTAGTTGACAAAGTCATAATTCACATCCAACAGTCATTTACAGTCAAAAGATTAAATGTTAAAATTTCATCCATTTTGACCCTTTTGGGATCGTTCGACATGTCCGGAGTCATCGTTTTTCATTCGAAAATTGATTTTTCGGACTGTACCAAAAATGATTCAAAATGTCAATTGGATCGTGCCTCATGTTGAATAACCACTTTTTAAACCCTCAGAGTGACCAAAATTGCCATTTTTACAGAGTTTTGCTTACTCAAAAGCTTCAATTTTGACCCGTTTCAGGCACAGAAATGACTTTAAACACACTTATTTTAGTTGACAAAGTCATAATTCACATCCAACAGTCATTTACAGTCAAAAGATTAAATGTTAAAATTTCATCCATATTGACCTTTTTGGGATCGTTCGACATGTCCGGAGTCATCGTTTTTCATCCGAAAATTGATTTTTTGGACTGTACCAAAAATGATTCGAAATGTCAATTGGATCGTGCCTCATGTTGAATAACCACTTTTTAAACCCTCAGAGTGACCAAAATTGCCATTTTTACAGAGTTTTGCTTACTCAAAAGCTTCAATTTTGACCCGTTTCAGGCACAGAAATGACTTTAAACAAACTTATTTTAGTTGACAAAGTCATAATTCACATCTAACAGTCATTTACAGTCAAAAGATTAAATGTTAAAATTTCATCCATATTGACCATTTTGGGATAGTTCGACATGTCCGGAGTCATCGTTTTTCATCCGAAAATTGATTTTTTGGACTGTACCAAAAATGATTCAAAATGTCAATTGGATCGTGCCTCATGTTGAATAACCACTTTTTAAACCCTCACAGTGACCAAAATTCCCATTTTTACAGAGTTTTGCTTACTCAAAAGCTTCAATTTTGACCCGTTTCAGGCACAGAAATGACTTTAAACACACTTATTTTAGTTGACAAAGTCATAATTCACATCCAACAGTCATTTACAGTCAAAAGATTAAATGTTAAAATTTCATCCATATTGACCATTTTGGGATAGTTCGACATGTCCGGAGTCATCGTTTTTCATCCGAAAATTGATTTTTTGGACTGTACCAAAAATGATTCAAAATGTCAATTGGATCGTGCCTCATGTTGAATAACCACTTTTTAAACCCTCACAGTGACCAAAATTGCCATTTTTACAGAGTTTTGCTTACTCAAAAGCTTCAATTTTGACCCGTTTCAGGCACAGAAATGACTTTAAACGCACTTATTTTAGTTGACAAAGTCATAATTCACATCCAACAGTCATTTACAGTCAAAAGATTAAATGTTAAAATTTCATCCATTTTGACCTTTTTGGGATCGTTCGACATGTCCGGAGTCATCGTTTTTCATTCAAAAATTGATTTTTTGGACTGTACCAAAATTGATTCAAAATGTCAATTGGATCGTGCCTCATGTTGAATAACCACTTTTTAAACCCTCAGAGTGACCAAAATTGCCATTTTTACAGAGTTTTGCTTACTCAAAAGCTTCAATTTTGACCCGTTTCAGGCACAGAAACGACTTTAAACACACTTATTTTAGTTGACAAAGTCATAATTCACATCCAACAGTCATTTACAGTCAAAAGATTAAATGTTAAAATTTCATCCATATTGACCATTTTGGGATAGTTCGACATGTCCGGAGTCATCGTTTTTCATCCGAAAATTGATTTTTTGGACTGTACCAAAAATGATTCAAAATGTCAATTGGATCGTGCCTCATGTTGAATAACCACTTTTTAAACCCTCAGAGTGACCAAAATTGCCATTTTTACAGAGTTTTGCTTACTCAAAAGCTTCAATTTTGACCCGTTTCAGGCACAGAAATGACTTTAAACACACTTATTTTAGTTGACAAAGTCAAAATTCACATCCAACAGCCATTTAGAGTCAAAAGATTAAATGTTAAAATTTCATCCATATTGACCATTTTGGGATAGTTCGACATGTCCGGAGTCATCGTTTTTCATCCGAAAATTGATTTTTTGGACTGTACCAAAAATGATTCAAAATGTCAATTGGATCGTGCCTCATGTTGAATAACCACTTTTTAAACCCTCAGAGTGACCAAAATTGCCATTTTTACAGAGTTTTGCTTACTCAAAAGCTTCAATTTTGACCCGTTTCAGGCACAGAAATGACTTTAAACACACTTATTTTAGTTGACAAAGTCATAATTCACATCTAACAGTCATTTACAGTCAAAAGATTAAATGTTAAAATTTCATCCATATTGACCATTTTGGGATAGTTCGACATGTCCGGAGTCATCGTTTTTCATCCGAAAATTGATTTTTTGGACTGTACCAAAAATGATTCAAAATGTCAATTGGATCATGCCTCATGTTGAATAACCACTTTTTAAACCCTCACAGTGACCAAAATTGCCATTTTTACAGAGTTTTGCTTACTCAAAAGCTTCAATTTTGACCCCTTTGAGGCACAGAAATGACTTTAAACACACTTAGTTTAGTTGACAAAGTCATAATTCACATCCAACAGTCATTTAGAATCAAAAGATTAAATGTTAAAATTTCATCCATATTGATCATTTTGGGATAGTTCGACATGTCCGGAGTCATCGTTTTTCATCCGAAAATTGATTTTTTGGACTGTACCAAAAATGATTCAAAATGTCAATTGGATCGTGCCTCATGTTGAATAACCACTTTTTAAACCCTCACAGTGACCAAAATTCCCATTTTTACAGAGTTTTGCTTACTCAAAAGCTTCAATTTTGACCCGTTTCAGGCACAGAAATGACTTTAAACACACTTATTTTAGTTGACAAAGTCATAATTCACATCCAACAGTCATTTACAGTCAAAAGATTAAATGTTAAAATTTCATCCATATTGACCATTTTGGGATAGTTCGACATGTCCGGAGTCATCGTTTTTCATCCGAAAATTGATTTTTTGGACTGTACCAAAAATGATTCAAAATGTCAATTGGATCGTGCCTCATGTTGAATAACCACTTTTTAAACCCTCACAGTGACCAAAATTGCCATTTTTACAGAGTTTTGCTTACTCAAAAGCTTCAATTTTGACCCGTTTCAGGCACAGAAATGACTTTAAACGCACTTATTTTAGTTGACAAAGTCATAATTCACATCCAACAGTCATTTACAGTCAAAAGATTAAATGTTAAAATTTCATCCATTTTGACCTTTTTGGGATCGTTCGACATGTCCGGAGTCATCGTTTTTCATTCAAAAATTGATTTTTTGGACTGTACCAAAATTGATTCAAAATGTCAATTGGATCGTGCCTCATGTTGAATAACCACTTTTTAAACCCTCAGAGTGACCAAAATTGCCATTTTTACAGAGTTTTGCTTACTCAAAAGCTTCAATTTTGACCCGTTTCAGGCACAGAAACGACTTTAAACACACTTATTTTAGTTGACAAAGTCATAATTCACATCCAACAGTCATTTACAGTCAAAAGATTAAATGTTAACATTTCATCCATATTGACCATTTTGGGATCGTTCGACATGTCCGGAGTCATCGTTTTTCATCCGAAAATTGATTTTTTGGACTGTACCAAAAATGATTCAAAATGTCAATTGGATCGTGCCTCATGTTGAATAACCACTTTTTAAACCCTCAGAGTGACCAAAACTGCCATTTTTACAGAGTTTTGCTTACTCAAAAGCTTCAATTTTGACCCGTTTCAGGCACAGAAATGACTTTAAACACACTTATTTTAGTTGACAAAGTCATAATTCACATCCAACAGTCATTTACAGTCAAAAGATTAAATGTTAAAATTTCATCCATATTGACCATTTTGGGATAGTTCGACATGTCCGGAGTCATCGTTTTTCATCCGAAAATTGATTTTTTGGACTGTACCAAAAATGATTCAAAATGTCAATTGGATCGTGCCTCATGTTGAATAACCACTTTTTAAACCCTCAGAGTGACCAAAATTGCCATTTTTACAGAGTTTTGCTTACTTAAAAGCTTCAATTTTGACCCGTTTCAGGCACAGAAATGACTTTAAACACACTTATTTTAGTTGACAAAGTCAAAATTCACATCCAACAGCCATTTAGAGTCAAAAGATTAAATGTTAAAATTTCATCCATATTGACCATTTTGGGATAGTTCGACATGTCCGGAGTCATCGTTTTTCATCCGAAAATTGATTTTTTGGACTGTACCAAAAATGATTCAAAATGTCAATTGGATCGTGCCTCATGTTGAATAACCACTTTTTAAACCCTCAGAGTGACCAAAATTGCCATTTTTACAGAGTTTTGCTTACTCAAAAGCTTCAATTTTGACCCGTTTCAGGCACAGAAATGACTTTAAACACACTTATTTTAGTTGACAAAGTCATAATTCACATCTAACAGTCATTTACAGTCAAAAGATTAAATGTTAAAATTTCATCCATATTGACCATTTTGGGATAGTTCGACATGTCCGGAGTCATCGTTTTTCATCCGAAAATTGATTTTTTGGACTGTACCAAAAATGATTCAAAATGTCAATTGGATCATGCCTCATGTTGAATAACCACTTTTTAAACCCTCACAGTGACCAAAATTGCCATTTTTACAGAGTTTTGCTTACTCAAAAGCTTCAATTTTGACCCCTTTGAGGCACAGAAATGACTTTAAACACACTTAGTTTAGTTGACAAAGTCATAATTCACATCCAACAGTCATTTACAGTCAAATGATTAAATGTTAAAATTTCATCCATATTGACCATTTTGGGATAGTTCGACATGTCCGGAGTCATCGTTTTTCATCTGAAAATTGATTTTTTGGACTGTACCAAAAATGATTCAAAATGTCAATTGGATCGTGCCTCATGTTGAATAACCACTTTTTAAACCCTCAGAGTGACCAAAATTGCCATTTTTACAGAGTTTTGCTTACTCAAAAGCTTCAATTTTGACCCGTTTCAGGCACAGAAATGACTTTAAACGCACTTATTTTAGTTGACAAAGTCATAATTCACATCTAACAGTCATTTACAGTCAAAAGATTAAATGTTAAAATTTCATCCATATTGACCATTTTGGGATAGTTCGACATGTCCGGAGTCATCGTTTTTCATCCGAAAATTGATTTTTTGGACTGTACCAAAAATGATACAAAATGTCAATTGGATCGTGCCTCATGTTGAATAACCACTTTTTAAACCCTCACAGTGACCAAAATTGCCATTTTTACAGAGTTTTGCTTACTCAAAAGCTTCAATTTTGACCCCTTTGAGGCACAGAAATGACTTTAAACACACTTAGTTTAGTTGACAAAGTCATAATTCACATCCAACAGTCATTTAGAATCAAAAGATTAAATGTTAAAATTTCATCCATATTGACCATTTTGGGATAGTTCGACATGTCCGGAGTCATCGTTTTTCATCCGAAAATTGATTTTTTGGACTGTACCAAAAATGATTCAAAATGTCAATTGGATCGTGCCTCATGTTGAATAACCACTTTTTAAACCCTCACAGTGACCAAAATTGCCATTTTTACAGAGTTTTGCTTACTCAAAAGCTTCAATTTTGACCCGTTTCAGGCACAGAAATGACTTTAAACACACTTATTTTAGTTGACAAAGTCATAATTCACATCCAACAGTCATTTACAGTCAAAAGATTAAATGTTAAAATTTCATCCATATTGACCATTTTGGGATAGTTCGACATGTCCGGAGTCATCGTTTTTCATCCGAAAATTGATTTTTTGGACTGTACCAAAAATGATTCAAAATGTCAATTGGATCGTGCCTCATGTTGAATAACCACTTTTTAAACCCTCAGAGTGACCAAAATTGCCATTTTTACAGAGTTTTGCTTACTCAAAAGCTTCAATTTTGACCCGTTTCAGGCACAGAAATGACTTTAAACACACTTATTTTAGTTGACAAAGTCATAATTCACATCCAACAGTCATTTACAGTCAAAAGATTAAATGTTAAAATTTCATCCATTTTGACCTTTTTGGGATCGTTCGACATGTCCGGAGTCATCGTTTTTCATCCGAAAATTGATTTTTTGGACTGTACCAAAAATGATTCAAAATGTCAATTGGATCGTGCCTCATGTTGAATAACCACTTTTTAAACCCTCAGAGTGACCAAAATTGCCATTTTTACAGAGTTTTGCTTACTCAGAAGCTTCAATTTTGACCCGTTTCAGGCACAGAAATGACTTTAAACACACTTATTTTAGTTGACAAAGTCATAATTCACATCCAACAGTCATTTACAGTCAAAAGATTAAATGTTAAAATTTCATCCATTTTGACCCTTTTGGGATCGTTCGACATGTCCGGAGTCATCGTTTTTCATTCGAAAATTGATTTTTCGGACTGTACCAAAAATGATTCAAAATGTCAATTGGATCGTGCCTCATGTTGAATAACCACTTTTTAAACCCTCAGAGTGACCAAAATTGCCATTTTTACAGAGTTTTGCTTACTCAAAAGCTTCAATTTTGACCCGTTTCAGGCACAGAAATGACTTTAAACACACTTATTTTAGTTGACAAAGTCATAATTCACATCCAACAGTCATTTAGAATCAAAAGATTAAATGTTAAAATTTCATCCATATTGACCATTTTGGGATAGTTCGACATGTCCGGAGTCATCGTTTTTCATCCGAAAATTGATTTTTTGGACTGTACCAAAAATGATTCAAAATGTCAATTGGATCGTGCCTCATGTTGAATAACCACTTTTTAAACCCTCACAGTGACCAAAATTCCCATTTTTACAGAGTTTTGCTTACTCAAAAGCTTCAATTTTGACCCGTTTGAGGCACAGAAATGACTTTAAACACACTTAGTTTAGTTGACAAAGTCATAATTCACATCCAACAGTCATTTACAGTCAAAAGATTAAATGTTAAAATTTCATCCATATTGACCATTTTGGGATAGTTCGACATGTCCGGAGTCATCGTTTTTCATCCGAAAATTGATTTTTTGGACTGTACCAAAAATGATTCAAAATGTCAATTGGATCGTGCCTCATGTTGAATAACCACTTTTTAAACCCTCACAGTGACCAAAATTGCCATTTTTACAGAGTTTTGCTTACTCAAAAGCTTCAATTTTGACCCGTTTCAGGCACAGAAATGACTTTAAACGCACTTATTTTAGTTGACAAAGTCATAATTCACATCCAACAGTCATTTACAGTCAAAAGATTAAATGTTAAAATTTCATCCATTTTGACCTTTTTGGGATCGTTCGACATGTCCGGAGTCATCGTTTTTCATTCAAAAATTGATTTTTTGGACTGTACCAAAATTGATTCAAAATGTCAATTGGATCGTGCCTCATGTTGAATAACCACTTTTTAAACCCTCAGAGTGACCAAAATTGCCATTTTTACAGAGTTTTGCTTACTCAAAAGCTTCAATTTTGACCCGTTTCAGGCACAGAAACGACTTTAAACACACTTATTTTAGTTGACAAAGTCATAATTCACATCCAACAGTCATTTACAGTCAAAAGATTAAATGTTAACATTTCATCCATATTGACCATTTTGGGATCGTTTGACATGTCCGGAGTCATCGTTTTTCATCCGAAAATTGATTTTTTGGACTGTACCAAAAATGATTCAAAATGTCAATTGGATCGTGCCTCATGTTGAATAACCACTTTTTAAACCCTCAGAGTGACCAAAATTGCCATTTTTACAGAGTTTTGCTTACTCAAAAGCTTCAATTTTGACCCGTTTCAGGCACAGAAATGACTTTAAACGCACTTATTTTAGTTGACAAAGTCATAATTCACATCCAACAGTCATTTACAGTCAAAAGATTAAATGTTAAAATTTCATCCATATTGACCATTTTGGGATAGTTCGACATGTCCGGAGTCATCGTTTTCATCCGAAAATTGATTTTTTGGACTGTACCAAAAATGATTCAAAATGTCAATTGGATCGTGCCTCATGTTGAATAACCACTTTTTAAACCCTCAGAGTGACCAAAATTGCCATTTTTACAGAGTTTTGCTTACTCAAAAGCTTCAATTTTGACCCGTTTCAGGCACAGAAATGACTTTAAACACACTTATTTTAGTTGACAAAGTCAAAATTCACATCCAACAGCCATTTAGAGTCAAAAGATTAAATGTTAAAATTTCATCCATATTGACCATTTTGGGATAGTTCGACATGTCCGGAGTCATCGTTTTTCATCCGAAAATTGATTTTTTGGACTGTACCAAAAATGATTCAAAATGTCAATTGGATCGTGCCTCATGTTGAATAACCACTTTTTAAACCCTCAGAGTGACCAAAATTGCCATTTTTACAGAGTTTTGCTTACTCAAAAGCTTCAATTTTGACCCGTTTCAGGCACAGAAATGACTTTAAACACACTTATTTTAGTTGACAAAGTCATAATTCACATCTAACAGTCATTTACAGTCAAAAGATTAAATGTTAAAATTTCATCCATATTGACCATTTTGGGATAGTTCGACATGTCCGGAGTCATCGTTTTTCATCCGAAAATTGATTTTTTGGACTGTACCAAAAATGATTCAAAATGTCAATTGGATCATGCCTCATGTTGAATAACCACTTTTTAAACCCTCACAGTGACCAAAATTGCCATTTTTACAGAGTTTTGCTTACTCAAAAGCTTCAATTTTGACCCCTTTGAGGCACAGAAATGACTTTAAACACACTTAGTTTAGTTGACAAAGTCATAATTCACATCCAACAGTCATTTAGAATCAAAAGATTAAATGTTAAAATTTCATCCATATTGATCATTTTGGGATAGTTCGACATGTCCGGAGTCATCGTTTTTCATCCGAAAATTGATTTTTTGGACTGTACCAAAAATGATTCAAAATGTCAATTGGATCGTGCCTCATGTTGAATAACCACTTTTTAAACCCTCACAGTGACCAAAATTCCCATTTTTACAGAGTTTTGCTTACTCAAAAGCTTCAATTTTGACCCGTTTCAGGCACAGAAATGACTTTAAACACACTTATTTTAGTTGACAAAGTCATAATTCACATCCAACAGTCATTTACAGTCAAAAGATTAAATGTTAAAATTTCATCCATATTGACCATTTTGGGATAGTTCGACATGTCCGGAGTCATCGTTTTTCATCCGAAAATTGATTTTTTGGACTGTACCAAAAATGATTCAAAATGTCAATTGGATCGTGCCTCATGTTGAATAACCACTTTTTAAACCCTCACAGTGACCAAAATTGCCATTTTTACAGAGTTTTGCTTACTCAAAAGCTTCAATTTTGACCTGTTTCAGGCACAGAAATGACTTTAAATGCACTTATTTTAGTTGACAAAGTCATAATTCACATCCAACAGTCATTTACAGTCAAAAGATTAAATGTTAAAATTTCATCCATTTTGACCTTTTTGGGATCGTTCGACATGTCCGGAGTCATCGTTTTTCATTCAAAAATTGATTTTTTGGACTGTACCAAAATTGATTCAAAATGTCAATTGGATCGTGCCTCATGTTGAATAACCACTTTTTAAACCCTCAGAGTGACCAAAATTGCCATTTTTACAGAGTTTTGCTTACTCAAAAGCTTCAATTTTGACCCGTTTCAGGCACAGAAACGACTTTAAACACACTTATTTTAGTTGACAAAGTCATAATTCACATCCAACAGTCATTTACAGTCAAAAGATTAAATGTTAACATTTCATCCATATTGACCATTTTGGGATCGTTCGACATGTCCGGAGTCATCGTTTTTCATCCGAAAATTGATTTTTTGGACTGTACCAAAAATGATTCAAAATGTCAATTGGATCGTGCCTCATGTTGAATAACCACTTTTTAAACCCTCAGAGTGACCAAAATTGCCATTTTTACAGAGTTTTGCTTACTTAAAAGCATCAATTTTGACCCGTTTCAGGCACAGAAATGACTTTAAACACACTTATTTTAGTTGACAAAGTCAAAATTCACATCCAACAGCCATTTAGAGTCAAAAGATTAAATGTTAAAATTTCATCCATATTGACCATTTTGGGATAGTTCGACATGTCCGGAGTCATCGTTTTTCATCCGAAAATTGATTTTTTGGACTGTACCAAAAATGATTCAAAATGTCAATTGGATCGTGCCTCATGTTGAATAACCACTTTTTAAACCCTCAGAGTGACCAAAATTGCCATTTTTACAGAGTTTTGCTTACTCAAAAGCTTCAATTTTGACCCGTTTCAGGCACAGAAATGACTTTAAACACACTTATTTTAGTTGACAAAGTCATAATTCACATCTAACAGTCATTTACAGTCAAAAGATTAAATGTTAAAATTTCATCCATATTGACCATTTTGGGATAGTTCGACATGTCCGGAGTCATCGTTTTTCATCCGAAAATTGATTTTTTGGACTGTACCAAAAATGATTCAAAATGTCAATTGGATCATGCCTCATGTTGAATAACCACTTTTTAAACCCTCACAGTGACCAAAATTGCCATTTTTACAGAGTTTTGCTTACTCAAAAGCTTCAATTTTGACCCCTTTGAGGCACAGAAATGACTTTAAACACACTTAGTTTAGTTGACAAAGTCATAATTCACATCCAACAGTCATTTACAGTCAAATGAATAAATGTTAAAATTTCATCCATATTGACCATTTTGGGATAGTTCGACATGTCCGGAGTCATCGTTTTTCATCTGAAAATTGATTTTTTGGACTGTACCAAAAATGATTCAAAATGTCAATTGGATCGTGCCTCATGTTGAATAACCACTTTTTAAACCCTCAGAGTGACCAAAATTGCCATTTTTACAGAGTTTTGCTTACTCAAAAGCTTCAATTTTGACCCGTTTCAGGCACAGAAATGACTTTAAACGCACTTATTTTAGTTGACAAAGTCATAATTCACATCTAACAGTCATTTACAGTCAAAAGATTAAATGTTAAAATTTCATCCATATTGACCATTTTGGGATAGTTCGACATGTCCGGAGTCATCGTTTTTCATCCGAAAATTGATTTTTTGGACTGTACCAAAAATGATACAAAATGTCAATTGGATCGTGCCTCATGTTGAATAACCACTTTTTAAACCCTCACAGTGACCAAAATTGCCATTTTTACAGAGTTTTGCTTACTCAAAAGCTTCAATTTTGACCCCTTTGAGGCACAGAAATGACTTTAAACACACTTAGTTTAGTTGACAAAGTCATAATTCACATCCAACAGTCATTTAGAATCAAAAGATTAAATGTTAAAATTTCATCCATATTGACCATTTTGGGATAGTTCGACATGTCCGGAGTCATCGTTTTTCATCCGAAAATTGATTTTTTGGACTGTACCAAAAATGATTCAAAATGTCAATTGGATCGTGCCTCATGTTGAATAACCACTTTTTAAACCCTCACAGTGACCAAAATTCCCATTTTTACAGAGTTTTGCTTACTCAAAAGCTTCAATTTTGACCCGTTTCAGGCACAGAAATGACTTTAAACACACTTATTTTAGTTGACAAAGTCATAATTCACATCCAACAGTCATTTACAGTCAAAAGATTAAATGTTAAAATTTCATCCATATTGACCATTTTGGGATAGTTCGACATGTCCGGAGTCATCGTTTTTCATCCGAAAATTGATTTTTTGGACTGTACCAAAAATGATTCAAAATGTCAATTGGATCGTGCCTCATGTTGAATAACCACTTTTTAAACCCTCACAGTGACCAAAATTGCCATTTTTACAGAGTTTTGCTTACTCAAAAGCTTCAATTTTGACCCGTTTCAGGCACAGAAATGACTTTAAACGCACTTATTTTAGTTGACAAAGTCATAATTCACATCCAACAGTCATTTACAGTCAAAAGATTAAATGTTAAAATTTCATCCATTTTGACCTTTTTGGGATCGTTCGACATGTCCGGAGTCATCGTTTTTCATTCAAAAATTGATTTTTTGGACTGTACCAAAATTGATTCAAAATGTCAATTGGATCGTGCCTCATGTTGAATAACCACTTTTTAAACCCTCAGAGTGACCAAAATTGCCATTTTTACAGAGTTTTGCTTACTCAAAAGCTTCAATTTTGACCCGTTTCAGGCACAGAAACGACTTTAAACACACTTATTTTAGTTGACAAAGTCATAATTCACATCCAACAGTCATTTACAGTCAAAAGATTAAATGTTAACATTTCATCCATATTGACCATTTTGGGATCGTTCGACATGTCCGGAGTCATCGTTTTTCATCCGAAAATTGATTTTTTGGACTGTACCAAAAATGATTCAAAATGTCAATTGGATCGTGCCTCATGTTGAATAACCACTTTTTAAACCCTCAGAGTGACCAAAATTGCCATTTTTACAGAGTTTTGCTTACTCAAAAGCTTCAATTTTGACCCGTTTCAGGCACAGAAATGACTTTAAACGCACTTATTTTAGTTGACAAAGTCATAATTCACATCCAACAGTCATTTACAGTCAAAAGATTAAATGTTAAAATTTCATCCATATTGACCATTTTGGGATAGTTCGACATGTCCGGAGTCATCGTTTTTCATCCGAAAATTGATTTTTTGGACTGTACCAAAAATGATTCAAAATGTCAATTGGATCGTGCCTCATGTTGAATAACCACTTTTTAAACCCTCAGAGTGACCAAAATTGCCATTTTTACAGAGTTTTGCTTACTCAAAAGCTTCAATTTTGACCCGTTTCAGGCACAGAAATGACTTTAAACACACTTATTTTAGTTGACAAAGTCAAAATTCACATCCAACAGCCATTTAGAGTCAAAAGATTAAATGTTAAAATTTCATCCATATTGACCATTTTGGGATAGTTCGACATGTCCGGAGTCATCGTTTTTCATCCGAAAATTGATTTTTTGGACTGTACCAAAAATGATTCAAAATGTCAATTGGATCGTGCCTCATGTTGAATAACCACTTTTTAAACCCTCAGAGTGACCAAAATTGCCATTTTTACAGAGTTTTGCTTACTCAAAAGCTTCAATTTTGACCCGTTTCAGGCACAGAAATGACTTTAAACACACTTATTTTAGTTGACAAAGTCATAATTCACATCTAACAGTCATTTACAGTCAAAAGATTAAATGTTAAAATTTCATCCATATTGACCATTTTGGGATAGTTCGACATGTCCGGAGTCATCGTTTTTCATCCGAAAATTGATTTTTTGGACTGTACCAAAAATGATTCAAAATGTCAATTGGATCATGCCTCATGTTGAATAACCACTTTTTAAACCCTCACAGTGACCAAAATTGCCATTTTTACAGAGTTTTGCTTACTCAAAAGCTTCAATTTTGACCCCTTTGAGGCACAGAAATGACTTTAAACACACTTAGTTTAGTTGACAAAGTCATAATTCACATCCAACAGTCATTTAGAATCAAAAGATTAAATGTTAAAATTTCATCCATATTGATCATTTTGGGATAGTTCGACATGTCCGGAGTCATCGTTTTTCATCCGAAAATTGATTTTTTGGACTGTACCAAAAATGATTCAAAATGTCAATTGGATCGTGCCTCATGTTGAATAACCACTTTTTAAACCCTCACAGTGACCAAAATTCCCATTTTTACAGAGTTTTGCTTACTCAAAAGCTTCAATTTTGACCCGTTTCAGGCACAGAAATGACTTTAAACACACTTATTTTAGTTGACAAAGTCATAATTCACATCCAACAGTCATTTACAGTCAAAAGATTAAATGTTAAAATTTCATCCATATTGACCATTTTGGGATAGTTCGACATGTCCGGAGTCATCGTTTTTCATCCGAAAATTGATTTTTTGGACTGTACCAAAAATGATTCAAAATGTCAATTGGATCGTGCCTCATGTTGAATAACCACTTTTTAAACCCTCACAGTGACCAAAATTGCCATTTTTACAGAGTTTTGCTTACTCAAAAGCTTCAATTTTGACCCGTTTCAGGCACAGAAATGACTTTAAACGCACTTATTTTAGTTGACAAAGTCATAATTCACATCCAACAGTCATTTACAGTCAAAAGATTAAATGTTAAAATTTCATCCATTTTGACCTTTTTGGGATCGTTCGACATGTCCGGAGTCATCGTTTTTCATTCAAAAATTGATTTTTTGGACTGTACCAAAATTGATTCAAAATGTCAATTGGATCGTGCCTCATGTTGAATAACCACTTTTTAAACCCTCAGAGTGACCAAAATTGCCATTTTTACAGAGTTTTGCTTACTCAAAAGCTTCAATTTTGACCCGTTTCAGGCACAGAAACGACTTTAAACACACTTATTTTAGTTGACAAAGTCATAATTCACATCCAACAGTCATTTACAGTCAAAAGATTAAATGTTAACATTTCATCCATATTGACCATTTTGGGATCGTTCGACATGTCCGGAGTCATCGTTTTTCATCCGAAAATTGATTTTTTGGACTGTACCAAAAATGATTCAAAATGTCAATTGGATCGTGCCTCATGTTGAATAACCACTTTTTAAACCCTCAGAGTGACCAAAATTGCCATTTTTACAGAGTTTTGCTTACTTAAAAGCTTCAATTTTGACCCGTTTCAGGCACAGAAATGACTTTAAACACACTTATTTTAGTTGACAAAGTCAAAATTCACATCCAACAGCCATTTAGAGTCAAAAGATTAAATGTTAAAATTTCATCCATATTGACCATTTTGGGATAGTTCGACATGTCCGGAGTCATCGTTTTTCATCCGAAAATTGATTTTTTGGACTGTACCAAAAATGATTCAAAATGTCAATTGGATCGTGCCTCATGTTGAATAACCACTTTTTAAACCCTCAGAGTGACCAAAATTGCCATTTTTACAGAGTTTTGCTTACTCAAAAGCTTCAATTTTGACCCGTTTCAGGCACAGAAATGACTTTAAACACACTTATTTTAGTTGACAAAGTCATAATTCACATCTAACAGTCATTTACAGTCAAAAGATTAAATGTTAAAATTTCATCCATATTGACCATTTTGGGATAGTTCGACATGTCCGGAGTCATCGTTTTTCATCCGAAAATTGATTTTTTGGACTGTACCAAAAATGATTCAAAATGTCAATTGGATCATGCCTCATGTTGAATAACCACTTTTTAAACCCTCACAGTGACCAAAATTGCCATTTTTACAGAGTTTTGCTTACTCAAAAGCTTCAATTTTGACCCCTTTGAGGCACAGAAATGACTTTAAACACACTTAGTTTAGTTGACAAAGTCATAATTCACATCCAACAGTCATTTACAGTCAAATGATTAAATGTTAAAATTTCATCCATATTGACCATTTTGGGATAGTTCGACATGTCCGGAGTCATCGTTTTTCATCTGAAAATTGATTTTTTGGACTGTACCAAAAATGATTCAAAATGTCAATTGGATCGTGCCTCATGTTGAATAACCACTTTTTAAACCCTCAGAGTGACCAAAATTGCCATTTTTACAGAGTTTTGCTTACTCAAAAGCTTCAATTTTGACCCGTTTCAGGCACAGAAATGACTTTAAACGCACTTATTTTAGTTGACAAAGTCATAATTCACATCTAACAGTCATTTACAGTCAAAAGATTAAATGTTAAAATTTCATCCATATTGACCATTTTGGGATAGTTCGACATGTCCGGAGTCATCGTTTTTCATCCGAAAATTGATTTTTTGGACTGTACCAAAAATGATACAAAATGTCAATTGGATCGTGCCTCATGTTGAATAACCACTTTTTAAACCCTCACAGTGAACAAAATTGCCATTTTTACAGAGTTTTGCTTACTCAAAAGCTTCAATTTTGACCCCTTTGAGGCACAGAAATGACTTTAAACACACTTAGTTTAGTTGACAAAGTCATAATTCACATCCAACAGTCATTTAGAATCAAAAGATTAAATGTTAACATTTCATCCATATTGACCATTTTGGGATAGTTCGACATGTCCGGAGTCATCGTTTTTCATCCGAAAATTGATTTTTTGGACTGTACCAAAAATGATTCAAAATGTCAATTGGATCGTGCCTCATGTTGAATAACCACTTTTTAAACCCTCACAGTGACCAAAATTGCCATTTTTACAGAGTTTTGCTTACTCAAAAGCTTCAATTTTGACCCGTTTCAGGCACAGAAATGACTTTAAACACACTTATTTTAGTTGACAAAGTCATAATTCACATCCAACAGTCATTTACAGTCAAAAGATTAAATGTTAAAATTTCATCCATATTGACCATTTTGGGATAGTTCGACATGTCCGGAGTCATCGTTTTTCATCCGAAAATTGATTTTTTTGGACTGTACCAAAAATGATTCAAAATGTCAATTGGATCGTGCCTCATGTTGAATAACCACTTTTTAAACCCTCAGAGTGACCAAAATTGCCATTTTTACAGAGTTTTGCTTACTCAAAAGCTTCAATTTTGACCCGTTTCAGGCACAGAAATGACTTTAAACACACTTATTTTAGTTGACAAAGTCATAATTCACATCTAACAGTCATTTACAGTCAAAAGATTAAATGTTAAAATTTCATCCATATTGACCATTTTGGGATAGTTCGACATGTCCGGAGTCATCGTTTTTCATCCGAAAATTGATTTTTTGGACTGTACCAAAAATGATTCAAAATGTCAATTGGATCGTGCCTCATGTTGAATAACCACTTTTTAAACCCTCACAGTGACCAAAATTGCCATTTTTACAGAGTTTTGCTTACTCAAAAGCTTCAATTTTGACCCGTTTCAGGCACAGAAATGACTTTAAACACACTTATTTTAGTTGACAAAGTCATAATTCACATCCAACAGTCATTTACAGTCAAAAGATTAAATGTTAAAATTTCATCCATTTTGACCTTTTTGGGATTGTTCGACATGTCCGGAGTCATCGTTTTTCATCCGAAAATTGATTTTTTGGACTGTACCAAAAATGATTCAAAATTTCAATTGGATCGTGCCTCATGTTGAATAACCACTTTTTAAACCCTCAGAGTGACCAAAATTGCCATTTTTACAGAGTTTTGCTTACTCAAAAGCTTCAATTTTGACCCGTTTCAGGCACAGAAACGACTTTAAACACACTTATTTTAGTTGACAAAGTCATAATTCACATCCAACAGTCATTTACAGTCAAAAGATTAAATGTTAACATTTCATCCATATTGACCATTTTGGGATCGTTTGACATGTCCGGAGTCATCGTTTTTCATCCGAAAATTGATTTTTTGGACTGTACCAAAAATGATTCAAAATGTCAATTGGATCGTGCCTCATGTTGAATAACCACTTTTTAAACCCTCAGAGTGACCAAAATTGCCATTTTTACAGAGTTTTGCTTACTCAAAAGCTTCAATTTTGACCCGTTTCAGGCACAGAAATGACTTTAAACGCACTTATTTTAGTTGACAAAGTCATAATTCACATCCAACAGTCATTTACAGTCAAAAGATTAAATGTTAAAATTTCATCCATATTGACCATTTTGGGATAGTTCGACATGTCCGGAGTCATCGTTTTCATCCGAAAATTGATTTTTTGGACTGTACCAAAAATGATTCAAAATGTCAATTGGATCGTGCCTCATGTTGAATAACCACTTTTTAAACCCTCAGAGTGACCAAAATTGCCATTTTTACAGAGTTTTGCTTACTCAAAAGCTTCAATTTTGACCCGTTTCAGGCACAGAAATGACTTTAAACACACTTATTTTAGTTGACAAAGTCAAAATTCACATCCAACAGCCATTTAGAGTCAAGAGATTAAATGTTAAAATTTCATCCATATTGACCATTTTGGGATAGTTCGACATGTCCGGAGTCATCGTTTTTCATCCGAAAATTGATTTTTTGGACTGTACCAAAAATGATTCAAAATGTCAATTGGATCGTGCCTCATGTTGAATAACCACTTTTTAAACCCTCAGAGTGACCAAAATTGCCATTTTTACAGAGTTTTGCTTACTCAAAAGCTTCAATTTTGACCCGTTTCAGGCACAGAAATGACTTTAAACACACTTATTTTAGTTGACAAAGTCATAATTCACATCTAACAGTCATTTACAGTCAAAAGATTAAATGTTAAAATTTCATCCATATTGACCATTTTGGGATAGTTCGACATGTCCGGAGTCATCGTTTTTCATCCGAAAATTGATTTTTTGGACTGTACCAAAAATGATTCAAAATGTCAATTGGATCATGCCTCATGTTGAATAACCACTTTTTAAACCCTCACAGTGACCAAAATTGCCATTTTTACAGAGTTTTGCTTACTCAAAAGCTTCAATTTTGACCCCTTTGAGGCACAGAAATGACTTTAAACACACTTAGTTTAGTTGACAAAGTCATAATTCACATCCAACAGTCATTTAGAATCAAAAGATTAAATGTTAAAATTTCATCCATATTGATCATTTTGGGATAGTTCGACATGTCCGGAGTCATCGTTTTTCATCCGAAAATTGATTTTTTGGACTGTACCAAAAATGATTCAAAATGTCAATTGGATCGTGCCTCATGTTGAATAACCACTTTTTAAACCCTCACAGTGACCAAAATTCCCATTTTTACAGAGTTTTGCTTACTCAAAAGCTTCAATTTTGACCCGTTTCAGGCACAGAAATGACTTTAAACACACTTATTTTAGTTGACAAAGTCATAATTCACATCCAACAGTCATTTACAGTCAAAAGATTAAATGTTAAAATTTCATCCATATTGACCATTTTGGGATAGTTCGACATGTCCGGAGTCATCGTTTTTCATCCGAAAATTGATTTTTTGGACTGTACCAAAAATGATTCAAAATGTCAATTGGATCGTGCCTCATGTTGAATAACCACTTTTTAAACCCTCACAGTGACCAAAATTGCCATTTTTACAGAGTTTTGCTTACTCAAAAGCTTCAATTTTGACCTGTTTCAGGCACAGAAATGACTTTAAATGCACTTATTTTAGTTGACAAAGTCATAATTCACATCCAACAGTCATTTACAGTCAAAAGATTAAATGTTAAAATTTCATCCATTTTGACCTTTTTGGGATCGTTCGACATGTCCGGAGTCATCGTTTTTCATTCAAAAATTGATTTTTTGGACTGTACCAAAATTGATTCAAAATGTCAATTGGATCGTGCCTCATGTTGAATAACCACTTTTTAAACCCTCAGAGTGACCAAAATTGCCATTTTTACAGAGTTTTGCTTACTCAAAAGCTTCAATTTTGACCCGTTTCAGGCACAGAAACGACTTTAAACACACTTATTTTAGTTGACAAAGTCATAATTCACATCCAACAGTCATTTACAGTCAAAAGATTAAATGTTAACATTTCATCCATATTGACCATTTTGGGATCGTTCGACATGTCCGGAGTCATCGTTTTTCATCCGAAAATTGATTTTTTGGACTGTACCAAAAATGATTCAAAATGTCAATTGGATCGTGCCTCATGTTGAATAACCACTTTTTAAACCCTCAGAGTGACCAAAATTGCCATTTTTACAGAGTTTTGCTTACTTAAAAGCATCAATTTTGACCCGTTTCAGGCACAGAAATGACTTTAAACACACTTATTTTAGTTGACAAAGTCAAAATTCACATCCAACAGCCATTTAGAGTCAAAAGATTAAATGTTAAAATTTCATCCATATTGACCATTTTGGGATAGTTCGACATGTCCGGAGTCATCGTTTTTCATCCGAAAATTGATTTTTTGGACTGTACCAAAAATGATTCAAAATGTCAATTGGATCGTGCCTCATGTTGAATAACCACTTTTTAAACCCTCAGAGTGACCAAAATTGCCATTTTTACAGAGTTTTGCTTACTCAAAAGCTTCAATTTTGACCCGTTTCAGGCACAGAAATGACTTTAAACACACTTATTTTAGTTGACAAAGTCATAATTCACATCTAACAGTCATTTACAGTCAAAAGATTAAATGTTAAAATTTCATCCATATTGACCATTTTGGGATAGTTCGACATGTCCGGAGTCATCGTTTTTCATCCGAAAATTGATTTTTTGGACTGTACCAAAAATGATTCAAAATGTCAATTGGATCATGCCTCATGTTGAATAACCACTTTTTAAACCCTCACAGTGACCAAAATTGCCATTTTTACAGAGTTTTGCTTACTCAAAAGCTTCAATTTTGACCCCTTTGAGGCACAGAAATGACTTTAAACACACTTAGTTTAGTTGACAAAGTCATAATTCACATCCAACAGTCATTTACAGTCAAATGATTAAATGTTAAAATTTCATCCATATTGACCATTTTGGGATAGTTCGACATGTCCGGAGTCATCGTTTTTCATCTGAAAATTGATTTTTTGGACTGTACCAAAAATGATTCAAAATGTCAATTGGATCGTGCCTCATGTTGAATAACCACTTTTTAAACCCTCAGAGTGACCAAAATTGCCATTTTTACAGAGTTTTGCTTACTCAAAAGCTTCAATTTTGACCCGTTTCAGGCACAGAAATGACTTTAAACGCACTTATTTTAGTTGACAAAGTCATAATTCACATCTAACAGTCATTTACAGTCAAAAGATTAAATGTTAAAATTTCATCCATATTGACCATTTTGGGATAGTTCGACATGTCCGGAGTCATCGTTTTTCATCCGAAAATTGATTTTTTGGACTGTACCAAAAATGATACAAAATGTCAATTGGATCGTGCCTCATGTTGAATAACCACTTTTTAAACCCTCACAGTGACCAAAATTGCCATTTTTACAGAGTTTTGCTTACTCAAAAGCTTCAATTTTGACCCCTTTGAGGCACAGAAATGACTTTAAACACACTTAGTTTAGTTGACAAAGTCATAATTCACATCCAACAGTCATTTAGAATCAAAAGATTAAATGTTAAAATTTCATCCATATTGACCATTTTGGGATAGTTCGACATGTCCGGAGTCATCGTTTTTCATCCGAAAATTGATTTTTTGGACTGTACCAAAAATGATTCAAAATGTCAATTGGATCGTGCCTCATGTTGAATAACCACTTTTTAAACCCTCACAGTGACCAAAATTCCCATTTTTACAGAGTTTTGCTTACTCAAAAGCTTCAATTTTGACCCGTTTCAGGCACAGAAATGACTTTAAACACACTTATTTTAGTTGACAAAGTCATAATTCACATCCAACAGTCATTTACAGTCAAAAGATTAAATGTTAAAATTTCATCCATATTGACCATTTTGGGATAGTTCGACATGTCCGGAGTCATCGTTTTTCATCCGAAAATTGATTTTTTGGACTGTACCAAAAATGATTCAAAATGTCAATTGGATCGTGCCTCATGTTGAATAACCACTTTTTAAACCCTCACAGTGACCAAAATTGCCATTTTTACAGAGTTTTGCTTACTCAAAAGCTTCAATTTTGACCCGTTTCAGGCACAGAAATGACTTTAAACGCACTTATTTTAGTTGACAAAGTCATAATTCACATCCAACAGTCATTTACAGTCAAAAGATTAAATGTTAAAATTTCATCCATTTTGACCTTTTTGGGATCGTTCGACATGTCCGGAGTCATCGTTTTTCATTCAAAAATTGATTTTTTGGACTGTACCAAAATTGATTCAAAATGTCAATTGGATCGTGCCTCATGTTGAATAACCACTTTTTAAACCCTCAGAGTGACCAAAATTGCCATTTTTACAGAGTTTTGCTTACTCAAAAGCTTCAATTTTGACCCGTTTCAGGCACAGAAACGACTTTAAACACACTTATTTTAGTTGACAAAGTCATAATTCACATCCAACAGTCATTTACAGTCAAAAGATTAAATGTTAACATTTCATCCATATTGACCATTTTGGGATCGTTCGACATGTCCGGAGTCATCGTTTTTCATCCGAAAATTGATTTTTTGGACTGTACCAAAAATGATTCAAAATGTCAATTGGATCGTGCCTCATGTTGAATAACCACTTTTTAAACCCTCAGAGTGACCAAAATTGCCATTTTTACAGAGTTTTGCTTACTCAAAAGCTTCAATTTTGACCCGTTTCAGGCACAGAAATGACTTTAAACACACTTATTTTAGTTGACAAAGTCATAATTCACATCTAACAGTCATTTACAGTCAAAAGATTAAATGTTAAAATTTCATCCATATTGACCATTTTGGGATAGTTCGACATGTCCGGAGTCATCGTTTTTCATCCGAAAATTGATTTTTTGGACTGTACCAAAAATGATTCAAAATGTCAATTGGATCATGCCTCATGTTGAATAACCACTTTTTAAACCCTCACAGTGACCAAAATTGCCATTTTTACAGAGTTTTGCTTACTCAAAAGCTTCAATTTTGACCCCTTTGAGGCACAGAAATGACTTTAAACACACTTAGTTTAGTTGACAAAGTCATAATTCACATCCAACAGTCATTTAGAATCAAAAGATTAAATGTTAAAATTTCATCCATATTGATCATTTTGGGATAGTTCGACATGTCCGGAGTCATCGTTTTTCATCCGAAAATTGATTTTTTGGACTGTACCAAAAATGATTCAAAATGTCAATTGGATCGTGCCTCATGTTGAATAACCACTTTTTAAACCCTCACAGTGACCAAAATTCCCATTTTTACAGAGTTTTGCTTACTCAAAAGCTTCAATTTTGACCCGTTTCAGGCACAGAAATGACTTTAAACACACTTATTTTAGTTGACAAAGTCATAATTCACATCCAACAGTCATTTACAGTCAAAAGATTAAATGTTAAAATTTCATCCATATTGACCATTTTGGGATAGTTCGACATGTCCGGAGTCATCGTTTTTCATCCGAAAATTGATTTTTTGGACTGTACCAAAAATGATTCAAAATGTCAATTGGATCGTGCCTCATGTTGAATAACCACTTTTTAAACCCTCACAGTGACCAAAATTGCCATTTTTACAGAGTTTTGCTTACTCAAAAGCTTCAATTTTGACCTGTTTCAGGCACAGAAATGACTTTAAATGCACTTATTTTAGTTGACAAAGTCATAATTCACATCCAACAGTCATTTACAGTCAAAAGATTAAATGTTAAAATTTCATCCATTTTGACCTTTTTGGGATCGTTCGACATGTCCGGAGTCATCGTTTTTCATTCAAAAATTGATTTTTTGGACTGTACCAAAATTGATTCAAAATGTCAATTGGATCGTGCCTCATGTTGAATAACCACTTTTTAAACCCTCAGAGTGACCAAAATTGCCATTTTTACAGAGTTTTGCTTACTCAAAAGCTTCAATTTTGACCCGTTTCAGGCACAGAAACGACTTTAAACACACTTATTTTAGTTGACAAAGTCATAATTCACATCCAACAGTCATTTACAGTCAAAAGATTAAATGTTAACATTTCATCCATATTGACCATTTTGGGATCGTTCGACATGTCCGGAGTCATCGTTTTTCATCCGAAAATTGATTTTTTGGACTGTACCAAAAATGATTCAAAATGTCAATTGGATCGTGCCTCATGTTGAATAACCACTTTTTAAACCCTCAGAGTGACCAAAATTGCCATTTTTACAGAGTTTTGCTTACTTAAAAGCATCAATTTTGACCCGTTTCAGGCACAGAAATGACTTTAAACACACTTATTTTAGTTGACAAAGTCAAAATTCACATCCAACAGCCATTTAGAGTCAAAAGATTAAATGTTAAAATTTCATCCATATTGACCATTTTGGGATAGTTCGACATGTCCGGAGTCATCGTTTTTCATCCGAAAATTGATTTTTTGGACTGTACCAAAAATGATTCAAAATGTCAATTGGATCGTGCCTCATGTTGAATAACCACTTTTTAAACCCTCAGAGTGACCAAAATTGCCATTTTTACAGAGTTTTGCTTACTCAAAAGCTTCAATTTTGACCCGTTTCAGGCACAGAAATGACTTTAAACACACTTATTTTAGTTGACAAAGTCATAATTCACATCTAACAGTCATTTACAGTCAAAAGATTAAATGTTAAAATTTCATCCATATTGACCATTTTGGGATAGTTCGACATGTCCGGAGTCATCGTTTTTCATCCGAAAATTGATTTTTTGGACTGTACCAAAAATGATTCAAAATGTCAATTGGATCATGCCTCATGTTGAATAACCACTTTTTAAACCCTCACAGTGACCAAAATTGCCATTTTTACAGAGTTTTGCTTACTCAAAAGCTTCAATTTTGACCCCTTTGAGGCACAGAAATGACTTTAAACACACTTAGTTTAGTTGACAAAGTCATAATTCACATCCAACAGTCATTTACAGTCAAATGATTAAATGTTAAAATTTCATCCATATTGACCATTTTGGGATAGTTCGACATGTCCGGAGTCATCGTTTTTCATCTGAAAATTGATTTTTTGGACTGTACCAAAAATGATTCAAAATGTCAATTGGATCGTGCCTCATGTTGAATAACCACTTTTTAAACCCTCAGAGTGACCAAAATTGCCATTTTTACAGAGTTTTGCTTACTCAAAAGCTTCAATTTTGACCCGTTTCAGGCACAGAAATGACTTTAAACGCACTTATTTTAGTTGACAAAGTCATAATTCACATCTAACAGTCATTTACAGTCAAAAGATTAAATGTTAAAATTTCATCCATATTGACCATTTTGGGATAGTTCGACATGTCCGGAGTCATCGTTTTTCATCCGAAAATTGATTTTTTGGACTGTACCAAAAATGATACAAAATGTCAATTGGATCGTGCCTCATGTTGAATAACCACTTTTTAAACCCTCACAGTGACCAAAATTGCCATTTTTACAGAGTTTTGCTTACTCAAAAGCTTCAATTTTGACCCCTTTGAGGCACAGAAATGACTTTAAACACACTTAGTTTAGTTGACAAAGTCATAATTCACATCCAACAGTCATTTAGAATCAAAAGATTAAATGTTAAAATTTCATCCATATTGACCATTTTGGGATAGTTCGACATGTCCGGAGTCATCGTTTTTCATCCGAAAATTGATTTTTTGGACTGTACCAAAAATGATTCAAAATGTCAATTGGATCGTGCCTCATGTTGAATAACCACTTTTTAAACCCTCACAGTGACCAAAATTCCCATTTTTACAGAGTTTTGCTTACTCAAAAGCTTCAATTTTGACCCGTTTCAGGCACAGAAATGACTTTAAACACACTTATTTTAGTTGACAAAGTCATAATTCACATCCAACAGTCATTTACAGTCAAAAGATTAAATGTTAAAATTTCATCCATATTGACCATTTTGGGATAGTTCGACATGTCCGGAGTCATCGTTTTTCATCCGAAAATTGATTTTTTGGACTGTACCAAAAATGATTCAAAATGTCAATTGGATCGTGCCTCATGTTGAATAACCACTTTTTAAACCCTCACAGTGACCAAAATTGCCATTTTTACAGAGTTTTGCTTACTCAAAAGCTTCAATTTTGACCCGTTTCAGGCACAGAAATGACTTTAAACGCACTTATTTTAGTTGACAAAGTCATAATTCACATCCAACAGTCATTTACAGTCAAAAGATTAAATGTTAAAATTTCATCCATTTTGACCTTTTTGGGATCGTTCGACATGTCCGGAGTCATCGTTTTTCATTCAAAAATTGATTTTTTGGACTGTACCAAAATTGATTCAAAATGTCAATTGGATCGTGCCTCATGTTGAATAACCACTTTTTAAACCCTCAGAGTGACCAAAATTGCCATTTTTACAGAGTTTTGCTTACTCAAAAGCTTCAATTTTGACCCGTTTCAGGCACAGAAACGACTTTAAACACACTTATTTTAGTTGACAAAGTCATAATTCACATCCAACAGTCATTTACAGTCAAAAGATTAAATGTTAACATTTCATCCATATTGACCATTTTGGGATCGTTCGACATGTCCGGAGTCATCGTTTTTCATCCGAAAATTGATTTTTTGGACTGTACCAAAAATGATTCAAAATGTCAATTGGATCGTGCCTCATGTTGAATAACCACTTTTTAAACCCTCAGAGTGACCAAAATTGCCATTTTTACAGAGTTTTGCTTACTCAAAAGCTTCAATTTTGACCCGTTTCAGGCACAGAAATGACTTTAAACGCACTTATTTTAGTTGACAAAGTCATAATTCACATCCAACAGTCATTTACAGTCAAAAGATTAAATGTTAAAATTTCATCCATATTGACCATTTTGGGATAGTTCGACATGTCCGGAGTCATCGTTTTTCATCCGAAAATTGATTTTTTGGACTGTACCAAAAATGATTCAAAATGTCAATTGGATCGTGCCTCATGTTGAATAACCACTTTTTAAACCCTCAGAGTGACCAAAATTGCCATTTTTACAGAGTTTTGCTTACTCAAAAGCTTCAATTTTGACCCGTTTCAGGCACAGAAATGACTTTAAACACACTTATTTTAGTTGACAAAGTCAAAATTCACATCCAACAGCCATTTAGAGTCAAAAGATTAAATGTTAAAATTTCATCCATATTGACCATTTTGGGATAGTTCGACATGTCCGGAGTCATCGTTTTTCATCCGAAAATTGATTTTTTGGACTGTACCAAAAATGATTCAAAATGTCAATTGGATCGTGCCTCATGTTGAATAACCACTTTTTAAACCCTCAGAGTGACCAAAATTGCCATTTTTACAGAGTTTTGCTTACTCAAAAGCTTCAATTTTGACCCGTTTCAGGCACAGAAATGACTTTAAACACACTTATTTTAGTTGACAAAGTCATAATTCACATCTAACAGTCATTTACAGTCAAAAGATTAAATGTTAAAATTTCATCCATATTGACCATTTTGGGATAGTTCGACATGTCCGGAGTCATCGTTTTTCATCCGAAAATTGATTTTTTGGACTGTACCAAAAATGATTCAAAATGTCAATTGGATCATGCCTCATGTTGAATAACCACTTTTTAAACCCTCACAGTGACCAAAATTGCCATTTTTACAGAGTTTTGCTTACTCAAAAGCTTCAATTTTGACCCCTTTGAGGCACAGAAATGACTTTAAACACACTTAGTTTAGTTGACAAAGTCATAATTCACATCCAACAGTCATTTAGAATCAAAAGATTAAATGTTAAAATTTCATCCATATTGATCATTTTGGGATAGTTCGACATGTCCGGAGTCATCGTTTTTCATCCGAAAATTGATTTTTTGGACTGTACCAAAAATGATTCAAAATGTCAATTGGATCATGCCTCATGTTGAATAACCACTTTTTAAACCCTCACAGTGACCAAAATTGCCATTTTTACAGAGTTTTGCTTACTCAAAAGCTTCAATTTTGACCCCTTTGAGGCACAGAAATGACTTTAAACACACTTAGTTTAGTTGACAAAGTCATAATTCACATCCAACAGTCATTTAGAATCAAAAGATTAAATGTTAAAATTTCATCCATATTGATCATTTTGGGATAGTTCGACATGTCCGGAGTCATCGTTTTTCATCCGAAAATTGATTTTTTGGACTGTACCAAAAATGATTCAAAATGTCAATTGGATCGTGCCTCATGTTGAATAACCACTTTTTAAACCCTCACAGTGACCAAAATTCCCATTTTTACAGAGTTTTGCTTACTCAAAAGCTTCAATTTTGACCCGTTTCAGGCACAGAAATGACTTTAAACACACTTATTTTAGTTGACAAAGTCATAATTCACATCCAACAGTCATTTACAGTCAAAAGATTAAATGTTAAAATTTCATCCATATTGACCATTTTGGGATAGTTCGACATGTCCGGAGTCATCGTTTTTCATCCGAAAATTGATTTTTTGGACTGTACCAAAAATGATTCAAAATGTCAATTGGATCGTGCCTCATGTTGAATAACCACTTTTTAAACCCTCACAGTGACCAAAATTGCCATTTTTACAGAGTTTTGCTTACTCAAAAGCTTCAATTTTGACCTGTTTCAGGCACAGAAATGACTTTAAATGCACTTATTTTAGTTGACAAAGTCATAATTCACATCCAACAGTCATTTACAGTCAAAAGATTAAATGTTAAAATTTCATCCATTTTGACCTTTTTGGGATCGTTCGACATGTCCGGAGTCATCGTTTTTCATTCAAAAATTGATTTTTTGGACTGTACCAAAATTGATTCAAAATGTCAATTGGATCGTGCCTCATGTTGAATAACCACTTTTTAAACCCTCAGAGTGACCAAAATTGCCATTTTTACAGAGTTTTGCTTACTCAAAAGCTTCAATTTTGACCCGTTTCAGGCACAGAAACGACTTTAAACACACTTATTTTAGTTGACAAAGTCATAATTCACATCCAACAGTCATTTACAGTCAAAAGATTAAATGTTAACATTTCATCCATATTGACCATTTTGGGATCGTTCGACATGTCCGGAGTCATCGTTTTTCATCCGAAAATTGATTTTTTGGACTGTACCAAAAATGATTCAAAATGTCAATTGGATCGTGCCTCATGTTGAATAACCACTTTTTAAACCCTCAGAGTGACCAAAATTGCCATTTTTACAGAGTTTTGCTTACTTAAAAGCATCAATTTTGACCCGTTTCAGGCACAGAAATGACTTTAAACACACTTATTTTAGTTGACAAAGTCAAAATTCACATCCAACAGCCATTTAGAGTCAAAAGATTAAATGTTAAAATTTCATCCATATTGACCATTTTGGGATAGTTCGACATGTCCGGAGTCATCGTTTTTCATCCGAAAATTGATTTTTTGGACTGTACCAAAAATGATTCAAAATGTCAATTGGATCGTGCCTCATGTTGAATAACCACTTTTTAAACCCTCAGAGTGACCAAAATTGCCATTTTTACAGAGTTTTGCTTACTCAAAAGCTTCAATTTTGACCCGTTTCAGGCACAGAAATGACTTTAAACACACTTATTTTAGTTGACAAAGTCATAATTCACATCTAACAGTCATTTACAGTCAAAAGATTAAATGTTAAAATTTCATCCATATTGACCATTTTGGGATAGTTCGACATGTCCGGAGTCATCGTTTTTCATCCGAAAATTGATTTTTTGGACTGTACCAAAAATGATTCAAAATGTCAATTGGATCATGCCTCATGTTGAATAACCACTTTTTAAACCCTCACAGTGACCAAAATTGCCATTTTTACAGAGTTTTGCTTACTCAAAAGCTTCAATTTTGACCCCTTTGAGGCACAGAAATGACTTTAAACACACTTAGTTTAGTTGACAAAGTCATAATTCACATCCAACAGTCATTTACAGTCAAATGATTAAATGTTAAAATTTCATCCATATTGACCATTTTGGGATAGTTCGACATGTCCGGAGTCATCGTTTTTCATCTGAAAATTGATTTTTTGGACTGTACCAAAAATGATTCAAAATGTCAATTGGATCGTGCCTCATGTTGAATAACCACTTTTTAAACCCTCAGAGTGACCAAAATTGCCATTTTTACAGAGTTTTGCTTACTCAAAAGCTTCAATTTTGACCCGTTTCAGGCACAGAAATGACTTTAAACGCACTTATTTTAGTTGACAAAGTCATAATTCACATCTAACAGTCATTTACAGTCAAAAGATTAAATGTTAAAATTTCATCCATATTGACCATTTTGGGATAGTTCGACATGTCCGGAGTCATCGTTTTTCATCCGAAAATTGATTTTTTGGACTGTACCAAAAATGATACAAAATGTCAATTGGATCGTGCCTCATGTTGAATAACCACTTTTTAAACCCTCACAGTGACCAAAATTGCCATTTTTACAGAGTTTTGCTTACTCAAAAGCTTCAATTTTGACCCCTTTGAGGCACAGAAATGACTTTAAACACACTTAGTTTAGTTGACAAAGTCATAATTCACATCCAACAGTCATTTAGAATCAAAAGATTAAATGTTAAAATTTCATCCATATTGACCATTTTGGGATAGTTCGACATGTCCGGAGTCATCGTTTTTCATCCGAAAATTGATTTTTTGGACTGTACCAAAAATGATTCAAAATGTCAATTGGATCGTGCCTCATGTTGAATAACCACTTTTTAAACCCTCACAGTGACCAAAATTCCCATTTTTACAGAGTTTTGCTTACTCAAAAGCTTCAATTTTGACCCGTTTCAGGCACAGAAATGACTTTAAACACACTTATTTTAGTTGACAAAGTCATAATTCACATCCAACAGTCATTTACAGTCAAAAGATTAAATGTTAAAATTTCATCCATATTGACCATTTTGGGATAGTTCGACATGTCCGGAGTCATCGTTTTTCATCCGAAAATTGATTTTTTGGACTGTACCAAAAATGATTCAAAATGTCAATTGGATCGTGCCTCATGTTGAATAACCACTTTTTAAACCCTCACAGTGACCAAAATTGCCATTTTTACAGAGTTTTGCTTACTCAAAAGCTTCAATTTTGACCCGTTTCAGGCACAGAAATGACTTTAAACGCACTTATTTTAGTTGACAAAGTCATAATTCACATCCAACAGTCATTTACAGTCAAAAGATTAAATGTTAAAATTTCATCCATTTTGACCTTTTTGGGATCGTTCGACATGTCCGGAGTCATCGTTTTTCATTCAAAAATTGATTTTTTGGACTGTACCAAAATTGATTCAAAATGTCAATTGGATCGTGCCTCATGTTGAATAACCACTTTTTAAACCCTCAGAGTGACCAAAATTGCCATTTTTACAGAGTTTTGCTTACTCAAAAGCTTCAATTTTGACCCGTTTCAGGCACAGAAACGACTTTAAACACACTTATTTTAGTTGACAAAGTCATAATTCACATCCAACAGTCATTTACAGTCAAAAGATTAAATGTTAACATTTCATCCATATTGACCATTTTGGGATCGTTCGACATGTCCGGAGTCATCGTTTTTCATCCGAAAATTGATTTTTTGGACTGTACCAAAAATGATTCAAAATGTCAATTGGATCGTGCCTCATGTTGAATAACCACTTTTTAAACCCTCAGAGTGACCAAAATTGCCATTTTTACAGAGTTTTGCTTACTCAAAAGCTTCAATTTTGACCCGTTTCAGGCACAGAAATGACTTTAAACACACTTATTTTAGTTGACAAAGTCATAATTCACATCTAACAGTCATTTACAGTCAAAAGATTAAATGTTAAAATTTCATCCATATTGACCATTTTGGGATAGTTCGACATGTCCGGAGTCATCGTTTTTCATCCGAAAATTGATTTTTTGGACTGTACCAAAAATGATTCAAAATGTCAATTGGATCATGCCTCATGTTGAATAACCACTTTTTAAACCCTCACAGTGACCAAAATTGCCATTTTTACAGAGTTTTGCTTACTCAAAAGCTTCAATTTTGACCCCTTTGAGGCACAGAAATGACTTTAAACACACTTAGTTTAGTTGACAAAGTCATAATTCACATCCAACAGTCATTTAGAATCAAAAGATTAAATGTTAAAATTTCATCCATATTGATCATTTTGGGATAGTTCGACATGTCCGGAGTCATCGTTTTTCATCCGAAAATTGATTTTTTGGACTGTACCAAAAATGATTCAAAATGTCAATTGGATCGTGCCTCATGTTGAATAACCACTTTTTAAACCCTCACAGTGACCAAAATTCCCATTTTTACAGAGTTTTGCTTACTCAAAAGCTTCAATTTTGACCCGTTTCAGGCACAGAAATGACTTTAAACACACTTATTTTAGTTGACAAAGTCATAATTCACATCCAACAGTCATTTACAGTCAAAAGATTAAATGTTAAAATTTCATCCATATTGACCATTTTGGGATAGTTCGACATGTCCGGAGTCATCGTTTTTCATCCGAAAATTGATTTTTTGGACTGTACCAAAAATGATTCAAAATGTCAATTGGATCGTGCCTCATGTTGAATAACCACTTTTTAAACCCTCACAGTGACCAAAATTGCCATTTTTACAGAGTTTTGCTTACTCAAAAGCTTCAATTTTGACCTGTTTCAGGCACAGAAATGACTTTAAATGCACTTATTTTAGTTGACAAAGTCATAATTCACATCCAACAGTCATTTACAGTCAAAAGATTAAATGTTAAAATTTCATCCATTTTGACCTTTTTGGGATCGTTCGACATGTCCGGAGTCATCGTTTTTCATTCAAAAATTGATTTTTTGGACTGTACCAAAATTGATTCAAAATGTCAATTGGATCGTGCCTCATGTTGAATAACCACTTTTTAAACCCTCAGAGTGACCAAAATTGCCATTTTTACAGAGTTTTGCTTACTCAAAAGCTTCAATTTTGACCCGTTTCAGGCACAGAAACGACTTTAAACACACTTATTTTAGTTGACAAAGTCATAATTCACATCCAACAGTCATTTACAGTCAAAAGATTAAATGTTAACATTTCATCCATATTGACCATTTTGGGATCGTTCGACATGTCCGGAGTCATCGTTTTTCATCCGAAAATTGATTTTTTGGACTGTACCAAAAATGATTCAAAATGTCAATTGGATCGTGCCTCATGTTGAATAACCACTTTTTAAACCCTCAGAGTGACCAAAATTGCCATTTTTACAGAGTTTTGCTTACTTAAAAGCATCAATTTTGACCCGTTTCAGGCACAGAAATGACTTTAAACACACTTATTTTAGTTGACAAAGTCAAAATTCACATCCAACAGCCATTTAGAGTCAAAAGATTAAATGTTAAAATTTCATCCATATTGACCATTTTGGGATAGTTCGACATGTCCGGAGTCATCGTTTTTCATCCGAAAATTGATTTTTTGGACTGTACCAAAAATGATTCAAAATGTCAATTGGATCGTGCCTCATGTTGAATAACCACTTTTTAAACCCTCAGAGTGACCAAAATTGCCATTTTTACAGAGTTTTGCTTACTCAAAAGCTTCAATTTTGACCCGTTTCAGGCACAGAAATGACTTTAAACACACTTATTTTAGTTGACAAAGTCATAATTCACATCTAACAGTCATTTACAGTCAAAAGATTAAATGTTAAAATTTCATCCATATTGACCATTTTGGGATAGTTCGACATGTCCGGAGTCATCGTTTTTCATCCGAAAATTGATTTTTTGGACTGTACCAAAAATGATTCAAAATGTCAATTGGATCATGCCTCATGTTGAATAACCACTTTTTAAACCCTCACAGTGACCAAAATTGCCATTTTTACAGAGTTTTGCTTACTCAAAAGCTTCAATTTTGACCCCTTTGAGGCACAGAAATGACTTTAAACACACTTAGTTTAGTTGACAAAGTCATAATTCACATCCAACAGTCATTTACAGTCAAATGATTAAATGTTAAAATTTCATCCATATTGACCATTTTGGGATAGTTCGACATGTCCGGAGTCATCGTTTTTCATCTGAAAATTGATTTTTTGGACTGTACCAAAAATGATTCAAAATGTCAATTGGATCGTGCCTCATGTTGAATAACCACTTTTTAAACCCTCAGAGTGACCAAAATTGCCATTTTTACAGAGTTTTGCTTACTCAAAAGCTTCAATTTTGACCCGTTTCAGGCACAGAAATGACTTTAAACGCACTTATTTTAGTTGACAAAGTCATAATTCACATCTAACAGTCATTTACAGTCAAAAGATTAAATGTTAAAATTTCATCCATATTGACCATTTTGGGATAGTTCGACATGTCCGGAGTCATCGTTTTTCATCCGAAAATTGATTTTTTGGACTGTACCAAAAATGATACAAAATGTCAATTGGATCGTGCCTCATGTTGAATAACCACTTTTTAAACCCTCACAGTGACCAAAATTGCCATTTTTACAGAGTTTTGCTTACTCAAAAGCTTCAATTTTGACCCCTTTGAGGCACAGAAATGACTTTAAACACACTTAGTTTAGTTGACAAAGTCATAATTCACATCCAACAGTCATTTAGAATCAAAAGATTAAATGTTAAAATTTCATCCATATTGACCATTTTGGGATAGTTCGACATGTCCGGAGTCATCGTTTTTCATCCGAAAATTGATTTTTTGGACTGTACCAAAAATGATTCAAAATGTCAATTGGATCGTGCCTCATGTTGAATAACCACTTTTTAAACCCTCACAGTGACCAAAATTCCCATTTTTACAGAGTTTTGCTTACTCAAAAGCTTCAATTTTGACCCGTTTCAGGCACAGAAATGACTTTAAACACACTTATTTTAGTTGACAAAGTCATAATTCACATCCAACAGTCATTTACAGTCAAAAGATTAAATGTTAAAATTTCATCCATATTGACCATTTTGGGATAGTTCGACATGTCCGGAGTCATCGTTTTTCATCCGAAAATTGATTTTTTGGACTGTACCAAAAATGATTCAAAATGTCAATTGGATCGTGCCTCATGTTGAATAACCACTTTTTAAACCCTCACAGTGACCAAAATTGCCATTTTTACAGAGTTTTGCTTACTCAAAAGCTTCAATTTTGACCCGTTTCAGGCACAGAAATGACTTTAAACGCACTTATTTTAGTTGACAAAGTCATAATTCACATCCAACAGTCATTTACAGTCAAAAGATTAAATGTTAAAATTTCATCCATTTTGACCTTTTTGGGATCGTTCGACATGTCCGGAGTCATCGTTTTTCATTCAAAAATTGATTTTTTGGACTGTACCAAAATTGATTCAAAATGTCAATTGGATCGTGCCTCATGTTGAATAACCACTTTTTAAACCCTCAGAGTGACCAAAATTGCCATTTTTACAGAGTTTTGCTTACTCAAAAGCTTCAATTTTGACCCGTTTCAGGCACAGAAACGACTTTAAACACACTTATTTTAGTTGACAAAGTCATAATTCACATCCAACAGTCATTTACAGTCAAAAGATTAAATGTTAACATTTCATCCATATTGACCATTTTGGGATCGTTCGACATGTCCGGAGTCATCGTTTTTCATCCGAAAATTGATTTTTTGGACTGTACCAAAAATGATTCAAAATGTCAATTGGATCGTGCCTCATGTTGAATAACCACTTTTTAAACCCTCAGAGTGACCAAAATTGCCATTTTTACAGAGTTTTGCTTACTCAAAAGCTTCAATTTTGACCCGTTTCAGGCACAGAAATGACTTTAAACGCACTTATTTTAGTTGACAAAGTCATAATTCACATCCAACAGTCATTTACAGTCAAAAGATTAAATGTTAAAATTTCATCCATATTGACCATTTTGGGATAGTTCGACATGTCCGGAGTCATCGTTTTTCATCCGAAAATTGATTTTTTGGACTGTACCAAAAATGATTCAAAATGTCAATTGGATCGTGCCTCATGTTGAATAACCACTTTTTAAACCCTCAGAGTGACCAAAATTGCCATTTTTACAGAGTTTTGCTTACTCAAAAGCTTCAATTTTGACCCGTTTCAGGCACAGAAATGACTTTAAACACACTTATTTTAGTTGACAAAGTCAAAATTCACATCCAACAGCCATTTAGAGTCAAAAGATTAAATGTTAAAATTTCATCCATATTGACCATTTTGGGATAGTTCGACATGTCCGGAGTCATCGTTTTTCATCCGAAAATTGATTTTTTGGACTGTACCAAAAATGATTCAAAATGTCAATTGGATCGTGCCTCATGTTGAATAACCACTTTTTAAACCCTCAGAGTGACCAAAATTGCCATTTTTACAGAGTTTTGCTTACTCAAAAGCTTCAATTTTGACCCGTTTCAGGCACAGAAATGACTTTAAACACACTTATTTTAGTTGACAAAGTCATAATTCACATCTAACAGTCATTTACAGTCAAAAGATTAAATGTTAAAATTTCATCCATATTGACCATTTTGGGATAGTTCGACATGTCCGGAGTCATCGTTTTTCATCCGAAAATTGATTTTTTGGACTGTACCAAAAATGATTCAAAATGTCAATTGGATCATGCCTCATGTTGAATAACCACTTTTTAAACCCTCACAGTGACCAAAATTGCCATTTTTACAGAGTTTTGCTTACTCAAAAGCTTCAATTTTGACCCCTTTGAGGCACAGAAATGACTTTAAACACACTTAGTTTAGTTGACAAAGTCATAATTCACATCCAACAGTCATTTAGAATCAAAAGATTAAATGTTAAAATTTCATCCATATTGATCATTTTGGGATAGTTCGACATGTCCGGAGTCATCGTTTTTCATCCGAAAATTGATTTTTTGGACTGTACCAAAAATGATTCAAAATGTCAATTGGATCGTGCCTCATGTTGAATAACCACTTTTTAAACCCTCACAGTGACCAAAATTCCCATTTTTACAGAGTTTTGCTTACTCAAAAGCTTCAATTTTGACCCGTTTCAGGCACAGAAATGACTTTAAACACACTTATTTTAGTTGACAAAGTCATAATTCACATCCAACAGTCATTTACAGTCAAAAGATTAAATGTTAAAATTTCATCCATATTGACCATTTTGGGATAGTTCGACATGTCCGGAGTCATCGTTTTTCATCCGAAAATTGATTTTTTGGACTGTACCAAAAATGATTCAAAATGTCAATTGGATCGTGCCTCATGTTGAATAACCACTTTTTAAACCCTCACAGTGACCAAAATTGCCATTTTTACAGAGTTTTGCTTACTCAAAAGCTTCAATTTTGACCCGTTTCAGGCACAGAAATGACTTTAAACGCACTTATTTTAGTTGACAAAGTCATAATTCACATCCAACAGTCATTTACAGTCAAAAGATTAAATGTTAAAATTTCATCCATTTTGACCTTTTTGGGATCGTTCGACATGTCCGGAGTCATCGTTTTTCATTCAAAAATTGATTTTTTGGACTGTACCAAAATTGATTCAAAATGTCAATTGGATCGTGCCTCATGTTGAATAACCACTTTTTAAACCCTCAGAGTGACCAAAATTGCCATTTTTACAGAGTTTTGCTTACTCAAAAGCTTCAATTTTGACCCGTTTCAGGCACAGAAACGACTTTAAACACACTTATTTTAGTTGACAAAGTCATAATTCACATCCAACAGTCATTTACAGTCAAAAGATTAAATGTTAACATTTCATCCATATTGACCATTTTGGGATCGTTCGACATGTCCGGAGTCATCGTTTTTCATCCGAAAATTGATTTTTTGGACTGTACCAAAAATGATTCAAAATGTCAATTGGATCGTGCCTCATGTTGAATAACCACTTTTTAAACCCTCAGAGTGACCAAAATTGCCATTTTTACAGAGTTTTGCTTACTTAAAAGCTTCAATTTTGACCCGTTTCAGGCACAGAAATGACTTTAAACACACTTATTTTAGTTGACAAAGTCAAAATTCACATCCAACAGCCATTTAGAGTCAAAAGATTAAATGTTAAAATTTCATCCATATCGACCATTTTGGGATAGTTCGACATGTCCGGAGTCATCGTTTTTCATCCGAAAATTGATTTTTTGGACTGTACCAAAAATGATTCAAAATGTCAATTGGATCGTGCCTCATGTTGAATAACCACTTTTTAAACCCTCAGAGTGACCAAAATTGCCATTTTTACAGAGTTTTGCTTACTCAAAAGCTTCAATTTTGACCCGTTTCAGGCACAGAAATGACTTTAAACACACTTATTTTAGTTGACAAAGTCATAATTCACATCTAACAGTCATTTACAGTCAAAAGATTAAATGTTAAAATTTCATCCATATTGACCATTTTGGGATAGTTCGACATGTCCGGAGTCATCGTTTTTCATCCGAAAATTGATTTTTTGGACTGTACCAAAAATGATTCAAAATGTCAATTGGATCATGCCTCATGTTGAATAACCACTTTTTAAACCCTCACAGTGACCAAAATTGCCATTTTTACAGAGTTTTGCTTACTCAAAAGCTTCAATTTTGACCCCTTTGAGGCACAGAAATGACTTTAAACACACTTAGTTTAGTTGACAAAGTCATAATTCACATCCAACAGTCATTTACAGTCAAATGATTAAATGTTAAAATTTCATCCATATTGACCATTTTGGGATAGTTCGACATGTCCGGAGTCATCGTTTTTCATCTGAAAATTGATTTTTTGGACTGTACCAAAAATGATTCAAAATGTCAATTGGATCGTGCCTCATGTTGAATAACCACTTTTTAAACCCTCAGAGTGACCAAAATTGCCATTTTTACAGAGTTTTGCTTACTCAAAAGCTTCAATTTTGACCCGTTTCAGGCACAGAAATGACTTTAAACGCACTTATTTTAGTTGACAAAGTCATAATTCACATCTAACAGTCATTTACAGTCAAAAGATTAAATGTTAAAATTTCATCCATATTGACCATTTTGGGATAGTTCGACATGTCCGGAGTCATCGTTTTTCATCCGAAAATTGATTTTTTGGACTGTACCAAAAATGATACAAAATGTCAATTGGATCGTGCCTCATGTTGAATAACCACTTTTTAAACCCTCACAGTGACCAAAATTGCCATTTTTACAGAGTTTTGCTTACTCAAAAGCTTCAATTTTGACCCCTTTGAGGCACAGAAATGACTTTAAACACACTTAGTTTAGTTGACAAAGTCATAATTCACATCCAACAGTCATTTAGAATCAAAAGATTAAATGTTAAAATTTCATCCATATTGACCATTTTGGGATAGTTCGACATGTCCGGAGTCATCGTTTTTCATCCGAAAATTGATTTTTTGGACTGTACCAAAAATGATTCAAAATGTCAATTGGATCGTGCCTCATGTTGAATAACCACTTTTTAAACCCTCACAGTGACCAAAATTGCCATTTTTACAGAGTTTTGCTTACTCAAAAGCTTCAATTTTGACCCGTTTCAGGCACAGAAATGACTTTAAACACACTTATTTTAGTTGACAAAGTCATAATTCACATCCAACAGTCATTTACAGTCAAAAGATTAAATGTTAAAATTTCATCCATATTGACCATTTTGGGATAGTTCGACATGTCCGGAGTCATCGTTTTTCATCCGAAAATTGATTTTTTTGGACTGTACCAAAAATGATTCAAAATGTCAATTGGATCGTGCCTCATGTTGAATAACCACTTTTTAAACCCTCAGAGTGACCAAAATTGCCATTTTTACAGAGTTTTGCTTACTCAAAAGCTTCAATTTTGACCCGTTTCAGGCACAGAAATGACTTTAAACACACTTATTTTAGTTGACAAAGTCATAATTCACATCTAACAGTCATTTACAGTCAAAAGATTAAATGTTAAAATTTCATCCATATTGACCATTTTGGGATAGTTCGACATGTCCGGAGTCATCGTTTTTCATCCGAAAATTGATTTTTTGGACTGTACCAAAAATGATTCAAAATGTCAATTGGATCGTGCCTCATGTTGAATAACCACTTTTTAAACCCTCACAGTGACCAAAATTGCCATTTTTACAGAGTTTTGCTTACTCAAAAGCTTCAATTTTGACCCGTTTCAGGCACAGAAATGACTTTAAACACACTTATTTTAGTTGACAAAGTCATAATTCACATCCAACAGTCATTTACAGTCAAAAGATTAAATGTTAAAATTTCATCCATTTTGACCTTTTTGGGATTGTTCGACATGTCCGGAGTCATCGTTTTTCATCCGAAAATTGATTTTTTGGACTGTACCAAAAATGATTCAAAATTTCAATTGGATCGTGCCTCATGTTGAATAACCACTTTTTAAACCCTCAGAGTGACCAAAATTGCCATTTTTACAGAGTTTTGCTTACTCAAAAGCTTCAATTTTGACCCGTTTCAGGCACAGAAATGACTTTAAACACACTTATTTTAGTTGACAAAGTCATAATTCACATCCAACAGTCATTTACAGTCAAAAGATTAAATGTTAAAATCTCATCCATATTGACCATTTTGGGATAGTTCGACATGTCCGGAGTCATCGTTTTTCATCCGAAAATTGATTTTTTGGACTGTACCAAAAATGATTCAAAATGTCAATTGGATCGTGCCTCATGTTGAATAACCACTTTTTAAACCCTCACAGTGACCAAAATTGCCATTTTTACAGAGTTTTGCTTACTCAAAAGCTTCAATTTTGACCCTTTTGAGGCACAGAAATGACTTTACACACACTTATTTTAGTTGACAAAGTCCTAATTCACATCCAACAGTCATTAAGAGTCAAAAGATTAAATGTTAAAATTTCATCCATATTAACCATTTTGGGATAGTTCGACATGTCCGGAGTCATCGTTTTTCATCCGAAAATTGATTTTTTGGACTGTACCAAAAATGATTCAAAATGTCAATTGGATCGTGCCTCATGTTGAATAACCACTTTTTAAACCCTCAGAGTGACCAAAATTGCCATTTTTACAGAGTTTTGCTTACTCAAAAGCTTCAATTTTGACCCGTTTCAGGCACAGAAATGACTTTAAACACACTTATTTTAGTTGACAAAGTCATAATTCACATCCAACAGTCATTTACAGTCAAAAGATTAAATGTTAAAATTTCATCCATTTTGACCTTTTTGGGATCGTTCGACATGTCCGGAGTCATCGTTTTTCATCCGAAAATTGATTTTTTGGACTGTACCAAAAATGATTCAAAATGTCAATTGGATCGTGCCTCATGTTGAATAACCACTTTTTAAACCCTCAGAGTGACCAAAATTGCCATTTTTACAGAGTTTTGCTTACTCAGAAGCTTCAATTTTGACCCGTTTCAGGCACAGAAATGACTTTAAACACACTTATTTTAGTTGACAAAGTCATAATTCACATCCAACAGTCATTTACAGTCAAAAGATTAAATGTTAAAATTTCATCCATTTTGACCCTTTTGGGATCGTTCGACATGTCCGGAGTCATCGTTTTTCATTCGAAAATTGATTTTTCGGACTGTACCAAAAATGATTCAAAATGTCAATTGGATCGTGCCTCATGTTGAATAACCACTTTTTAAACCCTCAGAGTGACCAAAATTGCCATTTTTACAGAGTTTTGCTTACTCAAAAGCTTCAATTTTGACCCGTTTCAGGCACAGAAATGACTTTAAACACACTTATTTTAGTTGACAAAGTCATAATTCACATCCAACAGTCATTTAGAATCAAAAGATTAAATGTTAAAATTTCATCCATATTGACCATTTTGGGATAGTTCGACATGTCCGGAGTCATCGTTTTTCATCCGAAAATTGATTTTTTGGACTGTACCAAAAATGATTCAAAATGTCAATTGGATCGTGCCTCATGTTGAATAACCACTTTTTAAACCCTCACAGTGACCAAAATTCCCATTTTTACAGAGTTTTGCTTACTCAAAAGCTTCAATTTTGACCCGTTTGAGGCACAGAAATGACTTTAAACACACTTAGTTTAGTTGACAAAGTCATAATTCACATCCAACAGTCATTTAGAATCAAAAGATTAAATGTTAAAATTTCATCCATATTGATCATTTTGGGATAGTTCGACATGTCCGGAGTCATCGTTTTTCATCCGAAAATTGATTTTTTGGACTGTACCAAAAATGATTCAAAATGTCAATTGGATCGTGCCTCATGTTGAATAACCACTTTTTAAACCCTCACAGTGACCAAAATTCCCATTTTTACAGAGTTTTGCTTACTCAAAAGCTTCAATTTTGACCCGTTTCAGGCACAGAAATGACTTTAAACACACTTATTTTAGTTGACAAAGTCATAATTCACATCCAACAGTCATTTACAGTCAAAAGATTAAATGTTAAAATTTCATCCATATTGACCATTTTGGGATAGTTCGACATGTCCGGAGTCATCGTTTTTCATCCGAAAATTGATTTTTTGGACTGTACCAAAAATGATTCAAAATGTCAATTGGATCGTGCCTCAAGTTGAATAACCACTTTTTAAACCCTCACAGTGACCAAAATTGCCATTTTTACAGAGTTTTGCTTACTCAAAAGCTTCAATTTTGACCCGTTTCAGGCACAGAAATGACTTTAAACGCACTTATTTTAGTTGACAAAGTCATAATTCACATCCAACAGTCATTTACAGTCAAAAGATTAAATGTTAAAATTTCATCCATTTTGACCTTTTTGGGATCGTTCGACATGTCCGGAGTCATCGTTTTTCATTCAAAAATTGATTTTTTGGACTGTACCAAAATTGATTCAAAATGTCAATTGGATCGTGCCTCATGTTGAATAACCACTTTTTAAACCCTCAGAGTGACCAAAATTGCCATTTTTACAGAGTTTTGCTTACTCAAAAGCTTCAATTTTGACCCGTTTCAGGCACAGAAACGACTTTAAACACACTTATTTTAGTTGACAAAGTCATAATTCACATCCAACAGTCATTTACAGTCAAAAGATTAAATGTTAACATTTCATCCATATTGACCATTTTGGGATCGTTCGACATGTCCGGAGTCATCGTTTTTCATCCGAAAATTGATTTTTTGGACTGTACCAAAAATGATTCGAAATGTCAATTGGATCGTGCCTCATGTTGAATAACCACTTTTTAAACCCTCAGAGTGACCAAAATTGCCATTTTTACAGAGTTTTGCTTACTCAAAAGCTTCAATTTTGACCCGTTTCAGGCACAGAAATGACTTTAAACACACTTATTTTAGTTGACAAAGTCATAATTCACATCTAACAGTCATTTACAGTCAAAAGATTAAATGTTAAAATTTCATCCATATTGACCATTTTGGGATAGTTCGACATGTCCGGAGTCATCGTTTTTCATCCGAAAATTGATTTTTTGGACTGTACCAAAAATGATACAAAATGTCAATTGGATCGTGCCTCATGTTGAATAACCACTTTTTAAACCCTCACAGTGACCAAAATTGCCATTTTTACAGAGTTTTGCTTACTCAAAAGCTTCAATTTTGACCCCTTTGAGGCACAGAAATGACTTTAAACACACTTAGTTTAGTTGACAAAGTCATAATTCACATCCAACAGTCATTTAGAATCAAAAGATTAAATGTTAAAATTTCATCCATATTGACCATTTTGGGATAGTTCGACATGTCCGGAGTCATCGTTTTTCATCCGAAAATTGATTTTTTGGACTGTACCAAAAATGATTCAAAATGTCAATTGGATCGTGCCTCATGTTGAATAACCACTTTATAAACCCTCACAGTGACCAAAATTGCCATTTTTACAGAGTTTTGCTTACTCAAAAGCTTCAATTTTGACCCGTTTCAGGCACAGAAATGACTTTAAACACACTTATTTTAGTTGACAAAGTCATAATTCACATCCAACAGTCATTTACAGTCAAAAGATTAAATGTTAAAATTTCATCCATATTGACCATTTTGGGATAGTTCGACATGTCCGGAGTCATCGTTTTTCATCCGAAAATTGATTTTTTGGACTGTACCAAAAATGATTCAAAATGTCAATTGGATCGTGCCTCATGTTGAATAACCACTTTTTAAACCCTCAGAGTGACCAAAATTGCCATTTTTACAGAGTTTTGCTTACTCAAAAGCTTCAATTTTGACCCGTTTCAGGCACAGAAATGACTTTAAACACACTTATTTTAGTTGACAAAGTCATAATTCACATCTAACAGTCATTTACAGTCAAAAGATTAAATGTTAAAATTTCATCCATATTGACCATTTTGGGATAGTTCGACATGTCCGGAGTCATCGTTTTTCATCCGAAAATTGATTTTTTGGACTGTACCAAAAATGATTCAAAATGTCAATTGGATCGTGCCTCATGTTGAATAACCACTTTTTAAACCCTCACAGTGACCAAAATTGCCATTTTTACAGAGTTTTGCTTGCTCAAAAGCTTCAATTTTGACCCGTTTCAGGCACAGAAATGACTTTAAACACACTTATTTTAGTTGACAAAGTCATAATTCACATCCAACAGTCATTTACAGTCAAAAGATTAAATGTTAAAATTTCATCCATTTTGACCTTTTTGGGATTGTTCGACATGTCCGGAGTCATCGTTTTTCATCCGAAAATTGATTTTTTGGACTGTACCAAAAATGATTCAAAATTTCAATTGGATCGTGCCTCATGTTGAATAACCACTTTTTAAACCCTCAGAGTGACCAAAATTGCCATTTTTACAGAGTTTTGCTTACTCAAAAGCTTCAATTTTGACCCGTTTCAGGCACAGAAATGACTTTAAACACACTTATTTTAGTTGACAAAGTCATAATTCACATCCAACAGTCATTTACAGTCAAAAGATTAAATGTTAAAATCTCATCCATATTGACCATTTTGGGATAGTTCGACATGTCCGGAGTCATCGTTTTTCATCCGAAAATTGATTTTTTGGACTGTACCAAAAATGATTCAAAATGTCAATTGGATCGTGCCTCATGTTGAATAACCACTTTTTAAACCCTCACAGTGACCAAAATTGCCATTTTTACAGAGTTTTGCTTACTCAAAAGCTTCAATTTTGACCCTTTTGAGGCACAGAAATGACTTTACACACACTTATTTTAGTTGACAAAGTCCTAATTCACATCCAACAGTCATTAAGAGTCAAAAGATTAAATGTTAAAATTTCATCCATATTAACCATTTTGGGATAGTTCGACATGTCCGGAGTCATCGTTTTTCATCCGAAAATTGATTTTTTGGACTGTACCAAAAATGATTCAAAATGTCAATTGGATCGTGCCTCATGTTGAATAACCACTTTTTAAACCCTCAGAGTGACCAAAATTGCCATTTTTACAGAGTTTTGCTTACTCAAAAGCTTCAATTTTGACCCGTTTCAGGCACAGAAATGACTTTAAACACACTTATTTTAGTTGACAAAGTCATAATTCACATCCAACAGTCATTTACAGTCAAAAGATTAAATGTTAAAATTTCATCCATTTTGACCTTTTTGGGATCGTTCGACATGTCCGGAGTCATCGTTTTTCATCCGAAAATTGATTTTTTGGACTGTACCAAAAATGATTCAAAATGTCAATTGGATCGTGCCTCATGTTGAATAACCACTTTTTAAACCCTCAGAGTGACCAAAATTGCCATTTTTACAGAGTTTTGCTTACTCAGAAGCTTCAATTTTGACCCGTTTCAGGCACAGAAATGACTTTAAACACACTTATTTTAGTTGACAAAGTCATAATTCACATCCAACAGTCATTTACAGTCAAAAGATTAAATGTTAAAATTTCATCCATTTTGACCATTTTGGGATAGTTCGACATGTCCGGAGTCATCGTTTTTCATCCGAAAATTGATTTTTTGGACTGTACCAAAAATGATTCAAAATGTCAATTGGATCGTGCCTCATGTTGAATAACCACTTTTTAAACCCTCAGAGTGACCAAAATTGCCATTTTTACAGAGTTTTGCTTACTCAAAAGCTTCAATTTTGACCCGTTTCAGGCACAGAAATGACTTTAAACACACTTATTTTAGTTGACAAAGTCATAATTCACATCCAACAGTCATTTAGAATCAAAAGATTAAATGTTAAAATTTCATCCATATTGACCATTTTGGGATAGTTCGACATGTCCGGAGTCATCGTTTTTCATCCGAAAATTGATTTTTTGGACTGTACCAAAAATGATTCAAAATGTCAATTGGATCGTGCCTCATGTTGAATAACCACTTTTTAAACCCTCACAGTGACCAAAATTCCCATTTTTACAGAGTTTTGCTTACTCAAAAGCTTCAATTTTGACCCGTTTGAGGCACAGAAATGACTTTAAACACACTTAGTTTAGTTGACAAAGTCATAATTCACATCCAACAGTCATTTAGAATCAAAAGATTAAATGTTAAAATTTCATCCATATTGATCATTTTGGGATAGTTCGACATGTCCGGAGTCATCGTTTTTCATCCGAAAATTGATTTTTTGGACTGTACCAAAAATGATTCAAAATGTCAATTGGATCGTGCCTCATGTTGAATAACCACTTTTTAAACCCTCACAGTGACCAAAATTCCCATTTTTACAGAGTTTTGCTTACTCAAAAGCTTCAATTTTGACCCGTTTCAGGCACAGAAATGACTTTAAACACACTTATTTTAGTTGACAAAGTCATAATTCACATCCAACAGTCATTTACAGTCAAAAGATTAAATGTTAAAATTTCATCCATATTGACCATTTTGGGATAGTTCGACATGTCCGGAGTCATCGTTTTTCATCCGAAAATTGATTTTTTGGACTGTACCAAAAATGATTCAAAATGTCAATTGGATCGTGCCTCATGTTGAATAACCACTTTTTAAACCCTCACAGTGACCAAAATTGCCATTTTTACAGAGTTTTGCTTACTCAAAAGCTTCAATTTTGACCCGTTTCAGGCACAGAAATGACTTTAAACGCACTTATTTTAGTTGACAAAGTCATAATTCACATCCAACAGTCATTTACAGTCAAAAGATTAAATGTTAAAATTTCATCCATTTTGACCTTTTTGGGATCGTTCGACATGTCCGGAGTCATCGTTTTTCATTCAAAAATTGATTTTTTGGACTGTACCAAAATTGATTCAAAATGTCAATTGGATCGTGCCTCATGTTGAATAACCACTTTTTAAACCCTCAGAGTGACCAAAATTGCCATTTTTACAGAGTTTTGCTTACTCAAAAGCTTCAATTTTGACCCGTTTCAGGCACAGAAACGACTTTAAACACACTTATTTTAGTTGACAAAGTCATAATTCACATCCAACAGTCATTTACAGTCAAAAGATTAAATGTTAACATTTCATCCATATTGACCATTTTGGGATCGTTCGACATGTCCGGAGTCATCGTTTTTCATCCGAAAATTGATTTTTTGGACTGTACCAAAAATGATTCAAAATGTCAATTGGATCGTGCCTCATGTTGAATAACCACTTTTTAAACCCTCAGAGTGACCAAAATTGCCATTTTTACAGAGTTTTGCTTACTCAAAAGCTTCAATTTTGACCCGTTTCAGGCACAGAAATGACTTTAAACGCACTTATTTTAGTTGACAAAGTCATAATTCACATCCAACAGTCATTTACAGTCAAAAGATTAAATGTTAAAATTTCATCCATATTGACCTTTTTGGGATCGTTCGACATGTCCGGAGTCATCGTTTTTCATCCGAAAATTGATTTTTTGGACTGTACCAAAAATGATTCGAAATGTCAATTGGATCGTGCCTCATGTTGAATAACCACTTTTTAAACCCTCAAAGTGACCAAAATTGCCATTTTTACAGAGTTTTGCTTACTCAAAAGCTTCAATTTTGACCTGTTTCAGGCACAGAAATGACTTTAAACACACTTATTTTAGTTGACAAAGTCATAATTCACATCTAACAGTCATTTACAGTCAAAAGATTAAATGTTAAAATTTCATCCATATTGACCATTTTGGGAAAGTTCGACATGTCCGGAGTCATCGTTTTTCATCCGAAAATTGATTTTTTGGACTGTACCAAAAATGATACAAAATGTCAATTGGATCGTGCCTCATGTTGAATAACCACTTTTTAAACCCTCACAGTGACCAAAATTGCCATTTTTACAGAGTTTTGCTTACTCAAAAGCTTCAATTTTGACCCCTTTGAGGCACAGAAATGACTTTAAACACACTTAGTTTAGTTGACAAAGTCATAATTCACCTCAAACAGTCATTTAGAATCAAAAGATTAAATGTTAAAATTTCATCCATATTGACCATTTTGGGATAGTTCGACATGTCCGGAGTCATCGTTTTTCATCCGAAAATTGATTTTTTGGACTGTACCAAAAATGATTCAAAATGTCAATTGGATCGTGCCTCATGTTGAATAACCACTTTTTAAACCCTCACAGTGACCAAAATTGCCATTTTTACAGAGTTTTGCTTACTCAAAAGCTTCAATTTTGACCCGTTTCAGGCACAGAAATGACTTTAAACACACTTATTTTAGTGGACAAAGTCATAATTCACATCCAACAGTCATTTACAGTCAAAAGATTAAATGTTAAAATTTCATCCATATTGACCATTTTGGGATAGTTCGACATGTCCGGAGTCATCGTTTTTCATCCGAAAATTGATTTTTTGGACTGTACCAAAAATGATTCAAAATGTCAATTGGATCGTGCCTCATGTTGAATAACCACTTTTTAAACCCTCAGAGTGACCAAAATTGCCATTTTTACAGAGTTTTGCTTACTCAAAAGCTTCAATTTTGACCCGTTTCAGGCACAGAAATGACTTTAAACACACTTATTTTAGTTGACAAAGTCATAATTCACATCTAACAGTCATTTACAGTCAAAAGATTAAATGTTAAAATTTCATCCATATTGACCATTTTGGGATAGTTCGACATGTCCGGAGTCATCGTTTTTCATCCGAAAATTGATTTTTTGGACTGTACCAAAAATGATTCAAAATGTCAATTGGATCGTGCCTCATGTTGAATAACCACTTTTTAAACCCTCACAGTGACCAAAATTGCCATTTTTACAGAGTTTTGCTTACTCAAAAGCTTCAATTTTGACCCGTTTCAGGCACAGAAATGACTTTAAACACACTTATTTTAGTTGACAAAGTCATAATTCACATCCAACAGTCATTTACAGTCAAAAGATTAAATGTTAAAATTTCATCCATATTGACCATTTTGGGATAGTTCGACATGTCCGGAGTCATCGTTTTTCATCCGAAAATTGATTTTTTGGACTGTACCAAAAATGATTCAAAATGTCAATTGGATCGTGCCTCATGTTGAATAACCACTTTTTAAACCCTCACAGTGACCAAAATTGCCATTTTTACAGAGTTTTGCTTACTCAAAAGCTTCAATTTTGACCCGTTTCAGGCACAGAAATGACTTTAAACACACTTATTTTAGTTGACAAAGTCATAATTCACATCCAACAGTCATTTACAGTCAAAAGATTAAATGTTAAAATTTCATCCATATTGACCATTTTGGGATAGTTCGACATGTCCGGAGTCATCGTTTTTCATCCGAAAATTGATTTTTTGGACTGTACCAAAAATGATTCAAAATGTCAATTGGATCGTGCCTCATGTTGAATAACCACTTTTTAAACCCTCAGAGTGACCAAAATTGCCATTTTTACAGAGTTTTGCTTACTCAAAAGCTTCAATTTTGACCCGTTTCAGGCACAGAAATGACTTTAAACACACTTATTTTAGTTGACAAAGTCATAATTCACATCTAACAGTCATTTACAGTCAAAAGATTAAATGTTAAAATTTCATCCATATTGACCATTTTGGGATAGTTCGACATGTCCGGAGTCATCGTTTTTCATCCGAAAATTGATTTTTTGGACTGTACCAAAAATGATTCAAAATGTCAATTGGATCGTGCCTCATGTTGAATAACCACTTTTTAAACCCTCACAGTGACCAAAATTGCCATTTTTACAGAGTTTTGCTTGCTCAAAAGCTTCAATTTTGACCCGTTTCAGGCACAGAAATGACTTTAAACACACTTATTTTAGTTGACAAAGTCATAATTCACATCCAACAGTCATTTACAGTCAAAAGATTAAATGTTAAAATTTCATCCATTTTGACCTTTTTGGGATTGTTCGACATGTCCGGAGTCATCGTTTTTCATCCGAAAATTGATTTTTTGGACTGTACCAAAAATGATTCAAAATTTCAATTGGATCGTGCCTCATGTTGAATAACCACTTTTTAAACCCTCAGAGTGACCAAAATTGCCATTTTTACAGAGTTTTGCTTACTCAAAAGCTTCAATTTTGACCCGTTTCAGGCACAGAAATGACTTTAAACACACTTATTTTAGTTGACAAAGTCATAATTCACATCCAACAGTCATTTACAGTCAAAAGATTAAATGTTAAAATCTCATCCATATTGACCATTTTGGGATAGTTCGACATGTCCGGAGTCATCGTTTTTCATCCGAAAATTGATTTTTTGGACTGTACCAAAAATGATTCAAAATGTCAATTGGATCGTGCCTCATGTTGAATAACCACTTTTTAAACCCTCACAGTGACCAAAATTGCCATTTTTACAGAGTTTTGCTTACTCAAAAGCTTCAATTTTGACCCTTTTGAGGCACAGAAATGACTTTACACACACTTATTTTAGTTGACAAAGTCCTAATTCACATCCAACAGTCATTAAGAGTCAAAAGATTAAATGTTAAAATTTCATCCATATTAACCATTTTGGGATAGTTCGACATGTCCGGAGTCATCGTTTTTCATCCGAAAATTGATTTTTTGGACTGTACCAAAAATGATTCAAAATGTCAATTGGATCGTGCCTCATGTTGAATAACCACTTTTTAAACCCTCAGAGTGACCAAAATTGCCATTTTTACAGAGTTTTGCTTACTCAAAAGCTTCAATTTTGACCCGTTTCAGGCACAGAAATGACTTTAAACACACTTATTTTAGTTGACAAAGTCATAATTCACATCCAACAGTCATTTACAGTCAAAAGATTAAATGTTAAAATTTCATCCATTTTGACCTTTTTGGGATCGTTCGACATGTCCGGAGTCATCGTTTTTCATCCGAAAATTGATTTTTTGGACTGTACCAAAAATGATTCAAAATGTCAATTGGATCGTGCCTCATGTTGAATAACCACTTTTTAAACCCTCAGAGTGACCAAAATTGCCATTTTTACAGAGTTTTGCTTACTCAGAAGCTTCAATTTTGACCCGTTTCAGGCACAGAAATGACTTTAAACACACTTATTTTAGTTGACAAAGTCATAATTCACATCCAACAGTCATTTACAGTCAAAAGATTAAATGTTAAAATTTCATCCATTTTGACCATTTTGGGATAGTTCGACATGTCCGGAGTCATCGTTTTTCATCCGAAAATTGATTTTTTGGACTGTACCAAAAATGATTCAAAATGTCAATTGGATCGTGCCTCATGTTGAATAACCACTTTTTAAACCCTCAGAGTGACCAAAATTGCCATTTTTACAGAGTTTTGCTTACTCAAAAGCTTCAATTTTGACCCGTTTCAGGCACAGAAATGACTTTAAACACACTTATTTTAGTTGACAAAGTCATAATTCACATCCAACAGTCATTTAGAATCAAAAGATTAAATGTTAAAATTTCATCCATATTGACCATTTTGGGATAGTTCGACATGTCCGGAGTCATCGTTTTTCATCCGAAAATTGATTTTTTGGACTGTACCAAAAATGATTCAAAATGTCAATTGGATCGTGCCTCATGTTGAATAACCACTTTTTAAACCCTCACAGTGACCAAAATTCCCATTTTTACAGAGTTTTGCTTACTCAAAAGCTTCAATTTTGACCCGTTTGAGGCACAGAAATGACTTTAAACACACTTAGTTTAGTTGACAAAGTCATAATTCACATCCAACAGTCATTTAGAATCAAAAGATTAAATGTTAAAATTTCATCCATATTGATCATTTTGGGATAGTTCGACATGTCCGGAGTCATCGTTTTTCATCCGAAAATTGATTTTTTGGACTGTACCAAAAATGATTCAAAATGTCAATTGGATCGTGCCTCATGTTGAATAACCACTTTTTAAACCCTCACAGTGACCAAAATTCCCATTTTTACAGAGTTTTGCTTACTCAAAAGCTTCAATTTTGACCCGTTTCAGGCACAGAAATGACTTTAAACACACTTATTTTAGTTGACAAAGTCATAATTCACATCCAACAGTCATTTACAGTCAAAAGATTAAATGTTAAAATTTCATCCATATTGACCATTTTGGGATAGTTCGACATGTCCGGAGTCATCGTTTTTCATCCGAAAATTGATTTTTTGGACTGTACCAAAAATGATTCAAAATGTCAATTGGATCGTGCCTCATGTTGAATAACCACTTTTTAAACCCTCACAGTGACCAAAATTGCCATTTTTACAGAGTTTTGCTTACTCAAAAGCTTCAATTTTGACCCGTTTCAGGCACAGAAATGACTTTAAACGCACTTATTTTAGTTGACAAAGTCATAATTCACATCCAACAGTCATTTACAGTCAAAAGATTAAATGTTAAAATTTCATCCATTTTGACCTTTTTGGGATCGTTCGACATGTCCGGAGTCATCGTTTTTCATTCAAAAATTGATTTTTTGGACTGTACCAAAATTGATTCAAAATGTCAATTGGATCGTGCCTCATGTTGAATAACCACTTTTTAAACCCTCAGAGTGACCAAAATTGCCATTTTTACAGAGTTTTGCTTACTCAAAAGCTTCAATTTTGACCCGTTTCAGGCACAGAAACGACTTTAAACACACTTATTTTAGTTGACAAAGTCATAATTCACATCCAACAGTCATTTACAGTCAAAAGATTAAATGTTAACATTTCATCCATATTGACCATTTTGGGATCGTTCGACATGTCCGGAGTCATCGTTTTTCATCCGAAAATTGATTTTTTGGACTGTACCAAAAATGATTCAAAATGTCAATTGGATCGTGCCTCATGTTGAATAACCACTTTTTAAACCCTCAGAGTGACCAAAATTGCCATTTTTACAGAGTTTTGCTTACTCAAAAGCTTCAATTTTGACCCGTTTCAGGCACAGAAATGACTTTAAACGCACTTATTTTAGTTGACAAAGTCATAATTCACATCCAACAGTCATTTACAGTCAAAAGATTAAATGTTAAAATTTCATCCATATTGACCTTTTTGGGATCGTTCGACATGTCCGGAGTCATCGTTTTTCATCCGAAAATTGATTTTTTGGACTGTACCAAAAATGATTCGAAATGTCAATTGGATCGTGCCTCATGTTGAATAACCACTTTTTAAACCCTCAGAGTGACCAAAATTGCCATTTTTACAGAGTTTTGCTTACTCAAAAGCTTCAATTTTGACCTGTTTCAGGCACAGAAATGACTTTAAACACACTTATTTTAGTTGACAAAGTCATAATTCACATCTAACAGTCATTTACAGTCAAAAGATTAAATGTTAAAATTTCATCCATATTGACCATTTTGGGAAAGTTCGACATGTCCGGAGTCATCGTTTTTCATCCGAAAATTGATTTTTTGGACTGTACCAAAAATGATACAAAATGTCAATTGGATCGTGCCTCATGTTGAATAACCACTTTTTAAACCCTCACAGTGACCAAAATTGCCATTTTTACAGAGTTTTGCTTACTCAAAAGCTTCAATTTTGACCCCTTTGAGGCACAGAAATGACTTTAAACACACTTAGTTTAGTTGACAAAGTCATAATTCACCTCAAACAGTCATTTAGAATCAAAAGATTAAATGTTAAAATTTCATCCATATTGACCATTTTGGGATAGTTCGACATGTCCGGAGTCATCGTTTTTCATCCGAAAATTGATTTTTTGGACTGTACCAAAAATGATTCAAAATGTCAATTGGATCGTGCCTCATGTTGAATAACCACTTTTTAAACCCTCACAGTGACCAAAATTGCCATTTTTACAGAGTTTTGCTTACTCAAAAGCTTCAATTTTGACCCGTTTCAGGCACAGAAATGACTTTAAACACACTTATTTTAGTGGACAAAGTCATAATTCACATCCAACAGTCATTTACAGTCAAAAGATTAAATGTTAAAATTTCATCCATATTGACCATTTTGGGATAGTTCGACATGTCCGGAGTCATCGTTTTTCATCCGAAAATTGATTTTTTGGACTGTACCAAAAATGATTCAAAATGTCAATTGGATCGTGCCTCATGTTGAATAACCACTTTTTAAACCCTCAGAGTGACCAAAATTGCCATTTTTACAGAGTTTTGCTTACTCAAAAGCTTCAATTTTGACCCGTTTCAGGCACAGAAATGACTTTAAACACACTTATTTTAGTTGACAAAGTCATAATTCACATCTAACAGTCATTTACAGTCAAAAGATTAAATGTTAAAATTTCATCCATATTGACCATTTTGGGATAGTTCGACATGTCCGGAGTCATCGTTTTTCATCCGAAAATTGATTTTTTGGACTGTACCAAAAATGATTCAAAATGTCAATTGGATCGTGCCTCATGTTGAATAACCACTTTTTAAACCCTCACAGTGACCAAAATTGCCATTTTTACAGAGTTTTGCTTACTCAAAAGCTTCAATTTTGACCCGTTTCAGGCACAGAAATGACTTTAAACACACTTATTTTAGTTGACAAAGTCATAATTCACATCCAACAGTCATTTACAGTCAAAAGATTAAATGTTAAAATTTCATCCATTTTGACCTTTTTGGGATTGTTCGACATGTCCGGAGTCATCGTTTTTCATCCGAAAATTGATTTTTTGGACTGTACCAAAAATGATTCAAAATTTCAATTGGATCGTGCCTCATGTTGAATAACCACTTTTTAAACCCTCAGAGTGACCAAAATTGCCATTTTTACAGAGTTTTGCTTACTCAAAAGCTTCAATTTTGACCCGTTTCAGGCACAGAAATGACTTTAAACACACTTATTTTAGTTGACAAAGTCATAATTCACATCCAACAGTCATTTACAGTCAAAAGATTAAATGTTAAAATCTCATCCATATTGACCATTTTGGGATAGTTCGACATGTCCGGAGTCATCGTTTTTCATCCGAAAATTGATTTTTTGGACTGTACCAAAAATGATTCAAAATGTCAATTGGATCGTGCCTCATGTTGAATAACCACTTTTTAAACCCTCACAGTGACCAAAATTGCCATTTTTACAGAGTTTTGCTTACTCAAAAGCTTCAATTTTGACCCTTTTGAGGCACAGAAATGACTTTACACACACTTATTTTAGTTGACAAAGTCCTAATTCACATCCAACAGTCATTAAGAGTCAAAAGATTAAATGTTAAAATTTCATCCATATTAACCATTTTGGGATAGTTCGACATGTCCGGAGTCATCGTTTTTCATCCGAAAATTGATTTTTTGGACTGTACCAAAAATGATTCAAAATGTCAATTGGATCGTGCCTCATGTTGAATAACCACTTTTTAAACCCTCAGAGTGACCAAAATTGCCATTTTTACAGAGTTTTGCTTACTCAGAAGCTTCAATTTTGACCCGTTTCAGGCACAGAAATGACTTTAAACACACTTATTTTAGTTGACAAAGTCATAATTCACATCCAACAGTCATTTACAGTCAAAAGATTAAATGTTAAAATTTCATCCATTTTGACCCTTTTGGGATCGTTCGACATGTCCGGAGTCATCGTTTTTCATTCGAAAATTGATTTTTCGGACTGTACCAAAAATGATTCAAAATGTCAATTGGATCGTGCCTCATGTTGAATAACCACTTTTTAAACCCTCAGAGTGACCAAAATTGCCATTTTTACAGAGTTTTGCTTACTCAAAAGCTTCAATTTTGACCCGTTTCAGGCACAGAAATGACTTTAAACACACTTATTTTAGTTGACAAAGTCATAATTCACATCCAACAGTCATTTAGAATCAAAAGATTAAATGTTAAAATTTCATCCATATTGACCATTTTGGGATAGTTCGACATGTCCGGAGTCATCGTTTTTCATCCGAAAATTGATTTTTTGGACTGTACCAAAAATGATTCAAAATGTCAATTGGATCGTGCCTCATGTTGAATAACCACTTTTTAAACCCTCACAGTGACCAAAATTCCCATTTTTACAGAGTTTTGCTTACTCAAAAGCTTCAATTTTGACCCGTTTGAGGCACAGAAATGACTTTAAACACACTTAGTTTAGTTGACAAAGTCATAATTCACATCCAACGGTCATTTAGAATCAAAAGATTAAATGTTAAAATTTCATCCATATTGATCATTTTGGGATAGTTCGACATGTCCGGAGTCATCGTTTTTCATCCGAAAATTGATTTTTTGGACTGTACCAAAAATGATTCAAAATGTCAATTGGATCGTGCCTCATGTTGAATAACCACTTTTTAAACCCTCACAGTGACCAAAATTCCCATTTTTACAGAGTTTTGCTTACTCAAAAGCTTCAATTTTGACCCGTTTCAGGCACAGAAATGACTTTAAACACACTTATTTTAGTTGACAAAGTCATAATTCACATCCAACAGTCATTTACAGTCAAAAGATTAAATGTTAAAATTTCATCCATATTGACCATTTTGGGATAGTTCGACATGTCCGGAGTCATCGTTTTTCATCCGAAAATTGATTTTTTGGACTGTACCAAAAATGATTCAAAATGTCAATTGGATCGTGCCTCATGTTGAATAACCACTTTTTAAACCCTCACAGTGACCAAAATTGCCATTTTTACAGAGTTTTGCTTACTCAAAAGCTTCAATTTTGACCCGTTTCAGGCACAGAAATGACTTTAAACGCACTTATTTTAGTTGACAAAGTCATAATTCACATCCAACAGTCATTTACAGTCAAAAGATTAAATGTTAAAATTTCATCCATTTTGACCTTTTTGGGATCGTTCGAAATGTCCGGAGTCATCGTTTTTCATTCAAAAATTGATTTTTTGGACTGTACCAAAATTGATTCAAAATGTCAATTGGATCGTGCCTCATGTTGAATAACCACTTTTTAAACCCTCAGAGTGACCAAAATTGCCATTTTTACAGAGTTTTGCTTACTCAAAAGCTTCAATTTTGACCCGTTTCAGGCACAGAAACGACTTTAAACACACTTATTTTAGTTGACAAAGTCATAATTCACATCCAACAGTCATTTACAGTCAAAAGATTAAATGTTAACATTTCATCCATATTGACCATTTTGGGATCGTTCGACATGTCCGGAGTCATCGTTTTTCATCCGAAAATTGATTTTTTGGACTGTACCAAAAATGATTCAAAATGTCAATTGGATCGTGCCTCATGTTGAATAACCACTTTTTAAACCCTCAGAGTGACCAAAATTGCCATTTTTACAGAGTTTTGCTTACTCAAAAGCTTCAATTTTGACCCGTTTCAGGCACAGAAATGACTTTAAACGCACTTATTTTAGTTGACAAAGTCATAATTCACATCCAACAGTCATTTACAGTCAAAAGATTAAATGTTAAAATTTCATCCATATTGACCTTTTTGGGATCGTTCGACATGTCCGGAGTCATCGTTTTTCATCCGAAAATTGATTTTTTGGACTGTACCAAAAATGATTCGAAATGTCAATTGGATCGTGCCTCATGTTGAATAACCACTTTTTAAACCCTCAGAGTGACCAAAATTGCCATTTTTACAGAGTTTTGCTTACTCAAAAGCTTCAATTTTGACCCGTTTCAGGCACAGAAATGACTTTAAACACACTTATTTTAGTTGACAAAGTCATAATTCACATCTAACAGTCATTTACAGTCAAAAGATTAAATGTTAAAATTTCATCCATATTGACCATTTTGGGATAGTTCGACATGTCCGGAGTCATCGTTTTTCATCCGAAAATTGATTTTTTGGACTGTACCAAAAATGATACAAAATGTCAATTGGATCGTGCCTCATGATGAATAACCACTTTTTAAACCTTCACAGTGACCAAAATTGCCATTTTTACAGAGTTTTGCTTACTCAAAAGCTTCAATTTTGACCCGTTTCAGGCACAGAAATGACTTTAAACACACTTATTTTAGTTGACAAAGTCATAATTCACATCCAACAGTCATTTAGAATCAAAAGATTAAATGTTAAAATTTCATCCATATTGACCATTTTGGGATAGTTCGACATGTCCGGAGTCATCGTTTTTCATCCGAAAATTGATTTTTTGGACTGTACCAAAAATGATTCAAAATGTCAATTGGATCGTGCCTCATGTTGAATAACCACTTTTTAAACCCTCACAGTGACCAAAATTGCCATTTTTACAGAGTTTTGCTTACTCAAAAGCTTCAATTTTGACCCGTTTCAGGCACAGAAATGACTTTAAACACACTTATTTTAGTTGACAAAGTCATAATTCACATCCAACAGTCATTTACAGTCAAAAGATTAAATGTTAAAATTTCATCCATTTTGACCTTTTTGGGATTGTTCGACATGTCCGGAGTCATCGTTTTTCATCCGAAAATTGATTTTTTGGACTGTACCAAAAATGATTCAAAATTTCAATTGGATCGTGCCTCATGTTGAATAACCACTTTTTAAACCCTCAGAGTGACCAAAATTGCCATTTTTACAGAGTTTTGCTTACTCAAAAGCTTCAATTTTGACCCGTTTCAGGCACAGAAATGACTTTAAACACACTTATTTTAGTTGACAAAGTCATAATTCACATCCAACAGTCATTTACAGTCAAAAGATTAAATGTTAAAATCTCATCCATATTGACCATTTTGGGATAGTTCGACATGTCCGGAGTCATCGTTTTTCATCCGAAAATTGATTTTTTGGACTGTACCAAAAATGATTCAAAATGTCAATTGGATCGTGCCTCATGTTGAATAACCACTTTTTAAACCCTCACAGTGACCAAAATTGCCATTTTTACAGAGTTTTGCTTACTCAAAAGCTTCAATTTTGACCCTTTTGAGGCACAGAAATGACTTTACACACACTTATTTTAGTTGACAAAGTCCTAATTCACATCCAACAGTCATTAAGAGTCAAAAGATTAAATGTTAAAATTTCATCCATATTAACCATTTTGGGATAGTTCGACATGTCCGGAGTCATCGTTTTTCATCCGAAAATTGATTTTTTTGACTGTACCAAAAATGATTCAAAATGTCAATTGGATCGTGCCTCATGTTGAATAACCACTTTTTAAACCCTCAGAGTGACCAAAATTGCCATTTTTACAGAGTTTTGCTTACTCAAAAGCTTCAATTTTGACCCGTTTCAGGCACAGAAATGACTTTAAACACACTTATTTTAGTTGACAAAGTCATAATTCACATCCAACAGTCATTTAGAATCAAAAGATTAAATGTTAAAATTTCATCCATATTGACCATTTTGGGATAGTTCGACATGTCCGGAGTCATCGTTTTTCATCCGAAAATTGATTTTTTGGACTGTACCAAAAATGATTCAAAATGTCAATTGGATCGTGCCTCATGTTGAATAACCACTTTTTAAACCCTCACAGTGACCAAAATTCCCATTTTTACAGAGTTTTGCTTACTCAAAAGCTTCAATTTTGACCCGTTTGAGGCACAGAAATGACTTTAAACACACTTAGTTTAGTTGACAAAGTCATAATTCACATCCAACGGTCATTTAGAATCAAAAGATTAAATGTTAAAATTTCATCCATATTGATCATTTTGGGATAGTTCGACATGTCCGGAGTCATCGTTTTTCATCCGAAAATTGATTTTTTGGACTGTACCAAAAATGATTCAAAATGTCAATTGGATCGTGCCTCATGTTGAATAACCACTTTTTAAACCCTCACAGTGACCAAAATTCCCATTTTTACAGAGTTTTGCTTACTCAAAAGCTTCAATTTTGACCCGTTTCAGGCACAGAAATGACTTTAAACACACTTATTTTAGTTGACAAAGTCATAATTCACATCCAACAGTCATTTACAGTCAAAAGATTAAATGTTAAAATTTCATCCATATTGACCATTTTGGGATAGTTCGACATGTCCGGAGTCATCGTTTTTCATCCGAAAATTGATTTTTTGGACTGTACCAAAAATGATTCAAAATGTCAATTGGATCGTGCCTCATGTTGAATAACCACTTTTTAAACCCTCACAGTGACCAAAATTGCCATTTTTACAGAGTTTTGCTTACTCAAAAGCTTCAATTTTGACCCGTTTCAGGCACAGAAATGACTTTAAACGCACTTATTTTAGTTGACAAAGTCATAATTCACATCCAACAGTCATTTACAGTCAAAAGATTAAATGTTAAAATTTCATCCATTTTGACCTTTTTGGGATCGTTCGAAATGTCCGGAGTCATCGTTTTTCATTCAAAAATTGATTTTTTGGACTGTACCAAAATTGATTCAAAATGTCAATTGGATCGTGCCTCATGTTGAATAACCACTTTTTAAACCCTCAGAGTGACCAAAATTGCCATTTTTACAGAGTTTTGCTTACTCAAAAGCTTCAATTTTGACCCGTTTCAGGCACAGAAACGACTTTAAACACACTTATTTTAGTTGACAAAGTCATAATTCACATCCAACAGTCATTTACAGTCAAAAGATTAAATGTTAACATTTCATCCATATTGACCATTTTGGGATCGTTCGACATGTCCGGAGTCATCGTTTTTCATCCGAAAATTGATTTTTTGGACTGTACCAAAAATGATTCAAAATGTCAATTGGATCGTGCCTCATGTTGAATAACCACTTTTTAAACCCTCAGAGTGACCAAAATTGCCATTTTTACAGAGTTTTGCTTACTCAAAAGCTTCAATTTTGACCCGTTTCAGGCACAGAAATGACTTTAAACGCACTTATTTTAGTTGACAAAGTCATAATTCACATCCAACAGTCATTTACAGTCAAAAGATTAAATGTTAAAATTTCATCCATATTGACCTTTTTGGGATCGTTCGACATGTCCGGAGTCATCGTTTTTCATCCGAAAATTGATTTTTTGGACTGTACCAAAAATGATTCGAAATGTCAATTGGATCGTGCCTCATGTTGAATAACCACTTTTTAAACCCTCAGAGTGACCAAAATTGCCATTTTTACAGAGTTTTGCTTACTCAAAAGCTTCAATTTTGACCCGTTTCAGGCACAGAAATGACTTTAAACACACTTATTTTAGTTGACAAAGTCATAATTCACATCTAACAGTCATTTACAGTCAAAAGATTAAATGTTAAAATTTCATCCATATTGACCATTTTGGGATAGTTCGACATGTCCGGAGTCATCGTTTTTCATCCGAAAATTGATTTTTTGGACTGTACCAAAAATGATACAAAATGTCAATTGGATCGTGCCTCATGATGAATAACCACTTTTTAAACCTTCACAGTGACCAAAATTGCCATTTTTACAGAGTTTTGCTTACTCAAAAGCTTCAATTTTGACCCGTTTCAGGCACAGAAATGACTTTAAACACACTTATTTTAGTTGACAAAGTCATAATTCACATCCAACAGTCATTTAGAATCAAAAGATTAAATGTTAAAATTTCATCCATATTGACCATTTTGGGATAGTTCGACATGTCCGGAGTCATCGTTTTTCATCCGAAAATTGATTTTTTGGACTGTACCAAAAATGATTCAAAATGTCAATTGGATCGTGCCTCATGTTGAATAACCACTTTTTAAACCCTCACAGTGACCAAAATTCCCATTTTTACAGAGTTTTGCTTACTCAAAAGCTTCAATTTTGACCCGTTTGAGGCACAGAAATGACTTTAAACACACTTAGTTTAGTTGACAAAGTCATAATTCACATCCAACAGTCATTTAGAATCAAAAGATTAAATGTTAAAATTTCATCCATATTGATCATTTTGGGATAGTTCGACATGTCCGGAGTCATCGTTTTTCATCCGAAAATTGATTTTTTGGACTGTACCAAAAATGATTCAAAATGTCAATTGGATCGTGCCTCATGTTGAATAACCACTTTTTAAACCCTCACAGTGACCAAAATTCCCATTTTTACAGAGTTTTGCTTACTCAAAAGCTTCAATTTTGACCCGTTTCAGGCACAGAAATGACTTTAAACACACTTATTTTAGTTGACAAAGTCATAATTCACATCCAACAGTCATTTACAGTCAAAAGATTAAATGTTAAAATTTCATCCATATTGACCATTTTGGGATAGTTCGACATGTCCGGAGTCATCGTTTTTCATCCGAAAATTGATTTTTTGGACTGTACCAAAAATGATTCAAAATGTCAATTGGATCGTGCCTCATGTTGAATAACCACTTTTTAAACCCTCACAGTGACCAAAATTGCCATTTTTACAGAGTTTTGCTTACTCAAAAGCTTCAATTTTGACCCGTTTCAGGCACAGAAATGACTTTAAACGCACTTATTTTAGTTGACAAAGTCATAATTCACATCCAACAGTCATTTACAGTCAAAAGATTAAATGTTAAAATTTCATCCATTTTGACCTTTTTGGGATCGTTCGACATGTCCGGAGTCATCGTTTTTCATTCAAAAATTGATTTTTTGGACTGTACCAAAATTGATTCAAAATGTCAATTGGATCGTGCCTCATGTTGAATAACCACTTTTTAAACCCTCAGAGTGACCAAAATTGCCATTTTTACAGAGTTTTGCTTACTCAAAAGCTTCAATTTTGACCCGTTTCAGGCACAGAAACGACTTTAAACACACTTATTTTAGTTGACAAAGTCATAATTCACATCCAACAGTCATTTACAGTCAAAAGATTAAATGTTAACATTTCATCCATATTGACCATTTTGGGATCGTTCGACATGTCCGGAGTCATCGTTTTTCATCCGAAAATTGATTTTTTGGACTGTACCAAAAATGATTCAAAATGTCAATTGGATCGTGCCTCATGTTGAATAACCACTTTTTAAACCCTCAGAGTGACCAAAACTGCCATTTTTACAGAGTTTTGCTTACTCAAAAGCTTCAATTTTGACCCGTTTCAGGCACAGAAATGACTTTAAACACACTTATTTTAGTTGACAAAGTCATAATTCACATCTAACAGTCATTTACAGTCAAAAGATTAAATGTTAAAATTTCATCCATATTGACCATTTTGGGAAAGTTCGACATGTCCGGAGTCATCGTTTTTCATCCGAAAATTGATTTTTTGGACTGTACCAAAAATGATACAAAATGTCAATTGGATCGTGCCTCATGTTGAATAACCACTTTTTAAACCCTCACAGTGACCAAAATTGCCATTTTTACAGAGTTTTGCTTACTCAAAAGCTTCAATTTTGACCCCTTTGAGGCACAGAAATGACTTTAAACACACTTAGTTTAGTTGACAAAGTCATAATTCACCTCAAACAGTCATTTAGAATCAAAAGATTAAATGTTAAAATTGCATCCATATTGACCATTTTGGGATAGTTCGACATGTCCGGAGTCATCGTTTTTCATCCGAAAATTGATTTTTTGGACTGTACCAAAAATGATTCAAAATGTCAATTGGATCGTGCCTCATGTTGAATAACCACTTTTTAAACCCTCACAGTGACCAAAATTGCCATTTTTACAGAGTTTTGCTTACTCAAAAGCTTCAATTTTGACCCGTTTCAGGCACAGAAATGACTTTAAACACACTTATTTTAGTGGACAAAGTCATAATTCACATCCAACAGTCATTTACAGTCAAAAGATTAAATGTTAAAATTTCATCCATATTGACCATTTTGGGATAGTTCGACATGTCCGGAGTCATCGTTTTTCATCCGAAAATTGATTTTTTGGACTGTACCAAAAATGATTCAAAATGTCAATTGGATCGTGCCTCATGTTGAATAACCACTTTTTAAACCCTCAGAGTGACCAAAATTGCCATTTTTACAGAGTTTTGCTTACTCAAAAGCTTCAATTTTGACCCGTTTCAGGCACAGAAATGACTTTAAACACACTTATTTTAGTTGACAAAGTCATAATTCACATCTAACAGTCATTTACAGTCAAAAGATTAAATGTTAAAATTTCATCCATATTGACCATTTTGGGATAGTTCGACATGTCCGGAGTCATCGTTTTTCATCCGAAAATTGATTTTTTGGACTGTACCAAAAATGATTCAAAATGTCAATTGGATCGTGCCTCATGTTGAATAACCACTTTTTAAACCCTCACAGTGACCAAAATTGCCATTTTTACAGAGTTTTGCTTACTCAAAAGCTTCAATTTTGACCCGTTTCAGGCACAGAAATGACTTTAAACACACTTATTTTAGTTGACAAAGTCATAATTCACATCCAACAGTCATTTACAGTCAAAAGATTAAATGTTAAAATTTCATCCATTTTGACCTTTTTGGGATTGTTCGACATGTCCGGAGTCATCGTTTTTCATCCGAAAATTGATTTTTTGGACTGTACCAAAAATGATTCAAAATTTCAATTGGATCGTGCCTCATGTTGAATAACCACTTTTTAAACCCTCAGAGTGACCAAAATTGCCATTTTTACAGAGTTTTGCTTACTCAAAAGCTTCAATTTTGACCCGTTTCAGGCACAGAAATGACTTTAAACACATTTATTTTAGTTGACAAAGTCATAATTCACATCCAACAGTCATTTACAGTCAAAAGATTAAATGTTAAAATCTCATCCATATTGACCATTTTGGGATAGTTCGACATGTCCGGAGTCATCGTTTTTCATCCGAAAATTGATTTTTTGGACTGTACCAAAAATGATTCAAAATGTCAATTGGATCGTGCCTCATGTTGAATAACCACTTTTTAAACCCTCACAGTGACCAAAATTGCCATTTTTACAGAGTTTTGCTTACTCAAAAGCTTCAATTTTGACCCTTTTGAGGCACAGAAATGACTTTACACACACTTATTTTAGTTGACAAAGTCCTAATTCACATCCAACAGTCATTAAGAGTCAAAAGATTAAATGTTAAAATTTCATCCATATTAACCATTTTGGGATAGTTCGACATGTCCGGAGTCATCGTTTTTCATCCGAAAATTGATTTTTTGGACTGTACCAAAAATGATTCAAAATGTCAATTGGATCGTGCCTCATGTTGAATAACCACTTTTTAAACCCTCAGAGTGACCAAAATTGCCATTTTTACAGAGTTTTGCTTACTCAGAAGCTTCAATTTTGACCCGTTTCAGGCACAGAAATGACTTTAAACACACTTATTTTAGTTGACAAAGTCATAATTCACATCCAACAGTCATTTACAGTCAAAAGATTAAATGTTAAAATTTCATCCATTTTGACCCTTTTGGGATCGTTCGACATGTCCGGAGTCATCGTTTTTCATTCGAAAATTGATTTTTCGGACTGTACCAAAAATGATTCAAAATGTCAATTGGATCGTGCCTCATGTTGAATAACCACTTTTTAAACCCTCAGAGTGACCAAAATTGCCATTTTTACAGAGTTTTGCTTACTCAAAAGCTTCAATTTTGACCCGTTTCAGGCACAGAAATGACTTTAAACACACTTATTTTAGTTGACAAAGTCATAATTCACATCCAACAGTCATTTAGAATCAAAAGATTAAATGTTAAAATTTCATCCATATTGACCATTTTGGGATAGTTCGACATGTCCGGAGTCATCGTTTTTCATCCGAAAATTGATTTTTTGGACTGTACCAAAAATGATTCAAAATGTCAATTGGATCGTGCCTCATGTTGAATAACCACTTTTTAAACCCTCACAGTGACCAAAATTCCCATTTTTACAGAGTTTTGCTTACTCAAAAGCTTCAATTTTGACCCGTTTGAGGCACAGAAATGACTTTAAACACACTTAGTTTAGTTGACAAAGTCATAATTCACATCCAACAGTCATTTAGAATCAAAAGATTAAATGTTAAAATTTCATCCATATTGATCATTTTGGGATAGTTCGACATGTCCGGAGTCATCGTTTTTCATCCGAAAATTGATTTTTTGGACTGTACCAAAAATGATTCAAAATGTCAATTGGATCGTGCCTCATGTTGAATAACCACTTTTTAAACCCTCACAGTGACCAAAATTCCCATTTTTACAGAGTTTTGCTTACTCAAAAGCTTCAATTTTGACCCGTTTCAGGCACAGAAATGACTTTAAACACACTTATTTTAGTTGACAAAGTCATAATTCACATCCAACAGTCATTTACAGTCAAAAGATTAAATGTTAAAATTTCATCCATATTGACCATTTTGGGATAGTTCGACATGTCCGGAGTCATCATTTTTCATCCGAAAATTGATTTTTTGGACTGTACCAAAAATGATTCAAAATGTCAATTGGATCGTGCCTCATGTTGAATAACCACTTTTTAAACCCTCACAGTGACCAAAATTGCCATTTTTACAGAGTTTTGCTTACTCAAAAGCTTCAATTTTGACCCGTTTCAGGCACAGAAATGACTTTAAACGCACTTATTTTAGTTGACAAAGTCATAATTCACATCCAACAGTCATTTACAGTCAAAAGATTAAATGTTAAAATTTCATCCATTTTGACCTTTTTGGGATCGTTCGAAATGTCCGGAGTCATCGTTTTTCATTCAAAAATTGATTTTTTGGACTGTACCAAAATTGATTCAAAATGTCAATTGGATCGTGCCTCATGTTGAATAACCACTTTTTAAACCCTCAGAGTGACCAAAATTGCCATTTTTACAGAGTTTTGCTTACTCAAAAGCTTCAATTTTGACCCGTTTCAGGCACAGAAACGACTTTAAACACACTTATTTTAGTTGACAAAGTCATAATTCACATCCAACAGTCATTTACAGTCAAAAGATTAAATGTTAACATTTCATCCATATTGACCATTTTGGGATCGTTCGACATGTCCGGAGTCATCGTTTTTCATCCGAAAATTGATTTTTTGGACTGTACCAAAAATGATTCAAAATGTCAATTGGATCGTGCCTCATGTTGAATAACCACTTTTTAAACCCTCAGAGTGACCAAAATTGCCATTTTTACAGAGTTTTGCTTACTCAAAAGCTTCAATTTTGACCCGTTTCAGGCACAGAAATGACTTTAAACGCACTTATTTTAGTTGACAAAGTCATAATTCACATCCAACAGTCATTTACAGTCAAAAGATTAAATGTTAAAATTTCATCCATATTGACCTTTTTGGGATCGTTCGACATGTCCGGAGTCATCGTTTTTCATCCGAAAATTGATTTTTTGGACTGTACCAAAAATGATTCGAAATGTCAATTGGATCGTGCCTCATGTTGAATAACCACTTTTTAAACCCTCAGAGTGACCAAAATTGCCATTTTTACAGAGTTTTGCTTACTCAAAAGCTTCAATTTTGACCCGTTTCAGGCACAGAAATGACTTTAAACACACTTATTTTAGTTGACAAAGTCATAATTCACATCTAACAGTCATTTACAGTCAAAAGATTAAATGTTAAAATTTCATCCATATTGACCATTTTGGGATAGTTCGACATGTCCGGAGTCATCGTTTTTCATCCGAAAATTGATTTTTTGGACTGTACCAAAAATGATACAAAATGTCAATTGGATCGTGCCTCATGTTGAATAACCACTTTTTAAACCCTCACAGTGACCAAAATTGCCATTTTTACAGAGTTTTGCTTACTCAAAAGCTTCAATTTTGACCCCTTTGAGGCACAGAAATGACTTTAAACACACTTAGTTTAGTTGACAAAGTCATAATTCACATCCAACAGTCATTTAGAATCAAAAGATTAAATGTTAAAATGTCATCCATATTGACCATTTTGGGATAGTTCGACATGTCCGGAGTCATCGTTTTTCATCCGAAAATTGATTTTTTGGACTGTACCAAAAATGATTCAAAATGTCAATTGGATCGTGCCTCATGTTGAATAACCACTTTTTAAACCCTCACAGTGACCAAAATTGCCATTTTTACAGAGTTTTGCTTACTCAAAAGCTTCAATTTTGACCCGTTTCAGGCACAGAAATGACTTTAAACACACTTATTTTAGTTGACAAAGTCATAATTCACATCCAACAGTCATTTACAGTCAAAAGATTAAATGTTAAAATTTCATCCATATTGACCATTTTGGGATAGTTCGACATGTCCGGAGTCATCGTTTTTCATCCGAAAATTGATTTTTTGGACTGTACCAAAAATGATTCAAAATGTCAATTGGATCGTGCCTCATGTTGAATAACCACTTTTTAAACCCTCAGAGTGACCAAAATTGCCATTTTTACAGAGTTTTGCTTACTCAAAAGCTTCAATTTTGACCCGTTTCAGGCACAGAAATGACTTTAAACACACTTATTTTAGTTGACAATGTCATAATTCACATCTAACAGTCATTTACAGTCAAAAGATTAAATGTTAAAATTTCATCCATATTGACCATTTTGGGATAGTTCGACATGTCCGGAGTCATCGTTTTTCATCCGAAAATTGATTTTTTGGACTGTACCAAAAATGATTCAAAATGTCAATTGGATCGTGCCTCATGTTGAATAACCACTTTTTAAACCCTCACAGTGACCAAAATTGCCATTTTTACAGAGTTTTGCTTACTCAAAAGCTTCAATTTTGACCCGTTTCAGGCACAGAAATGACTTTAAACACACTTATTTTAGTTGACAAAGTCATAATTCACATCCAACAGTCATTTACAGTCAAAAGATTAAATGTTAAAATTTCATCCATTTTGACCTTTTTGGGATTGTTCGACATGTCCGGAGTCATCGTTTTTCATCCGAAAATTGATTTTTTGGACTGTACCAAAAATGATTCAAAATTTCAATTGGATCGTGCCTCATGTTGAATAACCACTTTTTAAACCCTCAGAGTGACCAAAATTGCCATTTTTACAGAGTTTTGCTTACTCAAAAGCTTCAATTTTGACCCGTTTCAGGCACAGAAATGACTTTAAACACACTTATTTTAGTTGACAAAGTCATAATTCACATCCAACAGTCATTTACAGTCAAAAGATTAAATGTTAAAATCTCATCCATATTGACCATTTTGGGATAGTTCGACATGTCCGGAGTCATCGTTTTTCATCCGAAAATTGATTTTTTGGACTGTACCAAAAATGATTCAAAATGTCAATTGGATCGTGCCTCATGTTGAATAACCACTTTTTAAACCCTCACAGTGACCAAAATTGCCATTTTTACAGAGTTTTGCTTACTCAAAAGCTTCAATTTTGACCCGTTTCAGGCACAGAAATGACTTTAAACACACTTATTTTAGTTGACAAAGTCATAATTCACATCCAACAGTCATTTAGAATCAAAAGATTAAATGTTAAAATTTCATCCATATTGACCATTTTGGGATAGTTCGACATGTCCGGAGTCATCGTTTTTCATCCGAAAATTGATTTTTTGGACTGTACCAAAAATGATTCAAAATGTCAATTGGATCGTGCCTCATGTTGAATAACCACTTTTTAAACCCTCACAGTGACCAAAATTCCCATTTTTACAGAGTTTTGCTTACTCAAAAGCTTCAATTTTGACCCGTTTGAGGCACAGAAATGACTTTAAACACACTTAGTTTAGTTGACAAAGTCATAATTCACATCCAACAGTCATTTAGAATCAAAAGATTAAATGTTAAAATTTCATCCATATTGATCATTTTGGGATAGTTCGACATGTCCGGAGTCATCGTTTTTCATCCGAAAATTGATTTTTTGGACTGTACCAAAAATGATTCAAAATGTCAATTGGATCGTGCCTCATGTTGAATAACCACTTTTTAAACCCTCACAGTGACCAAAATTCCCATTTTTACAGAGTTTTGCTTACTCAAAAGCTTCAATTTTGACCCGTTTCAGGCACAGAAATGACTTTAAACACACTTATTTTAGTTGACAAAGTCATAATTCACATCCAACAGTCATTTACAGTCAAAAGATTAAATGTTAAAATTTCATCCATATTGACCATTTTGGGATAGTTCGACATGTCCGGAGTCATCGTTTTTCATCCGAAAATTGATTTTTTGGACTGTACCAAAAATGATTCAAAATGTCAATTGGATCGTGCCTCATGTTGAATAACCACTTTTTAAACCCTCACAGTGACCAAAATTGCCATTTTTACAGAGTTTTGCTTACTCAAAAGCTTCAATTTTGACCCGTTTCAGGCACAGAAATGACTTTAAACGCACTTATTTTAGTTGACAAAGTCATAATTCACATCCAACAGTCATTTACAGTCAAAAGATTAAATGTTAAAATTTCATCCATTTTGACCTTTTTGGGATCGTTCGACATGTCCGGAGTCATCGTTTTTCATTCAAAAATTGATTTTTTGGACTGTACCAAAATTGATTCAAAATGTCAATTGGATCGTGCCTCATGTTGAATAACCACTTTTTAAACCCTCAGAGTGACCAAAATTGCCATTTTTACAGAGTTTTGCTTACTCAAAAGCTTCAATTTTGACCCGTTTCAGGCACAGAAACGACTTTAAACACACTTATTTTAGTTGACAAAGTCATAATTCACATCCAACAGTCATTTACAGTCAAAAGATTAAATGTTAACATTTCATCCATATTGACCATTTTGGGATCGTTCGACATGTCCGGAGTCATCGTTTTTCATCCGAAAATTGATTTTTTGGACTGTACCAAAAATGATTCAAAATGTCAATTGGATCGTGCCTCATGTTGAATAACCACTTTTTAAACCCTCAGAGTGACCAAAATTGCCATTTTTACAGAGTTTTGCTTACTCAAAAGCTTCAATTTTGACCCGTTTCAGGCACAGAAATGACTTTAAACGCACTTATTTTAGTTGACAAAGTCATAATTCACATCCAACAGTCATTTACAGTCAAAAGATTAAATGTTAAAATTTCATCCATATTGACCTTTTTGGGATCGTTCGACATGTCCGGAGTCATCGTTTTTCATCCGAAAATTGATTTTTTGGACTGTACCAAAAATGATTCGAAATGTCAATTGGATCGTGCCTCATGTTGAATAACCACTTTTTAAACCCTCAGAGTGACCAAAATTGCCATTTTTACAGAGTTTTGCTTACTCAAAAGCTTCAATTTTGACCCGTTTCAGGCACAGAAATGACTTTAAACACACTTATTTTAGTTGACAAAGTCATAATTCACATCTAACAGTCATTTACAGTCAAAAGATTAAATGTTAAAATTTCATCCATATTGACCATTTTGGGATAGTTCGACATGTCCGGAGTCATCGTTTTTCATCCGAAAATTGATTTTTTGGACTGTACCAAAAATGATACAAAATGTCAATTGGATCGTGCCTCATGTTGAATAACCACTTTTTAAACCCTCACAGTGACCAAAATTGCCATTTTTACAGAGTTTTGCTTACTCAAAAGCTTCAATTTTGACCCCTTTGAGGCACAGAAATGACTTTAAACACACTTAGTTTAGTTGACAAAGTCATAATTCACATCCAACAGTCATTTAGAATCAAAAGATTAAATGTTAAAATTTCATCCATATTGACCATTTTGGGATAGTTCGACATGTCCGGAGTCATCGTTTTTCATCCGAAAATTGATTTTTTGGACTGTACCAAAAATGATTCAAAATGTCAATTGGATCGTGCCTCATGTTGAATAACCACTTTTTAAACCCTCACAGTGACCAAAATTCCCATTTTTACAGAGTTTTGCTTACTCAAAAGCTTCAATTTTGACCCGTTTCAGGCACAGAAATGACTTTAAACACACTTATTTTAGTTGACAAAGTCATAATTCACATCCAACAGTCATTTACAGTCAAAAGATTAAATGTTAAAATTTCATCCATATTGACCATTTTGGGATAGTTCGACATGTCCGGAGTCATCGTTTTTCATCCGAAAATTGATTTTTTGGACTGTACCAAAAATGATTCAAAATGTCAATTGGATCGTGCCTCATGTTGAATAACCACTTTTTAAACCCTCAGAGTGACCAAAATTGCCATTTTTACAGAGTTTTGCTTACTCAAAAGCTTCAATTTTGACCCGTTTCAGGCACAGAAATGACTTTAAACACACTTATTTTAGTTGACAAAGTCATAATTCACATCTAACAGTCATTTACAGTCAAAAGATTAAATGTTAAAATTTCATCCATATTGACCATTTTGGGATAGTTCGACATGTCCGGAGTCATCGTTTTTCATCCGAAAATTGATTTTTTGGACTGTACCAAAAATGATTCAAAATGTCAATTGGATCGTGCCTCATGTTGAATAACCACTTTTTAAACCCTCACAGTGACCAAAATTGCCATTTTTACAGAGTTTTGCTTACTCAAAAGCTTCAATTTTGACCCGTTTCAGGCACAGAAATGACTTTAAACACACTTATTTTAGTTTACAAAGTCATAATTCACATCCAACAGTCATTTACAGTCAAAAGATTAAATGTTAAAATTTCATCCATTTTGACCTTTTTGGGATTGTTCGACATGTCCGGAGTCATCGTTTTTCATCCGAAAATTGATTTTTTGGACTGTACCAAAAATGATTCAAAATTTCAATTGGATCGTGCCTCATGTTGAATAACCACTTTTTAAACCCTCAGAGTGACCAAAATTGCCATTTTTACAGAGTTTTGCTTACTCAAAAGCTTCAATTTTGACCCGTTTCAGGCACAGAAATGACTTTAAACACACTTATTTTAGTTGACAAAGTCATAATTCACATCCAACAGTCATTTACAGTCAAAAGATTAAATGTTAAAATCTCATCCATATTGACCATTTTGGGATAGTTCGACATGTCCGGAGTCATCGTTTTTCATCCGAAAATTGATTTTTTGGACTGTACCAAAAATGATTCAAAATGTCAATTGGATCGTGCCTCATGTTGAATAACCACTTTTTAAACCCTCACAGTGACCAAAATTGCCATTTTTACAGAGTTTTGCTTACTCAAAAGCTTCAATTTTGACCCTTTTGAGGCACAGAAATGACTTTACACACACTTATTTTAGTTGACAAAGTCCTAATTCACATCCAACAGTCATTAAGAGTCAAAAGATTAAATGTTAAAATTTCATCCATTTTGACCTTTTTGGGATCGTTCGACATGTCCGGAGTCATCGTTTTTCATCCGAAAATTGATTTTTTGGACTGTACCAAAAATGATTCAAAATGTCAATTGGATCGTGCCTCATGTTGAATAACCACTTCTTAAACCCTCAGAGTGACCAAAATTGCCATTTTTACAGAGTTTTGCTTACTCAGAAGCTTCAATTTTGACCCGTTTCAGGCACAGAAATGACTTTAAACACACTTATTTTAGTTGACAAAGTCATAATTCACATCCAACAGTCATTTACAGTCAAAAGATTAAATGTTAAAATTTCATCCATTTTGACCCTTTTGGGATCGTTCGACATGTCCGGAGTCATCGTTTTTCATTCGAAAATTGATTTTTCGGACTGTACCAAAAATGATTCAAAATGTCAATTGGATCGTGCCTCATGTTGAATAACCACTTTTTAAACCCTCAGAGTGACCAAAATTGCCATTTTTACAGAGTTTTGCTTACTCAAAAGCTTCAATTTTGACCCGTTTCAGGCACAGAAATGACTTTAAACACACTTATTTTAGTTGACAAAGTCATAATTCACATCCAACAGTCATTTAGAATCAAAAGATTAAATGTTAAAATTTCATCCATATTGACCATTTTGGGATAGTTCGACATGTCCGGAGTCATGGTTTTTCATCCGAAAATTGATTTTTTGGACTGTACCAAAAATGATTCAAAATGTCAATTGGATCGTGCCTCATGTTGAATAACCACTTTTTAAACCCTCACAGTGACCAAAATTCCCATTTTTACAGAGTTTTGCTTACTCAAAAGCTTCAATTTTGACCCGTTTGAGGCACAGAAATGACTTTAAACACACTTAGTTTAGTTGACAAAGTCATAATTCACATCCAACAGTCATTTAGAATCAAAAGATTAAATGTTAAAATTTCATCCATATTGATCATTTTGGGATAGTTCGACATGTCCGGAGTCATCGTTTTTCATCCGAAAATTGATTTTTTGGACTGTACCAAAAATGATTCAAAATGTCAATTGGATCGTGCCTCATGTTGAATAACCACTTTTTAAACCCTCACAGTGACCAAAATTCCCATTTTTACAGAGTTTTGCTTACTCAAAAGCTTCAATTTTGACCCGTTTCAGGCTCAGAAATGACTTTAAACACACTTATTTTAGTTGACAAAGTCATAATTCACATCCAACAGTCATTTACAGTCAAAAGATTAAATGTTAAAATTTCATCCATATTGACCATTTTGGGATAGTTCGACATGTCCGGAGTCATCGTTTTTCATTCAAAAATTGATTTTTTGGACTGTACCAAAATTGATTCAAAATGTCAATTGGATCGTGCCTCATGTTGAATAACCACTTTTTAAACCCTCACAGTGACCAAAATTGCCATTTTTACAGAGTTTTGCTTACTCAAAAGCTTCAATTTTGACCCCTTTGAGGCACAGAAATGACTTTAAACACACTTAGTTTAGTTGACAAAGTCATAATTCACATCCAACAGTCATTTAGAATCAAAAGATTAAATGTTAAAATTTCATCCATATTGACCATTTTGGGATAGTTCGACATGTCCGGAGTCATCGTTTTTCATCCGAAAATTGATTTTTTGGACTGTACCAAAAATGATTCAAAATGTCAATTGGATCGTGCCTCATGTTGAATAACCACTTTTTAAACCCTCACAGTGACCAAAATTGCCATTTTTACAGAGTTTTGCTTACTCAAAAGCTTCAATTTTGACCCGTTTCAGGCACAGAAATGACTTTAAACACACTTATTTTAGTTGACAAAGTCATAATTCACATCCAACAGTCATTTACAGTCAAAAGATTAAATGTTAAAATTTCATCCATATTGACCATTTTGGGATAGTTCGACATGTCCGGAGTCATCGTTTTTCATCCGAAAATTGATTTTTTGGACTGTACCAAAAATGATTCAAAATGTCAATTGGATCGTGCCTCATGTTGAATAACCACTTTTTAAACCCTCAGAGTGACCAAAATTGCCATTTTTACAGAGTTTTGCTTACTCAAAAGCTTCAATTTTGACCCGTTTCAGGCACAGAAATGACTTTAAACACACTTATTTTAGTTGACAAAGTCATAATTCACATCTAACAGTCATTTACAGTCAAAAGATTAAATGTTAAAATTTCATCCATATTGACCATTTTGGGATAGTTCGACATGTCCGGAGTCATCGTTTTTCATCCGAAAATTGATTTTTTGGACTGTACCAAAAATGATTCAAAATGTCAATTGGATCGTGCCTCATGTTGAATAACCACTTTTTAAACCCTCACAGTGACCAAAATTGCCATTTTTACAGAGTTTTGCTTACTCAAAAGCTTCAATTTTGACCCGTTTCAGGCACAGAAATGACTTTAAACACACTTATTTTAGTTGACAAAGTCATAATTCACATCCAACAGTCATTTACAGTCAAAAGATTAAATGTTAAAATTTCATCCATTTTGACCTTTTTGGGATTGTTCGACATGTCCGGAGTCATCGTTTTTCATCCGAAAATTGATTTTTTGGACTGTACCAAAAATGATTCAAAATTTCAATTGGATCGTGCCTCATGTTGAATAACCACTTTTTAAACCCTCAGAGTGACCAAAATTGCCATTTTTACAGAGTTTTGCTTACTCAAAAGCTTCAATTTTGACCCGTTTCAGGCACAGAAATGACTTTAAACACACTTATTTTAGTTGACAAAGTCATAATTCACATCCAACAGTCATTTACAGTCAAAAGATTAAATGTTAAAATCTCATCCATATTGACCATTTTGGGATAGTTCGACATGTCCGGAGTCATCGTTTTTCATCCGAAAATTGATTTTTTGGACTGTACCAAAAATGATTCAAAATGTCAATTGGATCGTGCCTCATGTTGAATAACCACTTTTTAAACCCTCACAGTGACCAAAATTGCCATTTTTACAGAGTTTTGCTTACTCAAAAGCTTCAATTTTGACCCTTTTGAGGCACAGAAATGACTTTACACACACTTATTTTAGTTGACAAAGTCCTAATTCACATCCAACAGTCATTAAGAGTCAAAAGATTAAATGTTAAAATTTCATCCATATTAACCATTTTGGGATAGTTCGACATGTCCGGAGTCATCGTTTTTCATCCGAAAATTGATTTTTTGGACTGTACCAAAAATGATTCAAAATGTCAATTGGATCGTGCCTCATGTTGAATAACCACTTTTTAAACCCTCAGAGTGACCAAAATTGCCATTTTTACAGAGTTTTGCTTACTCAAAAGCTTCAATTTTGACCCGTTTCAGGCACAGAAATGACTTTAAACACACTTATTTTAGTTGACAAAGTCATAATTCACATCCAACAGTCATTTACAGTCAAAAGATTAAATGTTAAAATTTCATCCATTTTGACCTTTTTGGGATCGTTCGACATGTCCGGAGTCATCGTTTTTCATCCGAAAATTGATTTTTTGGACTGTACCAAAAATGATTCAAAATGTCAATTGGATCGTGCCTCATGTTGAATAACCACTTTTTAAACCCTCAGAGTGACCAAAATTGCCATTTTTACAGAGTTTTGCTTACTCAGAAGCTTCAATTTTGACCCGTTTCAGGCACAGAAATGACTTTAAACACACTTATTTTAGTTGACAAAGTCATAATTCACATCCAACAGTCATTTACAGTCAAAAGATTAAATGTTAAAATTTCATCCATTTTGACCCTTTTGGGATCGTTCGACATGTCCGGAGTCATCGTTTTTCATTCGAAAATTGATTTTTCGGACTGTACCAAAAATGATTCAAAATGTCAATTGGATCGTGCCTCATGTTGAATAACCACTTTTTAAACCCTCAGAGTGACCAAAATTGCCATTTTTACAGAGTTTTGCTTACTCAAAAGCTTCAATTTTGACCCGTTTCAGGCACAGAAATGACTTTAAACACACTTATTTTAGTTGACAAAGTCATAATTCACATCCAACAGTCATTTAGAATCAAAAGATTAAATGTTAATATTTCATCCATATTGACCATTTTGGGATAGTTCGACATGTCCGGAGTCATCGTTTTTCATCCGAAAATTGATTTTTTGGACTGTACCAAAAATGATTCAAAATGTCAATTGGATCGTGCCTCATGTTGAATAACCACTTTTTAAACCCTCACAGTGACCAAAATTCCCATTTTTACAGAGTTTTGCTTACTCAAAAGCTTCAATTTTGACCCGTTTGAGGCACAGAAATGACTTTAAACACACTTAGTTTAGTTGACAAAGTCATAATTCACATCCAACAGTCATTTAGAATCAAAAGATTAAATGTTAAAATTTCATCCATATTGATCATTTTGGGATAGTTCGACATGTCCGGAGTCATCGTTTTTCATCCGAAAATTGATTTTTTGGACTGTACCAAAAATGATTCAAAATGTCAATTGGATCGTGCCTCATGTTGAATAACCACTTTTTAAACCCTCACAGTGACCAAAATTCCCATTTTTACAGAGTTTTGCTTACTCAAAAGCTTCAATTTTGACCCGTTTCAGGCACAGAAATGACTTTAAACACACTTATTTTAGTTGACAAAGTCATAATTCACATCCAACAGTCATTTACAGTCAAAAGATTAAATGTTAAAATCTCATCCATTTTGACCCTTTTGGGATCGTTCGACATGTCCGGAGTCATCGTTTTTCATTCGAAAATTGATTTTTCGGACTGTACCAAAAATGATTCAAAATGTCAATTGGATCGTGCCTCATGTTGAATAACCACTTTTTAAACCCTCAGAGTGACCAAAATTGCCATTTTTACAGAGTTTTGCTTACTCAAAAGCTTCAATTTTGACCCGTTTCAGGCACAGAAATGACTTTAAACACACTTATTTTAGTTGACAAAGTCATAATTCACATCCAACAGTCATTTAGAATCAAAAGATTAAATGTTAATATTTCATCCATATTGACCATTTTGGGATAGTTCGACATGTCCGGAGTCATCGTTTTCCATCCGAAAATTGATTTTTTGGACTGTACCAAAAATGATTCAAAATGTCAATTGGATCGTGCCTCATGTTGAATAACCACTTTTTAAACCCTCAGAGTGACCAAAATTGCCATTTTTACAGAGTTTTGCTTACTCAGAAGCTTCAATTTTGACCCGTTTCAGGCACAGAAATGACTTTAAACACACTTATTTTAGTTGACAAAGTCATAATTCACATCCAACAGTCATTTACAGTCAAAAGATTAAATGTTAAAATTTCATCCATTTTGACCCTTTTGGGATCGTTCGACATGTCCGGAGTCATCGTTTTTCATTCGAAAATTGATTTTTCGGACTGTACCAAAAATGATTCAAAATGTCAATTGGATCGTGCCTCATGTTGAATAACCACTTTTTAAACCCTCAGAGTGACCAAAATTGCCATTTTTACAGAGTTTTGCTTACTCAAAAGCTTCAATTTTGACCCGTTTCAGGCACAGAAATGACTTTAAACACACTTATTTTAGTTGACAAAGTCATAATTCACATCCAACAGTCATTTAGAATCAAAAGATTAAATGTTAAAATTTCATCCATATTGACCATTTTGGGATAGTTCGACATGTCCGGAGTCATCGTTTTTCATCCGAAAATTGATTTTTTGGACTGTACCAAAAATGATTCAAAATGTCAATTGGATCGTGCCTCATGTTGAATAACCACTTTTTAAACCCTCACAGTGACCAAAATTCCCATTTTTACAGAGTTTTGCTTACTCAAAAGCTTCAATTTTGACCCGTTTGAGGCACAGAAATGACTTTAAACACACTTAGTTTAGTTGACAAAGTCATAATTCACATCCAACAGTCATTTAGAATCAAAAGATTAAATGTTAAAATTTCATCCATATTGATCATTTTGGGATAGTTCGACATGTCCGGAGTCATCGTTTTTCATCCGAAAATTGATTTTTTGGACTGTACCAAAAATGATTCAAAATGTCAATTGGATCGTGCCTCATGTTGAATAACCACTTTTTAAACCCTCACAGTGACCAAAATTGCCATTTTTACAGAGTTTTGCTTACTCAAAAGCTTCAATTTTGACCCGTTTCAGGCACAGAAATGACTTTAAACGCACTTATTTTAGTTGACAAAGTCATAATTCACATCCAACAGTCATTTACAGTCAAAAGATTAAATGTTAAAATTTCATCCATTTTGACCTTTTTGGGATCGTTCGACATGTCCGGAGTCATCGTTTTTCATTCAAAAATTGATTTTTTGGACTGTACCAAAATTGATTCAATATGTCAATTGGATCGTGCCTCATGTTGAATAACCACTTTTTAAACCCTCACAGTGACCAAAATTGCCATTTTTACAGAGTTTTGCTTACTCAAAAGCTTCAATTTTGACCCCTTTGAGGCACAGAAATGACTTTAAACACACTTAGTTTAGTTGACAAAGTCATAATTCACATCCAACAGTCATTTAGAATCAAAAGATTAAATGTTAAAATTTCATCCATATTGACCATTTTGGGATAGTTCGACATGTCCGGAGTCATCGTTTTTCATCCGAAAATTGATTTTTTGGACTGTACCAAAAATGATTCAAAATGTCAATTGGATCGTGCCTCATGTTGAATAACCACTTTTTAAACCCTCACAGTGACCAAAATTGCCATTTTTACAGAGTTTTGCTTACTCAAAAGCTTCAATTTTGACCCGTTTCAGGCACAGAAATGACTTTAAACACACTTATTTTAGTTGACAAAGTCATAATTCACATCCAACAGTCATTTACAGTCAAAAGATTAAATGTTAAAATTTCATCCATATTGACCATTTTGGGATAGTTCGACATGTCCGGAGTCATCGTTTTTCATCCGAAAATTGATTTTTTGGACTGTACCAAAAATGATTCAAAATGTCAATTGGATCGTGCCTCATGTTGAATAACCACTTTTTAAACCCTCAGAGTGACCAAAATTGCCATTTTTACAGAGTTTTGCTTACTCAAAAGCTTCAATTTTGACCCGTTTCAGGCACAGAAATGACTTTAAACACACTTATTTTAGTTGACAAAGTCATAATTCACATCTAACAGTCATTTACAGTCAAAAGATTAAATGTTAAAATTTCATCCATATTGACCATTTTGGGATAGTTCGACATGTCCGGAGTCATCGTTTTTCATCCGAAAATTGATTTTTTGGACTGTACCAAAAATGATTCAAAATGTCAATTGGATCGTGCCTCATGTTGAATAACCACTTTTTAAACCCTCACAGTGACCAAAATTGCCATTTTTACAGAGTTTTGCTTACTCAAAAGCTTCAATTTTGACCCGTTTCAGGCACAGAAATGACTTTAAACACACTTATTTTAGTTGACAAAGTCATAATTCACATCCAACAGTCATTTACAGTCAAAAGATTAAATGTTAAAATTTCATCCATTTTGACCTTTTTGGGATTGTTCGACATGTCCGGAGTCATCGTTTTTCATCCGAAAATTGATTTTTTGGACTGTACCAAAAATGATTCAAAATTTCAATTGGATCGTGCCTCATGTTGAATAACCACTTTTTAAACCCTCAGAGTGACCAAAATTGCCATTTTTACAGAGTTTTGCTTACTCAAAAGCTTCAATTTTGACCCGTTTCAGGCACAGAAATGACTTTAAACACACTTATTTTAGTTGACAAAGTCATAATTCACATCCAACAGTCATTTACAGTCAAAAGATTAAATGTTAAAATCTCATCCATATTGACCATTTTGGGATAGTTCGACATGTCCGGAGTCATCGTTTTTCATCCGAAAATTGATTTTTTGGACTGTACCAAAAATGATTCAAAATGTCAATTGGATCGTGCCTCATGTTGAATAACCACTTTTTAAACCCTCACAGTGACCAAAATTGCCATTTTTACAGAGTTTTGCTTACTCAAAAGCTTCAATTTTGACCCTTTTGAGGCACAGAAATGACTTTACACACACTTATTTTAGTTGACAAAGTCCTAATTCACATCCAACAGTCATTAAGAGTCAAAAGATTAAATGTTAAAATTTCATCCATATTAACCATTTTGGGATAGTTCGACATGTCCGGAGTCATCGTTTTTCATCCGAAAATTGATTTTTTGGACTGTACCAAAAATGATTCAAAATGTCAATTGGATCGTGCCTCATGTTGAATAACCACTTTTTAAACCCTCAGAGTGACCAAAATTGCCATTTTTACAGAGTTTTGCTTACTCAAAAGCTTCAATTTTGACCCGTTTCAGGCACAGAAATGACTTTAAACACACTTATTTTAGTTGACAAAGTCATAATTCACATCCAACAGTCATTTACAGTCAAAAGATTAAATGTTAAAATTTCATCCATTTTGACCTTTTTGGGATCGTTCGACATGTCCGGAGTCATCGTTTTTCATCCGAAAATTGATTTTTTGGACTGTACCAAAAATGATTCAAAATGTCAATTGGATCGTGCCTCATGTTGAATAACCACTTTTTAAACCCTCAGAGTGACCAAAATTGCCATTTTTACAGAGTTTTGCTTACTCAGAAGCTTCAATTTTGACCCGTTTCAGGCACAGAAATGACTTTAAACACACTTATTTTAGTTGACAAAGTCATAATTCACATCCAACAGTCATTTACAGTCAAAAGATTAAATGTTAAAATTTCATCCATTTTGACCCTTTTGGGATCGTTCGACATGTCCGGAGTCATCGTTTTTCATTCGAAAATTGATTTTTCGGACTGTACCAAAAATGATTCAAAATGTCAATTGGATCGTGCCTCATGTTGAATAACCACTTTTTAAACCCTCAGAGTGACCAAAATTGCCATTTTTACAGAGTTTTGCTTACTCAAAAGCTTCAATTTTGACCCGTTTCAGGCACAGAAATGACTTTAAACACACTTATTTTAGTTGACAAAGTCATAATTCACATCCAACAGTCATTTAGAATCAAAAGATTAAATGTTAATATTTCATCCATATTGACCATTTTGGGATAGTTCGACATGTCCGGAGTCATCGTTTTTCATCCGAAAATTGATTTTTTGGACTGTACCAAAAATGATTCAAAATGTCAATTGGATCGTGCCTCATGTTGAATAACCACTTTTTAAACCCTCACAGTGACCAAAATTCCCATTTTTACAGAGTTTTGCTTACTCAAAAGCTTCAATTTTGACCCGTTTGAGGCACAGAAATGACTTTAAACACACTTAGTTTAGTTGACAAAGTCATAATTCACATCCAACAGTCATTTAGAATCAAAAGATTAAATGTTAAAATTTCATCCATATTGATCATTTTGGGATAGTTCGACATGTCCGGAGTCATCGTTTTTCATCCGAAAATTGATTTTTTGGACTGTACCAAAAATGATTCAAAATGTCAATTGGATCGTGCCTCATGTTGAATAACCACTTTTTAAACCCTCACAGTGACCAAAATTCCCATTTTTACAGAGTTTTGCTTACTCAAAAGCTTCAATTTTGACCCGTTTCAGGCACAGAAATGACTTTAAACACACTTATTTTAGTTGACAAAGTCATAATTCACATCCAACAGTCATTTACAGTCAAAAGATTAAATGTTAAAATTTCATCCATTTTGACCCTTTTGGGATCGTTCGACATGTCCGGAGTCATCGTTTTTCATTCGAAAATTGATTTTTCGGACTGTACCAAAAATGATTCAAAATGTCAATTGGATCGTGCCTCATGTTGAATAACCACTTTTTAAACCCTCAGAGTGACCAAAATTGCCATTTTTACAGAGTTTTGCTTACTCAAAAGCTTCAATTTTGACCCGTTTCAGGCACAGAAATGACTTTAAACACACTTATTTTAGTTGACAAAGTCATAATTCACATCCAACAGTCATTTAGAATCAAAAGATTAAATGTTAATATTTCATCCATATTGACCATTTTGGGATAGTTCGACATGTCCGGAGTCATCGTTTTTCATCCGAAAATTGATTTTTTGGACTGTACCAAAAATGATTCAAAATGTCAATTGGATCGTGCCTCATGTTGAATAACCACTTTTTAAACCCTCACAGTGACCAAAATTCCCATTTTTACAGAGTTTTGCTTACTCAAAAGCTTCAATTTTGACCCGTTTGAGGCACAGAAATGACTTTAAACACACTTAGTTTAGTTGACAAAGTCATAATTCACATCCAACAGTCATTTAGAATCAAAAGATTAAATGTTAAAATTTCATCCATATTGATCATTTTGGGATAGTTCGACATGTCCGGAGTCATCGTTTTTCATCCGAAAATTGATTTTTTGGACTGTACCAAAAATGATTCAAAATGTCAATTGGATCGTGCCTCATGTTGAATAACCACTTTTTAAACCCTCACAGTGACCAAAATTGCCATTTTTACAGAGTTTTGCTTACTCAAAAGCTTCAATTTTGACCCCTTTGAGGCACAGAAATGACTTTAAACACACTTAGTTTAGTTGACAAAGTCATAATTCACATCCAACAGTCATTTAGAATCAAAAGATTAAATGTTAAAATTTCATCCATATTGACCATTTTGGGATAGTTCGACATGTCCGGAGTCATCGTTTTTCATCCGAAAATTGATTTTTTGGACTGTACCAAAAATGATTCAAAATGTCAATTGGATCGTGCCTCATGTTGAATAACCACTTTTTAAACCCTCACAGTGACCAAAATTCCCATTTTTACAGAGTTTTGCTTACTCAAAAGCTTCAATTTTGACCCGTTTCAGGCTCAGAAATGACTTTAAACACACTTATTTTAGTTGACAAAGTCATAATTCACATCCAACAGTCATTTACAGTCAAAAGATTAAATGTTAAAATTTCATCCATATTGACCATTTTGGGATAGTTCGACATGTCCGGAGTCATCGTTTTTCATCCGAAAATTGATTTTTTGGACTGTACCAAAAATGATTCAAAATGTCAATTGGATCGTGCCTCATGTTGAATAACCACTTTTTAAACCCTCACAGTGACCAAAATTGCCATTTTTACAGAGTTTTGCTTACTCAAAAGCTTCAATTTTGACCCGTTTCAGGCACAGAAATGACTTTAAACGCACTTATTTTAGTTGACAAAGTCATAATTCACATCCAACAGTCATTTACAGTCAAAAGATTAAATGTTAAAATTTCATCCATTTTGACCTTTTTGGGATCGTTCGACATGTCCGGAGTCATCGTTTTTCATTCAAAAATTGATTTTTTGGACTGTACCAAAATTGATTCAATATGTCAATTGGATCGTGCCTCATGTTGAATAACCACTTTTTAAACCCTCACAGTGACCAAAATTGCCATTTTTACAGAGTTTTGCTTACTCAAAAGCTTCAATTTTGACCCCTTTGAGGCACAGAAATGACTTTAAACACACTTAGTTTAGTTGACAAAGTCATAATTCACATCCAACAGTCATTTAGAATCAAAAGATTAAATGTTAAAATTTCATCCATATTGACCATTTTGGGATAGTTCGACATGTCCGGAGTCATCGTTTTTCATCCGAAAATTGATTTTTTGGACTGTACCAAAAATGATTCAAAATGTCAATTGGATCGTGCCTCATGTTGAATAACCACTTTTTAAACCCTCACAGTGACCAAAATTGCCATTTTTACAGAGTTTTGCTTACTCAAAAGCTTCAATTTTGACCCGTTTCAGGCACAGAAATGACTTTAAACACACTTATTTTAGTTGACAAAGTCATAATTCACATCCAACAGTCATTTACAGTCAAAAGATTAAATGTTAAAATTTCATCCATATTGACCATTTTGGGATAGTTCGACATGTCCGGAGTCATCGTTTTTCATCCGAAAATTGATTTTTTGGACTGTACCAAAAATGATTCAAAATGTCAATTGGATCGTGCCTCATGTTGAATAACCACTTTTTAAACCCTCAGAGTGACCAAAATTGCCATTTTTACAGAGTTTTGCTTACTCAAAAGCTTCAATTTTGACCCGTTTCAGGCACAGAAATGACTTTAAACACACTTATTTTAGTTGACAAAGTCATAATTCACATCTAACAGTCATTTACAGTCAAAAGATTAAATGTTAAAATTTCATCCATATTGACCATTTTGGGATAGTTCGACATGTCCGGAGTCATCGTTTTTCATCCGAAAATTGATTTTTTGGACTGTACCAAAAATGATTCAAAATGTCAATTGGATCGTGCCTCATGTTGAATAACCACTTTTTAAACCCTCACAGTGACCAAAATTGCCATTTTTACAGAGTTTTGCTTACTCAAAAGCTTCAATTTTGACCCGTTTCAGGCACAGAAATGACTTTAAACACACTTATTTTAGTTGACAAAGTCATAATTCACATCCAACAGTCATTTACAGTCAAAAGATTAAATGTTAAAATTTCATCCATTTTGACCTTTTTGGGATTGTTCGACATGTCCGGAGTCATCGTTTTTCATCCGAAAATTGATTTTTTGGACTGTACCAAAAATGATTCAAAATTTCAATTGGATCGTGCCTCATGTTGAATAACCACTTTTTAAACCCTCAGAGTGACCAAAATTGCCATTTTTACAGAGTTTTGCTTACTCAAAAGCTTCAATTTTGACCCGTTTCAGGCACAGAAATGACTTTAAACACACTTATTTTAGTTGACAAAGTCATAATTCACATCCAACAGTCATTTACAGTCAAAAGATTAAATGTTAAAATCTCATCCATATTGACCATTTTGGGATAGTTCGACATGTCCGGAGTCATCGTTTTTCATCCGAAAATTGATTTTTTGGACTGTACCAAAAATGATTCAAAATGTCAATTGGATCGTGCCTCATGTTGAATAACCACTTTTTAAACCCTCACAGTGACCAAAATTGCCATTTTTACAGAGTTTTGCTTACTCAAAAGCTTCAATTTTGACCCTTTTGAGGCACAGAAATGACTTTACACACACTTATTTTAGTTGACAAAGTCCTAATTCACATCCAACAGTCATTAAGAGTCAAAAGATTAAATGTTAAAATTTCATCCATATTAACCATTTTGGGATAGTTCGACATGTCCGGAGTCATCGTTTTTCATCCGAAAATTGATTTTTTGGACTCTACCAAAAATGATTCAAAATGTCAATTGGATCGTGCCTCATGTTGAATAACCACTTTTTAAACCCTCAGAGTGACCAAAATTGCCATTTTTACAGAGTTTTGCTTACTCAAAAGCTTCAATTTTGACCCGTTTCAGGCACAGAAATGACTTTAAACACACTTATTTTAGTTGACAAAGTCATAATTCACATCCAACAGTCATTTACAGTCAAAAGATTAAATGTTAAAATTTCATCCATTTTGACCTTTTTGGGATCGTTCGACATGTCCGGAGTCATCGTTTTTCATCCGAAAATTGATTTTTTGGACTGTACCAAAAATGATTCAAAATGTCAATTGGATCGTGCCTCATGTTGAATAACCACTTTTTAAACCCTCAGAGTGACCAAAATTGCCATTTTTACAGAGTTTTGCTTACTCAGAAGCTTCAATTTTGACCCGTTTCAGGCACAGAAATGACTTTAAACACACTTATTTTAGTTGACAAAGTCATAATTCACATCCAACAGTCATTTACAGTCAAAAGATTAAATGTTAAAATTTCATCCATTTTGACCCTTTTGGGATCGTTCGACATGTCCGGAGTCATCGTTTTTCATTCGAAAATTGATTTTTCGGACTGTACCAAAAATGATTCAAAATGTCAATTGGATCGTGCCTCATGTTGAATAACCACTTTTTAAACCCTCAGAGTGACCAAAATTGCCATTTTTACAGAGTTTTGCTTACTCAAAAGCTTCAATTTTGACCCGTTTCAGGCACAGAAATGACTTTAAACACACTTATTTTAGTTGACAAAGTCATAATTCACATCCAACAGTCATTTAGAATCAAAAGATTAAATGTTAATATTTCATCCATATTGACCATTTTGGGATAGTTCGACATGTCCGGAGTCATCGTTTTTCATCCGAAAATTGATTTTTTGGACTGTACCAAAAATGATTCAAAATGTCAATTGGATCGTGCCTCATGTTGAATAACCACTTTTTAAACCCTCACAGTGACCAAAATTCCCATTTTTACAGAGTTTTGCTTACTCAAAAGCTTCAATTTTGACCCGTTTGAGGCACAGAAATGACTTTAAACACACTTAGTTTAGTTGACAAAGTCATAATTCACATCCAACAGTCATTTAGAATCAAAAGATTAAATGTTAAAATTTCATCCATATTGATCATTTTGGGATAGTTCGACATGTCCGGAGTCATCGTTTTTCATCCGAAAATTGATTTTTTGGACTGTACCAAAAATGATTCAAAATGTCAATTGGATCGTGCCTCATGTTGAATAACCACTTTTTAAACCCTCACAGTGACCAAAATTCCCATTTTTACAGAGTTTTGCTTACTCAAAAGCTTCAATTTTGACCCGTTTCAGGCACAGAAATGACTTTAAACACACTTATTTTAGTTGACAAAGTCATAATTCACATCCAACAGTCATTTACAGTCAAAAGATTAAATGTTAAAATTTCATCCATTTTGACCCTTTTGGGATCGTTCGACATGTCCGGAGTCATCGTTTTTCATTCGAAAATTGATTTTTCGGACTGTACCAAAAATGATTCAAAATGTCAATTGGATCGTGCCTCATGTTGAATAACCACTTTTTAAACCCTCAGAGTGACCAAAATTGCCATTTTTACAGAGTTTTGCTTACTCAAAAGCTTCAATTTTGACCCGTTTCAGGCACAGAAATGACTTTAAACACACTTATTTTAGTTGACAAAGTCATAATTCACATCCAACAGTCATTTAGAATCAAAAGATTAAATGTTAATATTTCATCCATATTGACCATTTTGGGATAGTTCGACATGTCCGGAGTCATCGTTTTTCATCCGAAAATTGATTTTTTGGACTGTACCAAAAATGATTCAAAATGTCAATTGGATCGTGCCTCATGTTGAATAACCACTTTTTAAACCCTCACAGTGACCAAAATTCCCATTTTTACAGAGTTTTGCTTACTCAAAAGCTTCAATTTTGACCCGTTTGAGGCACAGAAATGACTTTAAACACACTTAGTTTAGTTGACAAAGTCATAATTCACATCCAACAGTCATTTAGAATCAAAAGATTAAATGTTAAAATTTCATCCATATTGATCATTTTGGGATAGTTCGACATGTCCGGAGTCATCGTTTTTCATCCGAAAATTGATTTTTTGGACTGTACCAAAAATGATTCAAAATGTCAATTGGATCGTGCCTCATGTTGAATAACCACTTTTTAAACCCTCACAGTGACCAAAATTCCCATTTTTACAGAGTTTTGCTTACTCAAAAGCTTCAATTTTGACCCGTTTCAGGCACAGAAATGACTTTAAACACACTTATTTTAGTTGACAAAGTCATAATTCACATCCAACAGTCATTTACAGTCAAAAGATTAAATGTTAAAATTTCATCCATATTGACCATTTTGGGATAGTTCGACATGTCCGGAGTCATCGTTTTTCATCCGAAAATTGATTTTTTGGACTGTACCAAAAATGATTCAAAATGTCAATTGGATCGTGCCTCATGTTGAATAACCACTTTTTAAACCCTCACAGTGACCAAAATTGCCATTTTTACAGAGTTTTGCTTACTCAAAAGCTTCAATTTTGACCCGTTTCAGGCACAGAAATGACTTTAAACGCACTTATTTTAGTTGACAAAGTCATAATTCACATCCAACAGTCATTTACAGTCAAAAGATTAAATGTTAAAATTTCATCCATTTTGACCTTTTTGGGATCGTTCGACATGTCCGGAGTCATCGTTTTTCATTCAAAAATTGATTTTTTGGACTGTACCAAAATTGATTCAAAATGTAAATTGGATCGTGCCTCATGTTGAATAACCACTTTTTAAACCCTCAGAGTGACCAAAATTGCCATTTTTACAGAGTTTTGCTTACTCAAAAGCTTCAATTTTGACCCGTTTCAGGCACAGAAACGACTTTAAACACACTTATTTTAGTTGACAAAGTCATAATTCACATCCAACAGTCATTTACAGTCAAAAGATTAAATGTTAAAATTTCATCCATATTGACCTTTTTGGGATCGTTCGACATGTCCGGAGTCATCGTTTTTCATCCGAAAATTGATTTTTTGGACTGTACCAAAAATGATTCGAAATGTCAATTGGATCGTGCCTCATGTTGAATAACCACTTTTTAAACCCTCAGAGTGACCAAAATTGCCATTTTTACAGAGTTTTGCTTACTCAAAAGCTTCAATTTTGACCCGTTTCAGGCACAGAAATGACTTTAAACACACTTATTTTAGTTGACAAAGTCATAATTCACATCTAACAGTCATTTACAGTCAAAAGATTAAATGTTAAAATTTCATCCATATTGACCATTTTGGGATAGTTCGACATGTCCGGAGTCATCGTTTTTCATCCGAAAATTGATTTTTTGGACTGTACCAAAAATGATACAAAATGTCAATTGGATCGTGCCTCATGTTGAATAACCACTTTTTAAACCCTCACAGTGACCAAAATTGCCATTTTTACAGAGTTTTGCTTACTCAAAAGCTTCAATTTTGACCCCTTTGAGGCACAGAAATGACTTTAAACACACTTAGTTTAGTTGACAAAGTCATAATTCACATCCAACAGTCATTTAGAATCAAAAGATTAAATGTTAAAATTTCATCCATATTGACCATTTTGGGATAGTTCGACATGTCCGGAGTCATCGTTTTTCATCCGAAAATTGATTTTTTGGACTGTACCAAAAATGATTCAAAATGTCAATTGGATCGTGCCTCATGTTGAATAACCACTTTTTAAACCCTCACAGTGACCAAAATTGCCATTTTTACAGAGTTTTGCTTACTCAAAAGCTTCAATTTTGACCCGTTTCAGGCACAGAAATGACTTTAAACACACTTATTTTAGTTGACAAAGTCATAATTCACATCCAACAGTCATTTACAGTCAAAAGATTAAATGTTAAAATTTCATCCATATTGACCATTTTGGGATAGTTCGACATGTCCGGAGTCATCGTTTTTCATCCGAAAATTGATTTTTTGGACTGTACCAAAAATGATTCAAAATGTCAATTGGATCGTGCCTCATGTTGAATAACCACTTTTTAAACCCTCAGAGTGACCAAAATTCCCATTTTTACAGAGTTTTGCTTACTCAAAAGCTTCAATTTTGACCCGTTTCAGGCACAGAAATGACTTTAAACACACTTATTTTAGTTGACAAAGTCATAATTCACATCTAACAGTCATTTACAGTCAAAAGATTAAATGTTAAAATTTCATCCATATTGACCATTTTGGGATAGTTCGACATGTCCGGAGTCATCGTTTTTCATCCGAAAATTGATTTTTTGGACTGTACCAAAAATGATTCAAAATGTCAATTGGATCGTGCCTCATGTTGAATAACCACTTTTTAAACCCTCACAGTGACCAAAATTGCCATTTTTACAGAGTTTTGCTTACTCAAAAGCTTCAATTTTGACCCGTTTCAGGCACAGAAATGACTTTAAACACACTTATTTTAGTTGACAAAGTCATAATTCACATCCAACAGTCATTTACAGTCAAAAGATTAAATGTTAAAATTTCATCCATTTTGACCTTTTTGGGATTGTTCGACATGTCCGGAGTCATCGTTTTTCATCCGAAAATTGATTTTTTGGACTGTACCAAAAATGATTCAAAATTTCAATTGGATCGTGCCTCATGTTGAATAACCACTTTTTAAACCCTCAGAGTGACCAAAATTGCCATTTTTACAGAGTTTTGCTTACTCAAAAGCTTCAATTTTGACCCGTTTCAGGCACAGAAATGACTTTAAACACACTTATTTTAGTTGACAAAGTCATAATTCACATCCAACAGTCATTTACAGTCAAAAGATTAAATGTTAAAATCTCATCCATATTGACCATTTTGGGATAGTTCGACATGTCCGGAGTCATCGTTTTTCATCCGAAAATTGATTTTTTGGACTGTACCAAAAATGATTCAAAATGTCAATTGGATCGTGCCTCATGTTGAATAACCACTTTTTAAACCCTCACAGTGACCAAAATTGCCATTTTTACAGAGTTTTGCTTACTCAAAAGCTTCAATTTTGACCCTTTTGAGGCACAGAAATGACTTTACACACACTTATTTTAGTTGACAAAGTCCTAATTCACATCCAACAGTCATTAAGAGTCAAAAGATTAAATGTTAAAATTTCATCCATATTAACCATTTTGGGATAGTTCGACATGTCCGGAGTCATCGTTTTTCATCCGAAAATTGATTTTTTGGACTGTACCAAAAATGATTCAAAATGTCAATTGGATCGTGCCTCATGTTGAATAACCACTTTTTAAACCCTCAGAGTGACCAAAATTGCCATTTTTACAGAGTTTTGCTTACTCAAAAGCTTCAATTTTGACCCGTTTCAGGCACAGAAATGACTTTAAACACACTTATTTTAGTTGACAAAGTCATAATTCACATCCAACAGTCATTTACAGTCAAAAGATTAAATGTTAAAATTTCATCCATTTTGACCTTTTTGGGATCGTTCGACATGTCCGGAGTCATCGTTTTTCATCCGAAAATTGATTTTTTGGACTGTACCAAAAATGATTCAAAATGTCAATTGGATCGTGCCTCATGTTGAATAACCACTTTTTAAACCCTCAGAGTGACCAAAATTGCCATTTTTACAGAGTTTTGCTTACTCAGAAGCTTCAATTTTGACCCGTTTCAGGCACAGAAATGACTTTAAACACACTTATTTTAGTTGACAAAGTCATAATTCACATCCAACAGTCATTTACAGTCAAAAGATTAAATGTTAAAATTTCATCCATTTTGACCCTTTTGGGATCGTTCGACATGTCCGGAGTCATCGTTTTTCATTCGAAAATTGATTTTTCGGACTGTACCAAAAATGATTCAAAATGTCAATTAGATCGTGCCTCATGTTGAATAACCACTTTTTAAACCCTCAGAGTGACCAAAATTGCCATTTTTACAGAGTTTTGCTTACTCAAAAGCTTCAATTTTGACCCGTTTCAGGCACAGAAATGACTTTAAACACACTTATTTTAGTTGACAAAGTCATAATTCACATCCAACAGTCATTTAGAATCAAAAGATTAAATGTTAAAATTTCATCCATATTGACCATTTTGGGATAGTTCGACATGTCCGGAGTCATCGTTTTTCATCCGAAAATTGATTTTTTGGACTGTACCAAAAATGATTCAAAATGTCAATTGGATCGTGCCTCATGTTGAATAACCACTTTTTAAACCCTCACAGTGACCAAAATTCCCATTTTTACAGAGTTTTGCTTACTCAAAAGCTTCAATTTTGACCCGTTTGAGGCACAGAAATGACTTTAAACACACTTAGTTTAGTTGACAAAGTCATAATTCACATCCAACAGTCATTTAGAATCAAAAGATTAAATGTTAAAATTTCATCCATATTGATCATTTTGGGATAGTTCGACATGTCCGGAGTCATCGTTTTTCATCCGAAAATTGATTTTTTGGACTGTACCAAAAATGATTCAAAATGTCAATTGGATCGTGCCTCATGTTGAATAACCACTTTTTAAACCCTCACAGTGACCAAAATTCCCATTTTTACAGAGTTTTGCTTACTCAAAAGCTTCAATTTTGACCCGTTTCAGGCACAGAAATGACTTTAAACACACTTATTTTAGTTGACAAAGTCATAATTCACATCCAACAGTCATTTACAGTCAAAAGATTAAATGTTAAAATTTCATCCATATTGACCATTTTGGGATAGTTCGACATGTCCGGAGTCATCGTTTTTCATCCGAAAATTGATTTTTTGGACTGTACCAAAAATGATTCAAAATGTCAATTGGATCGTGCCTCATGTTGAATAACCACTTTTTAAACCCTCACAGTGACCAAAATTGCCATTTTTACAGAGTTTTGCTTACTCAAAAGCTTCAATTTTGACCCGTTTCAGGCACAGAAATGACTTTAAACGCACTTATTTTAGTTGACAAAGTCATAATTCACATCCAACAGTCATTTACAGTCAAAAGATTAAATGTTAACATTTCATCCATATTGACCATTTTGGGATCGTTCGACATGTCCGGAGTCATCGTTTTTCATCCGAAAATTGATTTTTTGGACTGTACCAAAAATGATTCAAAATGTCAATTGGATCGTGCCTCATGTTGAATAACCACTTTTTAAACCCTCAGAGTGACCAAAATTGCCATTTTTACAGAGTTTTGCTTACTCAAAAGCTTCAATTTTGACCCGTTTCAGGCACAGAAATGACTTTAAACGCACTTATTTTAGTTGACAAAGTCATAATTCACATCCGACAGTCATTTACAGTCAAAAGATTAAATGTTAAAATTTCATCCATATTGACCTTTTTGGGATCGTTCGACATGTCCGGAGTCATCGTTTTTCATCCGAAAATTGATTTTTTGGACTGTACCAAAAATGATTCGAAATGTCAATTGGATCGTGCCTCATGTTGAATAACCACTTTTTAAACCCTCAGAGTGACCAAAATTGCCATTTTTACAGAGTTTTGCTTACTCAAAAGCTTCAATTTTGACCCGTTTCAGGCACAGAAATGACTTTAAACACACTTATTTTAGTTGACAAAGTCATAATTCACATCTAACAGTCATTTACAGTCAAAAGATTAAATGTTAAAATTTCATCCATATTGACCATTTTGGGATAGTTCGACATGTCCGGAGTCATCGTTTTTCATCCGAAAATTGATTTTTTGGACTGTACCAAAAATGATACAAAATGTCAATTGGATCGTGCCTCATGTTGAATAACCACTTTTTAAACCCTCACAGTGACCAAAATTGCCATTTTTACAGAGTTTTGCTTACTCAAAAGCTTCAATTTTGACACCTTTGAGGCACAGAAATGACTTTAAACACACTTAGTTTAGTTGACAAAGTCATAATTCACATCCAACAGTCATTTAGAATCAAAAGATTAAATGTTAAAATTTCATCCATATTGACCATTTTGGGATAGTTCGACATGTCCGGAGTCATCGTTTTTCATCCGAAAATTGATTTTTTGGACTGTACCAAAAATGATTCAAAATGTCAATTGGATTGTGCCTCATGTTGAATAACCACTTTTTAAACCCTCACAGTGACCAAAATTGCCATTTTTACAGAGTTTTGCTTACTCAAAAGCTTCAATTTTGACCCGTTTCAGGCACAGAAATGACTTTAAACACACTTATTTTAGTTGACAAAGTCATAATTCACATCCAACAGTCATTTACAGTCAAAAGATTAAATGTTAAAATTTCATCCATATTGACCATTTTGGGATAGTTCGACATGTCCGGAGTCATCGTTTTTCATCCGAAAATTGATTTTTTGGACTGTACTAAAAATGATTCAAAATGTCAATTGGATCGTGCCTCATGTTGAATAACCACTTTTTAAACCCTCAGAGTGACCAAAATTGCCATTTTTACAGAGTTTTGCTTACTCAAAAGCTTCAATTTTGACCCGTTTCAGGCACAGAAATGACTTTAAACACACTTATTTTAGTTGACAAAGTCATAATTCACATCCAACAGTCATTTACAGTCAAAAGATTAAATGTTAAAATCTCATCCATATTGACCATTTTGGGATAGTTCGACATGTCCGGAGTCATCGTTTTTCATCCGAAAATTGATTTTTTGGACTGTACCAAAAATGATTCAAAATGTCAATTGGATCGTGCCTCATGTTGAATAACCACTTTTTAAACCCTCAGAGTGACCAAAATTGCCATTTTTACAGAGTTTTGCTTACTCAAAAGCTTCAATTTTGACCCGTTTCAGGCACAGAAATGACTTTAAACACACTTATTTTAGTTGACAAAGTCATAATTCACATCCAACAGTCATTTACAGTCAAAAGATTAAATGTTAAAATTTCATCCATTTTGACCTTTTTGGGATCGTTCGACATGTCCGGAGTCATCGTTTTTCATCCGAAAATTGATTTTTTGGACTGTACCAAAAATGATTCAAAATGTCAATTGGATCGTGCCTCATGTTGAATAACCACTTTTTAAACCCTCAGAGTGACCAAAATTGCCATTTTTACAGAGTTTTGCTTACTCAGAAGCTTCAATTTTGACCCGTTTCAGGCACAGAAATGACTTTAAACACACTTATTTTAGTTGACAAAGTCATAATTCACATCCAACAGTCATTTACAGTCAAAAGATTAAATGTTAAAATTTCATCCATTTTGACCCTTTTGGGATCGTTCGACATGTCCGGAGTCATCGTTTTTCATTCGAAAATTGATTTTTCGGACTGTACCAAAAATGATTCAAAATGTCAATTGGATCGTGCCTCATGTTGAATAACCACTTTTTAAACCCTCAGAGTGACCAAAATTGCCATTTTTACAGAGTTTTGCTTACTCAAAAGCTTCAATTTTGACCCGTTTCAGGCACAGAAATGACTTTAAACACACTTATTTTAGTTGACAAAGTCATAATTCACATCCAACAGTCATTTAGAATCAAAAGATTAAATGTTAAAATTTCATCCATATTGACCATTTTGGGATAGTTCGACATGTCCGGAGTCATCGTTTTTCATCCGAAAATTGATTTTTTGGACTGTACCAAAAATGATTCAAAATGTCAATTGGATTGTGCCTCATGTTGAATAACCACTTTTTAAACCCTCACAGTGACCAAAATTCCCATTTTTACAGAGTTTTGCTTACTCAAAAGCTTCAATTTTGACCCGTTTGAGGCACAGAAATGACTTTAAACACACTTAGTTTAGTTGACAAAGTCATAATTCACATCCAACAGTCATTTAGAATCAAAAGATTAAATGTTAAAATTTCATCCATATTGATCATTTTGGGATAGTTCGACATGTCCGGAGTCATCGTTTTTCATCCGAAAATTGATTTTTTGGACTGTACCAAAAATGATTCAAAATGTCAATTGGATCGTGCCTCATGTTGAATAACCACTTTTTAAACCCTCACAGTGACCAAAATTCCCATTTTTACAGAGTTTTGCTTACTCAACAGCTTCAATTTTGACCCGTTTCAGGCACAGAAATGACTTTAAACACACTTATTTTAGTTGACAAAGTCATAATTCACATCCAACAGTCATTTACAGTCAAAAGATTAAATGTTAAAATTTCATCCATATTGACCATTTTGGGATAGTTCGACATGTCCGGAGTCATCGTTTTTCATCCGAAAATTGATTTTTTGGACTGTACCAAAAATGATTCAAAATGTCAATTGGATCGTGCCTCATGTTGAATAACCACTTTTTAAACCCTCACAGTGACCAAAATTGCCATTTTTACAGAGTTTTGCTTACTCAAAAGCTTCAATTTTGACCCGTTTCAGGCACAGAAATGACTTTAAACGCACTTATTTTAGTTGACAAAGTCATAATTCACATCCAACAGTCATTTACAGTCAAAAGATTAAATGTTAAAATTTCATCCATATTGACCTTTTTGGGATCGTTCGACATGTCCGGAGTCATCGTTTTTCATCCGAAAATTGATTTTTTGGACTGTACCAAAAATGATTCGAAATGTCAATTGGATCGTGCCTCATGTTGAATAACCACTTTTTAAACCCTCAGAGTGACCAAAATTGCCATTTTTACAGAGTTTTGCTTACTCAAAAGCTTCAATTTTGACCCGTTTCAGGCACAGAAATGACTTTAAACACACTTATTTTAGTTGACAAAGTCATAATTCACATCTAACAGTCATTTACAGTCAAAAGATTAAATGTTAAAATTTCATCCATATTGACCATTTTGGGATAGTTCGACATGTCCGGAGTCATCGTTTTTCATCCGAAAATTGATTTTTTGGACTGTACCAAAAATGATTCAAAATGTCAATTGGATCGTGCCTCATGTTGAATAACCACTTTTTAAACCCTCAGAGTGACCAAAATTGCCATTTTTACAGAGTTTTGCTTACTCAAAAGCTTCAATTTTGACCCGTTTCAGGCACAGAAACGACTTTAAACACACTTATTTTAGTTGACAAAGTCATAATTCACATCCAACAGTCATTTACAGTCAAAAGATTAAATGTTAACATTTCATCCATATTGACCATTTTGGGATCGTTCGACATGTCCGGAGTCATCGTTTTTCATCCGAAAATTGATTTTTTGGACTGTACCAAAAATGATTCAAAATGTCAATTGGATCGTGCCTCATGTTGAATAACCACTTTTTAAACCCTCAGAGTGACCAAAATTGCCATTTTTACAGAGTTTTGCTTACTCAAAAGCTTCAATTTTGACCCGTTTCAGGCACAGAAATGACTTTAAACGCACTTATTTTAGTTGACAAAGTCATAATTCACATCTAACAGTCATTTACAGTCAAAAGATTAAATGTTAAAATTTCATCCATATTGACCATTTTGGGATAGTTCGACATGTCCGGAGTCATCGTTTTTCATCCGAAAATTGATTTTTTGGACTGTACCAAAAATGATTCAAAATGTCAATTGGATCGTGCCTCATGTTGAATAACCACTTTTTAAACCCTCACAGTGACCAAAATTGCCATTTTTACAGAGTTTTGCTTACTCAAAAGCTTCAATTTTGACCCGTTTCAGGCACAGAAATGACTTTAAACACACTTATTTTAGTTGACAAAGTCATAATTCACATCCAACAGTCATTTACAGTCAAAAGATTAAATGTTAAAATTTCATCCATTTTGACCTTTTTGGGATTGTTCGACATGTCCGGAGTCATCGTTTTTCATCCGAAAATTGATTTTTTGGACTGTACCAAAAATGATTCAAAATTTCAATTGGATCGTGCCTCATGTTGAATAACCACTTTTTAAACCCTCAGAGTGACCAAAATTGCCATTTTTACAGAGTTTTGCTTACTCAAAAGCTTCAATTTTGACCCGTTTGAGGCACAGAAATGACTTTAAACACACTTAGTTTAGTTGACAAAGTCATAATTCACATCCAACAGTCATTTAGAATCAAAAGATTAAATGTTAAAATTTCATCCATATTGATCATTTTGGGATAGTTCGACATGTCCGGAGTCATCGTTTTTCATCCGAAAATTGATTTTTTGGACTGTACCAAAAATGGAAAGGGGCGACCACTCGGTCCCCCCGAACGTATGGCGGAGTGCCTCGATCCCCCCGGGAAGCCATTTTTGGGCGGGAGGCGCGTCTCGGCTGGTATGCCCGAAGCGGCGTAGCCGGGGCGCGCCTTTTCCCGCCCTAGAGGGGGCTGGCCTAGACACCGACGTAGCCAGCCCCGCCCTAGGGGCAGGCAGGGGCGGGTTCTCGCCCGCCCTGAAGACGGATAAAAAGAGACGCAAGACCAGAAGACGTCCTCTTGTTCTTGTGCTCCGAAGCTGCACCTCCTCGCTACCCGTGAGCTCGGGACAGAACGAAGAGCCAATTTTGAGCGTTTTGATCTTTTTCTTTGTCTTCTAGATACTTCGTCGGAGAAATGCCAAAGAAAGTCGCAAAGAGAATGACGACCGACCAGATGGTGCGGGCCCTTTGCAAAGAGGTGTCCGACATAAAGAAACGGTTGGCGATACGGGACGGGGAGCAGGGTTCGGGCCCTGCGCCGGCTGGAGGGAGACCTAAGAGGCCGAGAAGGGTTCCAGCCGGTGGAGACGTCCCGGTCCCCTCTGTACCGCTCGAGGCGCCGACCCCAGTACCAAGGGAGGGGAATCCAATCCCCGTTGTCGTCACCCCGACATCCAAAGAAGACATGCCCCCCGAGCTGGCAGCACAGCTAGCAGCTTGGTTGGGGGATAGTAGTGATGGCGCCACGGCTGCCGAGGCACAGGCGCTGATAAAAGGGCTTCGTGAGAAGAGAGATGCAGCTAAAGTGACTGCGCCGTTGGCGGGAATAGACAAGCCGCAAGCGGCCGAAGCTGCGTCCGGTGCAGGTAAGCGGCCATTGCCGATTGCAAGGGACGAGTCAGCACCCTCTCGTAGAGAGAGATTGGGACAACATGTGCCTTTAGCTATAAAAGAAAAGATCTGGGCTGGGGAGTACGTGAATATTTTCTCCTTGCTTGTTGATCATTATGAGGTGGAGCATGTTAAAAGTCAGAAGGACCTAATGCATCCGAGTGTTTGGCGCGCAAAAATGGCCGCCTTTAAGGTAAATGAGAATATTGGCAACTGGGGCAATGCGTGGGGTATTTTTACATCGATTTTGGGGGAACGTAGGCCCGAGTTGCTTTCTGAATTTCCCATTTATCAATCACGAATTATGGGTTACTCGACAGCGTATCAAGGTAACCATTGGTTTTGTTATGACAATCTGTTCAGGAAAGAAAAGGAACATAACAAGGGTTTGACTTGGGATTGTTACGATTCTGTAACATGGGATAAAATGAAAGAATCAGGAATGTTAAAGATGCCATTGGTTGGGAGCAATGTTGTAGATTACTCCCGCCAAAATGTGGGGACGCCCTTTCGACCAAGTACGAGCACCGACGATCAGTCGAGGCCCGCAGGCAATACAGGGAGGAAGGGTTTCTGCTTTAATTTCAACAAAGGGAAATGTACCAGACCTCCGGGATCGTGTAAATTCAAACATGAGTGTAGTACGTGTGGGTCGTCCCATCCTGAGTCATCGTGCAGAGCCAGAACGGGTGAGAATGGGGGTAAGGGAGGCGCCAAACAGGTCTAAACTAGTCCGAGGGGCGCCTTTACCAACCCCGATTGATACCTTGGCAATGATTCCCTGGCTCAGTGAATACCCGGATCGTACTTCTGCTGGGGTGCTGCGGAACGGTTTTTCACATGGTTTCCGCATCCCGGTAGGGGACTTTCAGGGTGTAGGGATTTGCAAAAATCAACTTTCTGTTTTACAACATACATCTGTGGTGCAAGAAAAAATTCAGAAAGAGGTTAGCCGGGGACGGGTCGCTGGCCCGTTTAGGGTACTCCCGGTACCGGATTTTGTTTGTTCTCCGTTAGGGGTGGTCCCCAAGAAGGACCCAGGTGAGTTTCGTTTGATCCATAATTTGTCTGCTCCACACGGCCTTTCGGTGAACGACGCAATTGATCCAGAAGTTTGTGCGGTGCGATACGCATCGTTTGATGAGGCAGTAGCCATCTTGAATCGCCTGGGGCCCGGGACGTTGATGGCGAAATCAGATATCGAGTCAGCGTTCCGGTTGCTCCCGGTACACCCAGACGATCAGCGTCTTTTGGGATTCAGGTTCCGGGGGTCAATTTACATGGATAGGTGTATGCCAATGGGATGCTCTATATCATGTGCTTATTTTGAGCAATTCAGTACTTTCCTGCAATGGGTGTTCACGAAGAAAACGGGTTTCCGAAATGTAATGCACTACCTTGACGACTTTTTGTTCCTTGGTCCCGCCGGAAATCCCGAATGTGCTCAGGCCTTAGCTGAATTCTGTGTGTTGATGGGTCATTTTGGCGTGCCATTGGCACCGGGTAAAACTATGGGTCCCACGACTTGCCTCGAGTTTTTGGGGATCGAGTTGGACTCAAGGGAGGGGTGTTTCCGTTTACCAGCTAGCAAAGTGTTAAAATTCAGGGCAGCCCTCCAAGTATGTTTGAATGCATCTAAGGTTACACTGCATCAGTTGCAACAATTAGTGGGAAAGTTGAACTTTGCCTTGAGGGTGATCCCAATGGCTCGCCCTTTTTCCCGCTCAATTGCCCAAGCGATGGTTGGCCTAAAGGGGGGTCATCATCGCACGAGGTTATCGGCTGAGGTCCGCCAGGACATGCGGATTTGGTTAGCATTTTTGGCGGACTTCAATGGCCGAGTCGTCTGGAACAAGCCAGCCGTGTCCTCAGAAGAGCTTGGGCTATGGACAGATTCAGCAGGAAGCATAGGCTTTGGCGCCATCTTCGGCACAAAGTGGTCTGCTCAAAGGTGGCCCCTATGGTGGCACGAGAAGGGGCTAACGAGTAATATTGCTTTCCTTGAACTATTTCCCATTCTGGTGGCCCTGAGAACCTGGCCGGAAGGGTTCAGAGATCATTCTGTCGTGTTCTGGTCCGACAATATGACCGTGGTAGAATGCATCAATAGTCAGGCAGCCCATTGTAAATTGATCTTGAGGCTGCTCAAAGAAATTGTCCTACTGTGTATGCAACTGAACGTGGTATTCAGAGCAAAACATGTCCCAGGGGTGATGAATCAGGCTGCTGATGCACTGTCTCGTTTTCACATGCAGGCTTTCTCGGGTTTCCTTCCTTCAGCGGACCCGGAGCCGGCACCCTTCCCCGAAGCTCTCTGGTCTCTCGGTGCCCCGAACTTCGTCACCTCGTGGGAGAGAGTCTAGCACCCAGGACAAGGAAGGCATATGAAGGGGCGTTCCAGGCCTATTTAGCCTTTTTGGGGCCAGAGAGAGGGGGACTTTGGGGTCAGGAAGAGTGGGTTGTACTTTTTCTGATGTCCTTACGTAGGGCTGGGAAATCGGTGGCTACGGCCCAAAGGCATCGTGCCGCCATTTCTTTTGTTGCCAGGGCCCATGGCATCCTGGACCCAACAGCGTCTTTTACAGTACAGAAAGCGCTGCGTGGGTGGCAACGCCTAGAGGGTCGCAGAGTAGACGTAAGACGACCGATAGGTTTAGACAGGTTGTCCCAGTTACTGGCCACACTCCCTAACACATGCTCGTCCCCTTTCGAGACCTGTTTGTTCCGGACTGCATTTACGCTGGCATTTCACGGGGCTATGAGAGTTAGTGAGCTAGTTGCAAGGAACAAACAGGATGTGACGGGGGGCTTGTGCAGGGAACATGTTCAGATCAGGGGTGATGCGATGATTGTCTCCTTTCTCAGGTCCAAGACTGACCAAGATGGGAGAGGGGACTGCACGATCATTCGCAGGAACCCCGAGTCATCCATGTGTCCGGTACAGTGCTTAGAAGATTACCTAGCACGAAGGGTGGCATCATGGGGGGGGACATTGTTGAGGCATGCAGACGCCACCCCGCTGACGAGGTTTCAGTTTCAGCGGGTGCTTGCAATGGCCATTGCCGCAGCGGGCTTGGACCCGGGCGAATTTGGGACCCATTCCTTTCGAATAGGGGCTGCCACTGAGGCTACAGCCAGGGGTCTTAATGTAGAACAAGTGAAACGTGTGGGGCGCTGGTCCTCCAATTGTTATAAGAGGTACGTGCGATTGCACATGTTGTGAAGCTGTAATCATGTACTCACGCTTCTTGTCCTTTGTTTGTTTTCAGTTGCGCAAGCCTACGCGGCAGGGCGGACTGTGCAGTCGACCCAACACCAGGCCAGCGGTCGCACGTCACCGTCTGTGAGGAAGGAGGTGTGGGTCGTGGGCCACTCATACGTGAGACGGGCCGCAGACGTATTCAAAGCAGGTGACATGATTCACGTACCTGGGGAATACGGGTTCAGAGTGTCCTTCTACGGAAGGGGCGGTCTCTGTATTGACCAGTTTCAGGAATTTTTTGAGGGTTTGTTAGAGCGGATGAGGTCACCGCCGTCCATAGTCATAGTGCATTTGGGGGGCAATGATATGGTCACCACCGGTAGACGACTTCTCCTGGAGGCTATGCTTTCCACGGTAAGTTGGTTAGCGAGGAGAGTTCCGGGGTGCATAATTGCGTGGTCTCATGTGATCCCACGAAAAGTGTGGCGGGGGGCTATCTCGATCCCTGCTTTGAATCATTCTGTTAGAAAATTGAATAACAAAGTGAGTAGGTTGTTCCGTTCCAAGACATTGCATTCGATCTCGCATAGTTGTATTAATGAGGACAGTATGTATCTGGGGGATGGTGTGCATTTGTCGAGGGTGGGGAATGAGTTACTCATAGGTGACTTCCTAGCTTGGTTAAAATCGTTAAAACATGACCTTTAGGTAGGAGTTTTGTGGGGGGTCCGGATAGCCGGTCAACTATCCGGACCTGTGGCGGTAAGGTCATGATCGGTGAGCACTAATTGGTAGATCCCTATGAGTGGGCGTCACCCAACACGGATGGGAGCGCTCGGGAGAGGTGGCCATTGGCCCCTCAATGGGGAGGCGGTCCCGTCTAAGGGCGGGTCGCCGGAAGTAAAGGAAAGGCGGTCAAGGCCCCTTCCTTTGTAGGAGGGGTTACAGCCCCCTCCTGGGGGAATTTCCCGGGGCCAGTGTCATCTGCGACGGCAGATGCGGTAAGTTGTGTGGGGTGGGGGGAGGTCCACGATACCTTCTAGATACCACACACAAGTCTTCGAACGACCTTTAAATGGCGTCGAGTCTTAAGTGCCCCCGTCAAGTCAAGGGAAATTGTTAGTAGTTGCACTTGAGGTAAGCCTCTGTGCTGTCGCCCCTCCCAAGTGGGAGGGGTAAGTCTGGTTAGGGATCTTGACACCGGTTATGACCTTGCCGTTGGCCCTTAAACGTTAGGATGTACAATTTCAGTGTTTCTAGAGAATGTTTTTGTAGGATGCTAGTTCGGCTAGGAGAACCTCTGTATTAGAGAATATGTTAAGGTTAGTCAAACATCGCAATGTGATAATGAAATTGTACATAACATGAAACGTTTAATGTTTTAATTTTTTGTTTTAATAAATACGGCCGGGAGGGTCACTCCCTCCCACATCCAAAAACTTTAAGAACTGTTTCCGGTTTCCCTCCTTTTGGGGATTGTGTTGAGAGGGGGTGGCGGGTATCTCAGCCATATGGAAAGGGGCGACCACTCGGTCCCCCCGAACGTATGGCGGAGTGCCTCGATCCCCCCGGGAAGCCATTTTTGGGCGGGAGGCGCGTCTCGGCTGGTATGCCCGAAGCGGCGTAGCCGGGGCGTGCCTTTTCCCGCCCTAGAGGGGGCTGGCCTAGACACCGACGTAGCCAGCCCCGCCCTAGGGGCAGGCAGGGGCGGGTTCTCGCCCGCCCTGAAGACGGATAAAAAGAGACGCAAGACCAGAAGACGTCCTCTTGTTCTTGTGCTCCGAAGCTGCACCTCCTCGCTACCCGTGAGCTCGGGACAGAACGAAGAGCCAATTTTGACCCACCCACCAGCCCCTGAGGACAGCAAGTCGTTGTGCAATAAAGTGAATTTTTATAAGTATGTTTTACGTTTCGTTTACAGGCTGTGAAAGTATCAGTTTGTTGTTGATCATAATAAAGTATGGTGAATGTCGTGTAAGTTGTTACGATTAAAATGATTTGATGTAGTGTTGCATTTTAAGCATGTTCTTTTGGTCGTAGCGACCAATGTTTTCTTAGGTTTGAGTAGGAATTGTCGTATTTATTTTTGGTAGGCGGTAAGGTCATGATCGGTGAGCACTAATTGGTAGATCCCTATGAGTGGGCGTCACCCAACACGGATGGGAGCGCTCGGGAGAGGTGGCCATTGGCCCCTCAATGGGGAGGCGGTCCCGTCTAAGGGCGGGTCGCCGGAAGTAAAGGAAAGGCGGTCAAGGCCCCTTCCTTTGTAGGAGGGGTTACAGCCCCCTCCTGGGGGAATTTCCCGGGGCCAGTGTCATCTGCGACGGCAGATGCGGTAAGTTGTGTGGGGTGGGGGGAGGTCCACGATACCTTCTAGATACCACACACAAGTCTTCGAACGACCTTTAAATGGCGTCGAGTCTTAAGTGCCCCCGTCAAGTCAAGGGAAATTGTTAGTAGTTGCACTTGAGGTAAGCCTCTGTGCTGTCGCCCCTCCCAAGTGGGAGGGGTAAGTCTGGTTAGGGATCTTGACACCGGTTATGACCTTGCCGTTGGCCCTTAAACGTTAGGATGTACAATTTCAGTGTTTCTAGAGAATGTTTTTGTAGGATGCTAGTTCGGCTAGGAGAACCTCTGTATTAGAGAATATGTTAAGGTTAGCCAAACATCGCAATGTGATAATGAAATTGTACATAACATGAAACGTTTAATGTTTTAATTTTTTGTTTTAATAAATACGGCCGGGAGGGTCACTCCCTCCCACATCCAAAAACTTTAAGAACTGTTTCCGGTTTCCCTCCTTTTGGGGATTGTGTTGAGAGGGGGTGGCGGGTATCTCAGCCATATGATTCAAAATGTCAATTGGATCGTGCCTCATGTTGAATAACCACTTTTTAAACCCTCACAGTGACCAAAATTCCCATTTTTACAGAGTTTTGCTTACTCAAAAGCTTCAATTTTGACCCGTTTCAGGCACAGAAATGACTTTAAACACACTTATTTTAGTTGACAAAGTCATAATTCACATCCAACAGTCATTTACAGTCAAAAGATTAAATGTTAAAATTTCATCCTTATTGACCATTTTGGGATAGTTCGACATGTCCGGAGTCATCGTTTTTCATCCGAAAATTGATTTTTTGGACTGTACCAAAAATGATTCAAAATGTCAATTGGATCGTGCCTCATGTTGAATAACCACTTTTTAAACCCTCACAGTGACCAAAATTGCCATTTTTACAGAGTTTTGCTTACTCAAAAGCTTCAATTTTGACCCGTTTCAGGCACAGAAATGACTTTAAACGCACTTATTTTAGTTGACAAAGTCATAATTCACATCCAACAGTCATTTACAGTCAAAAGATTAAATGTTAAAATTTCATCCATTTTGACCTTTTTGGGATCGTTCGACATGTCCGGAGTCATCGTTTTTCATTCAAAAATTGATTTTTTGGACTGTACCAAAATTGATTCAAAATGTCAATTGGATCGTGCCTCATGTTGAATAACCACTTTTTAAACCCTCAGAGTGACCAAAATTGCCATTTTTACAGAGTTTTGCTTACTCAAAAGCTTCAATTTTGACCCGTTTCAGGCACAGAAACGACTTTAAACACACTTATTTTAGTTGACAAAGTCATAATTCACATCCAACAGTCATTTACAGTCAAAAGATTAAATGTTAACATTTCATCCATATTGACCATTTTGGGATCGTTCGACATGTCCGGAGTCATCGTTTTTCATCCGAAAATTGATTTTTTGGACTGTACCAAAAATGATTCAAAATGTCAATTGGATCGTGCCTCATGTTGAATAACCACTTTTTAAACCCTCAGAGTGACCAAAATTGCCATTTTTACAGAGTTTTGCTTACTCAAAAGCTTCAATTTTGACCCGTTTCAGGCACAGAAATGACTTTAAACACACTTATTTTAGTTGACAAAGTCATAATTCACATCCAACAGTCATTTACAGTCAAAAGATTAAATGTTAAAATTTCATCCATATTGACCATTTTGGGATAGTTCGACATGTCCGGAGTCATCGTTTTTCATCCGAAAATTGATTTTTTGGACTGTACCAAAAATGATTCAAAATGTCAATTGGATCGTGCCTCATGTTGAATAACCACTTTTTAAACCCTCAGAGTGACCAAAATTGCCATTTTTACAGAGTTTTGCTTACTCAAAAGCTTCAATTTTGACCCGTTTCAGGCACAGAAATGACTTTAAACACACTTATTTTAGTTGACAAAGTCATAATTCACATCTAACAGTCATTTACAGTCAAAAGATTAAATGTTAAAATTTCATCCATATTGACCATTTTGGGATAGTTCGACATGTCCGGAGTCATCGTTTTTCATCCGAAAATTGATTTTTTGGACTGTACCAAAAATGATTCAAAATGTCAATTGGATCGTGCCTCATGTTGAATAACCACTTTTTAAACCCTCACAGTGACCAAAATTGCCATTTTTACAGAGTTTTGCTTACTCAAAAGCTTCAATTTTGACCCGTTTCAGGCACAGAAATGACTTTAAACACACTTATTTTAGTTGACAAAGTCATAATTCACATCCAACAGTCATTTACAGTCAAAAGATTAAATGTTAAAATTTCATCCATTTTGACCTTTTTGGGATTGTTCGACATGTCCGGAGTCATCGTTTTTCATCCGAAAATTGATTTTTTGGACTGTACCAAAAATGATTCAAAATTTCAATTGGATCGTGCCTCATGTTGAATAACCACTTTTTAAACCCTCAGAGTGACCAAAATTGCCATTTTTACAGAGTTTTGCTTACTCAAAAGCTTCAATTTTGACCCGTTTCAGGCACAGAAATGACTTTAAACACACTTATTTTAGTTGACAAAGTCATAATTCACATCCAACAGTCATTTACAGTCAAAAGATTAAATGTTAAAATCTCATCCATATTGACCATTTTGGGATAGTTCGACATGTCCGGAGTCATCGTTTTTCATCCGAAAATTGATTTTTTGGACTGTACCAAAAATGATTCAAAATGTCAATTGGATCGTGCCTCATGTTGAATAACCACTTTTTAAACCCTCACAGTGACCAAAATTGCCATTTTTACAGAGTTTTGCTTACTCAAAAGCTTCAATTTTGACCCTTTTGAGGCACAGAAATGACTTTACACACACTTATTTTAGTTGACAAAGTCCTAATTCACATCCAACAGTCATTAAGAGTCAAAAGATTAAATGTTAAAATTTCATCCATATTAACCATTTTGGGATAGTTCGACATGTCCGGAGTCATCGTTTTTCATCCGAAAATTGATTTTTTGGACTGTACCAAAAATGATTCAAAATGTCAATTGGATCGTGCCTCATGTTGAATAACCACTTTTTAAACCCTCAGAGTGACCAAAATTGCCATTTTTACAGAGTTTTGCTTACTCAAAAGCTTCAATTTTGACCCGTTTCTGGCACAGAAATGACTTTAAACACACTTATTTTAGTTGACAAAGTCATAATTCACATCCAACAGTCATTTACAGTCAAAAGATTAAATGTTAAAATTTCATCCATTTTGACCTTTTTGGGATCGTTCGACATGTCCGGAGTCATCGTTTTTCATCCGAAAATTGATTTTTTGGACTGTACCAAAAATGATTCAAAATGTCAATTGGATCGTGCCTCATGTTGAATAACCACTTTTTAAACCCTCAGAGTGACCAAAATTGCCATTTTTACAGAGTTTTGCTTACTCAAAAGCTTCAATTTTGACCCGTTTCAGGCACAGAAATGACTTTAAACACACTTATTTTAGTTGACAAAGTCATAATTCACATCCAACAGTCATTTACAGTCAAAAGATTAAATGTTAAAATTTCATCCATTTTGACCTTTTTGGGATTGTTCGACATGTCCGGAGTCATCGTTTTTCATCCGAAAATTGATTTTTTGGACTGTACCAAAAATGATTCAAAATTTCAATTGGATCGTGCCTCATGTTGAATAACCACTTTTTAAACCCTCAGAGTGACCAAAATTGCCATTTTTACAGAGTTTTGCTTACTCAAAAGCTTCAATTTTGACCCGTTTGAGGCACAGAAATGACTTTAAACACACTTAGTTTAGTTGACAAAGTCATAATTCACATCCAACAGTCATTTAGAATCAAAAGATTAAATGTTAAAATTTCATCCATATTGATCATTTTGGGATAGTTCGACATGTCCGGAGTCATCGTTTTTCATCCGAAAATTGATTTTTTGGACTGTACCAAAAATGATTCAAAATGTCAATTGGATCGTGCCTCATGTTGAATAACCACTTTTTAAACCCTCACAGTGACCAAAATTCCCATTTTTACAGAGTTTTGCTTACTCAAAAGCTTCAATTTTGACCCGTTTCAGGCACAGAAATGACTTTAAACACACTTATTTTAGTTGACAAAGTCATAATTCACATCCAACAGTCATTTACAGTCAAAAGATTAAATGTTAAAATTTCATCCATATTGACCATTTTGGGATAGTTCGACATGTCCGGAGTCATCGTTTTTCATCCGAAAATTGATTTTTTGGACTGTACCAAAAATGATTCAAAATGTCAATTGGATCGTGCCTCATGTTGAATAACCACTTTTTAAACCCTCAGAGTGACCAAAATTGCCATTTTTACAGAGTTTTGCTTACTCAAAAGCTTCAATTTTGACCCGTTTCAGGCACAGAAATGACTTTAAACACACTTATTTTAGTTGACAAAGTCATAATTCACATCTAACAGTCATTTACAGTCAAAAGATTAAATGTTAAAATTTCATCCATATTGACCATTTTGGGATAGTTCGACATGTCCGGAGTCATCGTTTTTCATCCGAAAATTGATTTTTTGGACTGTACCAAAAATGATTCAAAATGTCAATTGGATCGTGCCTCATGTTGAATAACCACTTTTTAAACCCTCACAGTGACCAAAATTGCCATTTTTACAGAGTTTTGCTTACTCAAAAGCTTCAATTTTGACCCGTTTCAGGCACAGAAATGACTTTAAACACACTTATTTTAGTTGACAAAGTCATAATTCACATCCAACAGTCATTTACAGTCAAAAGATTAAATGTTAAAATTTCATCCATTTTGACCTTTTTGGGATTGTTCGACATGTCCGGAGTCATCGTTTTTCATCCGAAAATTGATTTTTTGGACTGTACCAAAAATGATTCAAAATTTCAATTGGATCGTGCCTCATGTTGAATAACCACTTTTTAAACCCTCAGAGTGACCAAAATTGCCATTTTTACAGAGTTTTGCTTACTCAAAAGCTTCAATTTTGACCCGTTTCAGGCACAGAAATGACTTTAAACACACTTATTTTAGTTGACAAAGTCATAATTCACATCCAACAGTCATTTACAGTCAAAAGATTAAATGTTAAAATCTCATCCATATTGACCATTTTGGGATAGTTCGACATGTCCGGAGTCATCGTTTTTCATCCGAAAATTGATTTTTTTGGACTGTACCAAAAATGATTCAAAATGTCAATTGGATCGTGCCTCATGTTGAATAACCACTTTTTAAACCCTCACAGTGACCAAAATTGCCATTTTTACAGAGTTTTGCTTACTCAAAAGCTTCAATTTTGACCCTTTTGAGGCACAGAAATGACTTTACACACACTTATTTTAGTTGACAAAGTCCTAATTCACATCCAACAGTCATTAAGAGTCAAAAGATTAAATGTTAAAATTTCATCCATATTAACCATTTTGGGATAGTTCGACATGTCCGGAGTCATCGTTTTTCATCCGAAAATTGATTTTTTGGACTGTACCAAAAATGATTCAAAATGTCAATTGGATCGTGCCTCATGTTGAATAACCACTTTTTAAACCCTCAGAGTGACCAAAATTGCCATTTTTACAGAGTTTTGCTTACTCAAAAGCTTCAATTTTGACCCGTTTCAGGCACAGAAATGACTTTAAACACACTTATTTTAGTTGACAAAGTCATAATTCACATCCAACAGTCATTTACAGTCAAAAGATTAAATGTTAAAATTTCATCCATTTTGACCTTTTTGGGATTGTTCGACATGTCCGGAGTCATCGTTTTTCATCCGAAAATTGATTTTTTGGACTGTACCAAAAATGATTCAAAATTTCAATTGGATCGTGCCTCATGTTGAATAACCACTTTTTAAACCCTCAGAGTGACCAAAATTGCCATTTTTACAGAGTTTTGCTTACTCAAAAGCTTCAATTTTGACCCGTTTGAGGCACAGAAATGACTTTAAACACACTTAGTTTAGTTGACAAAGTCATAATTCACATCCAACAGTCATTTAGAATCAAAAGATTAAATGTTAAAATTTCATCCATATTGATCATTTTGGGATAGTTCGACATGTCCGGAGTCATCGTTTTTCATCCGAAAATTGATTTTTTGGACTGTACCAAAAATGATTCAAAATGTCAATTGGATCGTGCCTCATGTTGAATAACCACTTTTTAAACCCTCACAGTGACCAAAATTCCCATTTTTACAGAGTTTTGCTTACTCAAAAGCTTCAATTTTGACCCGTTTCAGGCACAGAAATGACTTTAAACACACTTATTTTAGTTGACAAAGTCATAATTCACATCCAACAGTCATTTACAGTCAAAAGATTAAATGTTAAAATTTCATCCATATTGACCATTTTGGGATAGTTCGACATGTCCGGAGTCATCGTTTTTCATCCGAAAATTGATTTTTTGGACTGTACCAAAAATGATTCAAAATGTCAATTGGATCGTGCCTCATGTTGAATAACCACTTTTTAAACCCTCACAGTGACCAAAATTGCCATTTTTACAGAGTTTTGCTTACTCAAAAGCTTCAATTTTGACCCGTTTCAGGCACAGAAATGACTTTAAACGCACTTATTTTAGTTGACAAAGTCATAATTCACATCCAACAGTCATTTACAGTCAAAAGATTAAATGTTAAAATTTCATCCATTTTGACCTTTTTGGGATCGTTCGACATGTCCGGAGTCATCGTTTTTCATTCAAAAATTGATTTTTTGGACTGTACCAAAATTGATTCAAAATGTCAATTGGATCGTGCCTCATGTTGAATAACCACTTTTTAAACCCTCAGAGTGACCAAAATTGCCATTTTTACAGAGTTTTGCTTACTCAAAAGCTTCAATTTTGACCCGTTTCAGGCACAGAAACGACTTTAAACACACTTATTTTAGTTGACAAAGTCATAATTCACATCCAACAGTCATTTACAGTCAAAAGATTAAATGTTAACATTTCATCCATATTGACCATTTTGGGATCGTTCGACATGTCCGGAGTCATCGTTTTTCATCCGAAAATTGATTTTTTGGACTGTACCAAAAATGATTCAAAATGTCAATTGGATCGTGCCTCATGTTGAATAACCACTTTTTAAACCCTCAGAGTGACCAAAATTGCCATTTTTACAGAGTTTTGCTTACTCAAAAGCTTCAATTTTGACCCGTTTCAGGCACAGAAATGACTTTAAACGCACTTATTTTAGTTGACAAAGTCATAATTCACATCCAACAGTCATTTACAGTCAAAAGATTAAATGTTAAAATTTCATCCATATTGACCTTTTTGGGATCGTTCGACATGTCCGGAGTCATCGTTTTTCATCCGAAAATTGATTTTTTGGACTGTACCAAAAATGATTCGAAATGTCAATTGGATCGTGCCTCATGTTGAATAACCACTTTTTAAACCCTCAGAGTGACCAAAATTGCCATTTTTACAGAGTTTTGCTTACTCAAAAGCTTCAATTTTGACCCGTTTCAGGCACAGAAATGACTTTAAACACACTTATTTTAGTTGACAAAGTCATAATTCACATCTAACAGTCATTTACAGTCAAAAGATTAAATGTTAAAATTTCATCCATATTGACCATTTTGGGATAGTTCGACATGTCCGGAGTCATCGTTTTTCATCCGAAAATTGATTTTTTGGACTGTACCAAAAATGATACAAAATGTCAATTGGATCGTGCCTCATGTTGAATAACCACTTTTTAAACCCTCACAGTGACCAAAATTGCCATTTTTACAGAGTTTTGCTTACTCAAAAGCTTCAATTTTGACCCGTTTCAGGCACAGAAATGACTTTAAACACACTTATTTTAGTTGACAAAGTCATAATTCACATCCAACAGTCATTTACAGTCAAAAGATTAAATGTTAAAATTTCATCCATATTGACCATTTTGGGATAGTTCGACATGTCCGGAGTCATCGTTTTTCATCCGAAAATTGATTTTTTGGACTGTACCAAAAATGATTCAAAATGTCAATTGGATCGTGCCTCATGTTGAATAACCACTTTTTAAACCCTCAGAGTGACCAAAATTGCCATTTTTACAGAGTTTTGCTTACTCAAAAGCTTCAATTTTGACCCGTTTCAGGCACAGAAATGACTTTAAACACACTTATTTTAGTTGACAAAGTCATAATTCACATCTAACAGTCATTTACAGTCAAAAGATTAAATTTTAAAATTTCATCCATATTGACCATTTTGGGATAGTTCGACATGTCCGGAGTCATCGTTTTTCATCCGAAAATTGATTTTTTGGACTGTACCAAAAATGATTCAAAATGTCAATTGGATCGTGCCTCATGTTGAATAACCACTTTTTAAACCCTCACAGTGACCAAAATTGCCATTTTTACAGAGTTTTGCTTACTCAAAAGCTTCAATTTTGACCCGTTTCAGGCACAGAAATGACTTTAAACACACTTATTTTAGTTGACAAAGTCATAATTCACATCCAACAGTCATTTACAGTCAAAAGATTAAATGTTAAAATTTCATCCATTTTGACCTTTTTGGGATTGTTCGACATGTCCGGAGTCATCGTTTTTCATCCGAAAATTGATTTTTTGGACTGTACCAAAAATGATTCAAAATTTCAATTGGATCGTGCCTCATGTTGAATAACCACTTTTTAAACCCTCAGAGTGACCAAAATTGCCATTTTTACAGAGTTTTGCTTACTCAAAAGCTTCAATTTTGACCCGTTTCAGGCAAAGAAATGACTTTAAACACACTTATTTTAGTTGACAAAGTCATAATTCACATCCAACAGTCATTTACAGTCAAAAGATTAAATGTTAAAATCTCATCCATATTGACCATTTTGGGATAGTTCGACATGTCCGGAGTCATCGTTTTTCATCCGAAAATTGATTTTTTGGACTGTACCAAAAATGATTCAAAATGTCAATTGGATCGTGCCTCATGTTGAATAACCACTTTTTAAACCCTCACAGTGACCAAAATTGCCATTTTTACAGAGTTTTGCTTACTCAAAAGCTTCAATTTTGACCCTTTTGAGGCACAGAAATGACTTTACACACACTTATTTTAGTTGACAAAGTCCTAATTCACATCCAACAGTCATTAAGAGTCAAAAGATTAAATGTTAAAATTTCATCCATATTAACCATTTTGGGATAGTTCGACATGTCCGGAGTCATCGTTTTTCATCCGAAAATTGATTTTTTGGACTGTACCAAAAATGATTCAAAATGTCAATTGGATCGTGCCTCATGTTGAATAACCACTTTTTAAACCCTCACAGTGACCAAAATTGCCATTTTTACAGAGTTTTGCTTACTCAAAAGCTTCAATTTTGACCCTTTTGAGGCACAGAAATGACTTTACACACACTTATTTTAGTTGACAAAGTCCTAATTCACATCCAACAGTCATTAAGAGTCAAAAGATTAAATGTTAAAATTTCATCCATATTAACCATTTTGGGATAGTTCGACATGTCCGGAGTCATCGTTTTTCATCCGAAAATTGATTTTTTGGACTGTACCAAAAATGATTCAAAATGTCAATTGGATCGTGCCTCATGTTGAATAACCACTTTTTAAACCCTCAGAGTGACCAAAATTGCCATTTTTACAGAGTTTTGCTTACTCAAAAGCTTCAATTTTGACCCGTTTCAGGCACAGAAATGACTTTAAACACACTTATTTTAGTTGACAAAGTCATAATTCACATCCAACAGTCATTTACAGTCAAAAGATTAAATGTTAAAATCTCATCCATATTGACCATTTTGGGATAGTTCGACATGTCCGGAGTCATCGTTTTTCATCCGAAAATTGATTTTTTGGACTGTACCAAAAATGATTCAAAATGTCAATTGGATCGTGCCTCATGTTGAATAACCACTTTTTAAACCCTCACAGTGACCAAAATTGCCATTTTTACAGAGTTTTGCTTACTCAAAAGCTTCAATTTTGACCCTTTTGAGGCACAGAAATGACTTTACACACACTTATTTTAGTTGACAAAGTCCTAATTCACATCCAACAGTCATTAAGAGTCAAAAGATTAAATGTTAAAATTTCATCCATATTAACCATTTTGGGATAGTTCGACATGTCCGGAGTCATCGTTTTTCATCCGAAAATTGATTTTTTGGACTGTACCAAAAATGATTCAAAATGTCAATTGGATCGTGCCTCATGTTGAATAACCACTTTTTAAACCCTCAGAGTGACCAAAATTGCCATTTTTACAGAGTTTTGCTTACTCAAAAGCTTCAATTTTGACCCGTTTCAGGCACAGAAATGACTTTAAACACACTTATTTTAGTTGACAAAGTCATAATTCACATCCAACAGTCATTTACAGTCAAAAGATTAAATGTTAAAATTTCATCCATTTTGACCTTTTTGGGATTGTTCGACATGTCCGGAGTCATCGTTTTTCATCCGAAAATTGATTTTTTGGACTGTACCAAAAATGATTCAAAATTTCAATTGGATCGTGCCTCATGTTGAATAACCACTTTTTAAACCCTCAGAGTGACCAAAATTGCCATTTTTACAGAGTTTTGCTTACTCAAAAGCTTCAATTTTGACCCGTTTGAGGCACAGAAATGACTTTAAACACACTTAGTTTAGTTGACAAAGTCATAATTCACATCCAACAGTCATTTAGAATCAAAAGATTAAATGTTAAAATTTCATCCATATTGATCATTTTGGGATAGTTCGACATGTCCGGAGTCATCGTTTTTCATCCGAAAATTGATTTTTTGGACTGTACCAAAAATGATTCGAAATGTCAATTGGATCGTGCCTCATGTTGAATAACCACTTTTTAAACCCTCAGAGTGACCAAAATTGCCATTTTTACAGAGTTTTGCTTACTCAAAAGCTTCAATTTTGACCCGTTTCAGGCACAGAAATGACTTTAAACACACTTATTTTAGTTGACAAAGTCATAATTCACATCTAACAGTCATTTACAGTCAAAAGATTAAATGTTAAAATTTCATCCATATTGACCATTTTGGGATAGTTCGACATGTCCGGAGTCATCGTTTTTCATCCGAAAATTGATTTTTTGGACTGTACCAAAAATGATACAAAATGTCAATTGGATCGTGCCTCATGTTGAATAACCACTTTTTAAACCCTCACAGTGACCAAAATTGCCATTTTTACAGAGTTTTGCTTACTCAAAAGCTTCAATTTTGACCCCTTTGAGGCACAGAAATGACTTTAAACACACTTAGTTTAGTTGACAAAGTCATAATTCACATCCAACAGTCATTTAGAATCAAAAGATTAAATGTTAAAATTTCATCCATATTGACCATTTTGGGATAGTTCGACATGTCCGGAGTCATCGTTTTTCATCCGAAAATTGATTTTTTGGACTGTACCAAAAATGATTCAAAATGTCAATTGGATCGTGCCTCATGTTGAATAACCACTTTTTAAACCCTCACAGTGACCAAAATTGCCATTTTTACAGAGTTTTGCTTACTCAAAAGCTTCAATTTTGACCCGTTTCAGGCACAGAAATGACTTTAAACACACTTATTTTAGTTGACAAAGTCATAATTCACATCCAACAGTCATTTACAGTCAAAAGATTAAATGTTAAAATTTCATCCATATTGACCATTTTGGGATAGTTCGACATGTCCGGAGTCATCGTTTTTCATCCGAAAATTGATTTTTTGGACTGTACCAAAAATGATTCAAAATGTCAATTGGATCGTGCCTCATGTTGAATAACCACTTTTTAAACCCTCAGAGTGACCAAAATTGCCATTTTTACAGAGTTTTGCTTACTCAAAAGCTTCAATTTTGACCCGTTTCAGGCACAGAAATGACTTTAAACACACTTATTTTAGTTGACAAAGTCATAATTCACATCTAACAGTCATTTACAGTCAAAAGATTAAATGTTAAAATTTCATCCATATTGACCATTTTGGGATAGTTCGACATGTCCGGAGTCATCGTTTTTCATCCGAAAATTGATTTTTTGGACTGTACCAAAAATGATTCAAAATGTCAATTGGATCGTGCCTCATGTTGAATAACCACTTTTTAAACCCTCACAGTGACCAAAATTGCCATTTTTACAGAGTTTTGCTTACTCAAAAGCTTCAATTTTGACCCGTTTCAGGCACAGAAATGACTTTAAACACACTTATTTTAGTTGACAAAGTCATAATTCACATCCAACAGTCATTTACAGTCAAAAGATTAAATGTTAAAATTTCATCCATTTTGACCTTTTTGGGATTGTTCGACATGTCCGGAGTCATCGTTTTTCATCCGAAAATTGATTTTTTGGACTGTACCAAAAATGATTCAAAATTTCAATTGGATCGTGCCTCATGTTGAATAACCACTTTTTAAACCCTCAGAGTGACCAAAATTGCCATTTTTACAGAGTTTTGCTTACTCAAAAGCTTCAATTTTGACCCGTTTCAGGCACAGAAATGACTTTAAACACACTTATTTTAGTTGACAAAGTCATAATTCACATCCAACAGTCATTTACAGTCAAAAGATTAAATGTTAAAATCTCATCCATATTGACCATTTTGGGATAGTTCGACATGTCCGGAGTCATCGTTTTTCATCCGAAAATTGATTTTTTGGACTGTACCAAAAATGATTCAAAATGTCAATTGGATCGTGCCTCATGTTGAATAACCACTTTTTAAACCCTCACAGTGACCAAAATTGCCATTTTTACAGAGTTTTGCTTACTCAAAAGCTTCAATTTTGACCCTTTTGAGGCACAGAAATGACTTTACACACACTTATTTTAGTTGACAAAGTCCTAATTCACATCCAACAGTCATTAAGAGTCAAAAGATTAAATGTTAAAATTTCATCCATATTAACCATTTTGGGATAGTTCGACATGTCCGGAGTCATCGTTTTTCATCCGAAAATTGATTTTTTGGACTGTACCAAAAATGATTCAAAATGTCAATTGGATCGTGCCTCATGTTGAATAACCACTTTTTAAACCCTCAGAGTGACCAAAATTGCCATTTTTACAGAGTTTTGCTTACTCAAAAGCTTCAATTTTGACCCGTTTCAGGCACAGAAATGACTTTAAACACACTTATTTTAGTTGACAAAGTCATAATTCACATCCAACAGTCATTTACAGTCAAAAGATTAAATGTTAAAATTTCATCCATATTGACCATTTTGGGATAGTTCGACATGTCCGGAGTCATCGTTTTTCATCCGAAAATTGATTTTTTGGACTGTACCAAAAATGATTCAAAATGTCAATTGGATCGTGCCTCATGTTGAATAACCACTTTTTAAACCCTCACAGTGACCAAAATTGCCATTTTTACAGAGTTTTGCTTACTCAAAAGCTTCAATTTTGACCCGTTTCAGGCACAGAAATGACTTTAAACGCACTTATTTTAGTTGACAAAGTCATAATTCACATCCAACAGTCATTTACAGTCAAAAGATTAAATGTTAAAATTTCATCCATTTTGACCTTTTTGGGATCGTTCGACATGTCCGGAGTCATCGTTTTTCATTCAAAAATTGATTTTTTGGACTGTACCAAAATTGATTCAAAATGTCAATTGGATCGTGCCTCATGTTGAATAACCACTTTTTAAACCCTCAGAGTGACCAAAATTGCCATTTTTACAGAGTTTTGCTTACTCAAAAGCTTCAATTTTGACCCGTTTCAGGCACAGAAACGACTTTAAACACACTTATTTTAGTTGACAAAGTCATAATTCACATCCAACAGTCATTTACAGTCAAAAGATTAAATGTTAACATTTCATCCATATTGACCATTTTGGGATCGTTCGACATGTCCGGAGTCATCGTTTTTCATCCGAAAATTGATTTTTTGGACTGTACCAAAAATGATTCAAAATGTCAATTGGATCGTGCCTCATGTTGAATAACCACTTTTTAAACCCTCAGAGTGACCAAAATTGCCATTTTTACAGAGTTTTGCTTACTCAAAAGCTTCAATTTTGACCCGTTTCAGGCACAGAAATGACTTTAAACGCACTTATTTTAGTTGACAAAGTCATAATTCACATCCAACAGTCATTTACAGTCAAAAGATTAAATGTTAAAATTTCATCCATATTGACCTTTTTGGGATCGTTCGACATGTCCGGAGTCATCGTTTTTCATCCGAAAATTGATTTTTTGGACTGTACCAAAAATGATTCGAAATGTCAATTGGATCGTGCCTCATGTTGAATAACCACTTTTTAAACCCTCAGAGTGACCAAAATTGCCATTTTTACAGAGTTTTGCTTACTCAAAAGCTTCAATTTTGACCCGTTTCAGGCACAGAAATGACTTTAAACACACTTATTTTAGTTGACAAAGTCATAATTCACATCTAACAGTCATTTACAGTCAAAAGATTAAATGTTAAAATTTCATCCATATTGACCATTTTGGGATAGTTCGACATGTCCGGAGTCATCGTTTTTCATCCGAAAATTGATTTTTTGGACTGTACCAAAAATGATACAAAATGTCAATTGGATCGTGCCTCATGTTGAATAACCACTTTTTAAACCCTCACAGTGACCAAAATTGCCATTTTTACAGAGTTTTGCTTACTCAAAAGCTTCAATTTTGACCCGTTTCAGGCACAGAAATGACTTTAAACACACTTATTTTAGTTGACAAAGTCATAATTCACATCCAACAGTCATTTACAGTCAAAAGATTAAATGTTAAAATTTCATCCATATTGACCATTTTGGGATAGTTCGACATGTCCGGAGTCATCGTTTTTCATCCGAAAATTGATTTTTTGGACTGTACCAAAAATGATTCAAAATGTCAATTGGATCGTGCCTCATGTTGAATAACCACTTTTTAAACCCTCAGAGTGACCAAAATTGCCATTTTTACAGAGTTTTGCTTACTCAAAAGCTTCAATTTTGACCCGTTTCAGGCACAGAAATGACTTTAAACACACTTATTTTAGTTGACAAAGTCATAATTCACATCTAACAGTCATTTACAGTCAAAAGATTAAATGTTAAAATTTCATCCATATTGACCAATTTGGGATAGTTCGACATGTCCGGAGTCATCGTTTTTCATCCGAAAATTGATTTTTTGGACTGTACCAAAAATGATTCAAAATGTCAATTGGATCGTGCCTCATGTTGAATAACCACTTTTTAAACCCTCACAGTGACCAAAATTGCCATTTTTACAGAGTTTTGCTTACTCAAAAGCTTCAATTTTGACCCGTTTCAGGCACAGAAATGACTTTAAACACACTTATTTTAGTTGACAAAGTCATAATTCACATCCAACAGTCATTTACAGTCAAAAGATTAAATGTTAAAATTTCATCCATTTTGACCTTTTTGGGATTGTTCGACATGTCCGGAGTCATCGTTTTTCATCCGAAAATTGATTTTTTGGACTGTACCAAAAATGATTCAAAATTTCAATTGGATCGTGCCTCATGTTGAATAACCACTTTTTAAACCCTCAGAGTGACCAAAATTGCCATTTTTACAGAGTTTTGCTTACTCAAAAGCTTCAATTTTGACCCGTTTCAGGCACAGAAATGACTTTAAACACACTTATTTTAGTTGACAAAGTCATAATTCACATCCAACAGTCATTTACAGTCAAAAGATTAAATGTTAAAATCTCATCCATATTGACCATTTTGGGATAGTTCGACATGTCCGGAGTCATCGTTTTTCATCCGAAAATTGATTTTTTGGACTGTACCAAAAATGATTCAAAATGTCAATTGGATCGTGCCTCATGTTGAATAACCACTTTTTAAACCCTCACAGTGACCAAAATTGCCATTTTTACAGAGTTTTGCTTACTCAAAAGCTTCAATTTTGACCCTTTTGAGGCACAGAAATGACTTTACACACACTTATTTTAGTTGACAAAGTCCTAATTCACATCCAACAGTCATTAAGAGTCAAAAGATTAAATGTTAAAATTTCATCCATATTAACCATTTTGGGATAGTTCGACATGTCCGGAGTCATCGTTTTTCATCCGAAAATTGATTTTTTGGACTGTACCAAAAATGATTCAAAATGTCAATTGGATCGTGCCTCATGTTGAATAACCACTTTTTAAACCCTCAGAGTGACCAAAATTCCCATTTTTACAGAGTTTTGCTTACTCAAAAGCTTCAATTTTGACCCGTTTCAGGCACAGAAATGACTTTAAACACACTTATTTTAGTTGACAAAGTCATAATTCACATCCAACAGTCATTTACAGTCAAAAGATTAAATGTTAAAATTTCATCCATTTTGACCTTTTTGGGATCGTTCGACATGTCCGGAGTCATCGTTTTTCATCCGAAAATTGATTTTTTGGACTGTACCAAAAATGATTCAAAATGTCAATTGGATCGTGCCTCATGTTGAATAACCACTTTTTAAACCCTCAGAGTGACCAAAATTGCCATTTTTACAGAGTTTTGCTTACTCAGAAGCTTCAATTTTGACCCGTTTCAGGCACAGAAATGACTTTAAACACACTTATTTTAGTTGACAAAGTCATAATTCACATCCAACAGTCATTTACAGTCAAAAGATTAAATGTTAAAATTTCATCCATTTTGACCCTTTTGGGATCGTTCGACATGTCCGGAGTCATCGTTTTTCATTCGAAAATTGATTTTTCGGACTGTACCAAAAATGATTCAAAATGTCAATTGGATCGTGCCTCATGTTGAATAACCACTTTTTAAACCCTCAGAGTGACCAAAATTGCCATTTTTACAGAGTTTTGCTTACTCAAAAGCTTCAATTTTGACCCGTTTCAGGCACAGAAATGACTTTAAACACACTTATTTTAGTTGACAAAGTCATAATTCACATCCAACAGTCATTTAGAATCAAAAGATTAAATGTTAAAATTTCATCCATATTGACCATTTTGGGATAGTTCGACATGTCCGGAGTCATCGTTTTTCATCCGAAAATTGATTTTTTGGACTGTACCAAAAATGATTCAAAATGTCAATTGGATCGTGCCTCATGTTGAATAACCACTTTTTAAACCCTCACAGTGACCAAAATTCCCATTTTTACAGAGTTTTGCTTACTCAAAAGCTTCAATTTTGACCCGTTTGAGGCACAGAAATGACTTTAAACACACTTAGTTTAGTTGACAAAGTCATAATTCACATCCAACAGTCATTTAGAATCAAAAGATTAAATGTTAAAATTTCATCCATATTGATCATTTTGGGATAGTTCGACATGTCCGGAGTCATCGTTTTTCATCCGAAAATTGATTTTTTGGACTGTACCAAAAATGATTCAAAATGTCAATTGGATCGTGCCTCATGTTGAATAACCACTTTTTAAACCCTCACAGTGACCAAAATTCCCATTTTTACAGAGTTTTGCTTACTCAAAAGCTTCAATTTTGACCCGTTTCAGGCACAGAAATGACTTTAAACACACTTATTTTAGTTGACAAAGTCATAATTCACATCCAACAGTCATTTACAGTCAAAAGATTAAATGTTAAAATTTCATCCATATTGACCATTTTGGGATAGTTCGACATGTCCGGAGTCATCGTTTTTCATCCGAAAATTGATTTTTTGGACTGTACCAAAAATGATTCAAAATGTCAATTGGATCGTGCCTCATGTTGAATAACCACTTTTTAAACCCTCACAGTGACCAAAATTGCCATTTTTACAGAGTTTTGCTTACTCAAAAGCTTCAATTTTGACCCGTTTCAGGCACAGAAATGACTTTAAACGCACTTATTTTAGTTGACAAAGTCATAATTCACATCCAACAGTCATTTACAGTCAAAAGATTAAATGTTAAAATTTCATCCATTTTGACCTTTTTGGGATCGTTCGACATGTCCGGAGTCATCGTTTTTCATTCAAAAATTGATTTTTTGGACTGTACCAAAATTGATTCAAAATGTCAATTGGATCGTGCCTCATGTTGAATAACCACTTTTTAAACCCTCAGAGTGACCAAAATTGCCATTTTTACAGAGTTTTGCTTACTCAAAAGCTTCAATTTTGACCCGTTTCAGGCACAGAAACGACTTTAAACACACTTATTTTAGTTGACAAAGTCATAATTCACATCCAACAGTCATTTACAGTCAAAAGATTAAATGTTAACATTTCATCCATATTGACCATTTTGGGATCGTTCGACATGTCCGGAGTCATCGTTTTTCATCCGAAAATTGATTTTTTGGACTGTACCAAAAATGATTCAAAATGTCAATTGGATCGTGCCTCATGTTGAATAACCACTTTTTAAACCCTCAGAGTGACCAAAATTGCCATTTTTACAGAGTTTTGCTTACTCAAAAGCTTCAATTTTGACCCGTTTCAGGCACAGAAATGACTTTAAACGCACTTATTTTAGTTGACAAAGTCATAATTCACATCCAACAGTCATTTACAGTCAAAAGATTAAATGTTAAAATTTCATCCATATTGACCTTTTTGGGATCGTTCGACATGTCCGGAGTCATCGTTTTTCATCCGAAAATTGATTTTTTGGACTGTACCAAAAATGATTCGAAATGTCAATTGGATCGTGCCTCATGTTGAATAACCACTTTTTAAACCCTCAGAGTGACCAAAATTGCCATTTTTACAGAGTTTTGCTTACTCAAAAGCTTCAATTTTGACCCGTTTCAGGCACAGAAATGACTTTAAACACACTTATTTTAGTTGACAAAGTCATAATTCACATCTAACAGTCATTTACAGTCAAAAGATTAAATGTTAAAATTTCATCCATATTGACCATTTTGGGATAGTTCGACATGTCCGGAGTCATCGTTTTTCATCCGAAAATTGATTTTTTGGACTGTACCAAAAATGATACAAAATGTCAATTGGATCGTGCCTCATGTTGAATAACCACTTTTTAAACCCTCACAGTGACCAAAATTGCCATTTTTACAGAGTTTTGCTTACTCAAAAGCTTCAATTTTGACCCCTTTGAGGCACAGAAATGACTTTAAACACACTTAGTTTAGTTGACAAAGTCATAATTCACATCCAACAGTCATTTAGAATCAAAAGATTAAATGTTAAAATTTCATCCATATTGACCATTTTGGGATAGTTCGACATGTCCGGAGTCATCGTTTTTCATCCGAAAATTGATTTTTTGGACTGTACCAAAAATGATTCAAAATGTCAATTGGATCGTGCCTCATGTTGAATAACCACTTTTTAAACCCTCACAGTGACCAAAATTGCCATTTTTACAGAGTTTTGCTTACTCAAAAGCTTCAATTTTGACCCGTTTCAGGCACAGAAATGACTTTAAACGCACTTATTTTAGTTGACAAAGTCATAATTCACATCCAACAGTCATTTACAGTCAAAAGATTAAATGTTAAAATTTCATCCATTTTGACCTTTTTGGGATCGTTCGACATGTCCGGAGTCATCGTTTTTCATTCAAAAATTGATTTTTTGGACTGTACCAAAATTGATTCAAAATGTCAATTGGATCGTGCCTCATGTTGAATAACCACTTTTTAAACCCTCAGAGTGACCAAAATTGCCATTTTTACAGAGTTTTGCTTACTCAAAAGCTTCAATTTTGACCCGTTTCAGGCACAGAAACGACTTTAAACACACTTATTTTAGTTGACAAAGTCATAATTCACATCCAACAGTCATTTACAGTCAAAAGATTAAATGTTAACATTTCATCCATATTGACCATTTTGGGATCGTTCGACATGTCCGGAGTCATCGTTTTTCATCCGAAAATTGATTTTTTGGACTGTACCAAAAATGATTCAAAATGTCAATTGGATCGTGCCTCATGTTGAATAACCACTTTTTAAACCCTCAGAGTGACCAAAATTGCCATTTTTACAGAGTTTTGCTTACTCAAAAGCTTCAATTTTGACCCGTTTCAGGCACAGAAATGACTTTAAACGCACTTATTTTAGTTGACAAAGTCATAATTCACATCCAACAGTCATTTACAGTCAAAAGATTAAATGTTAAAATTTCATCCATATTGACCTTTTTGGGATCGTTCGACATGTCCGGAGTCATCGTTTTTCATCCGAAAATTGATTTTTTGTACTGTACCAAAAATGATTCGAAATGTCAATTGGATCGTGCCTCATGTTGAATAACCACTTTTTAAACCCTCAGAGTGACCAAAATTGCCATTTTTACAGAGTTTTGCTTACTCAAAAGCTTCAATTTTGACCCGTTTCAGGCACAGAAATGACTTTAAACACACTTATTTTAGTTGACAAAGTCATAATTCACATCTAACAGTCATTTACAGTCAAAAGATTAAATGTTAAAATTTCATCCATATTGACCATTTTGGGATAGTTCGACATGTCCGGAGTCATCGTTTTTCATCCGAAAATTGATTTTTTGGACTGTACCAAAAATGATACAAAATGTCAATTGGATCGTGCCTCATGTTGAATAACCACTTTTTAAACCCTCACAGTGACCAAAATTGCCATTTTTACAGAGTTTTGCTTACTCAAAAGCTTCAATTTTGACCCCTTTGAGGCACAGAAATGACTTTAAACACACTTAGTTTAGTTGACAAAGTCATAATTCACATCCAACAGTCATTTAGAATCAAAAGATTAAATGTTAAAATTTCATCCATATTGACCATTTTGGGATAGTTCGACATGTCCGGAGTCATCGTTTTTCATCCGAAAATTGATTTTTTGGACTGTACTAAAAATGATTCAAAATGTCAATTGGATCGTGCCTCATGTTGAATAACCACTTTTTAAACCCTCACAGTGACCAAAATTGCCATTTTTACAGAGTTTTGCTTACTCAAAAGCTTCAATTTTGACCCGTTTCAGGCACAGAAATGACTTTAAACACACTTATTTTAGTTGACAAAGTCATAATTCACATCCAACAGTCATTTACAGTCAAAAGATTAAATGTTAAAATTTCATCCATATTGACCATTTTGGGATAGTTCGACATGTCCGGAGTCATCGTTTTTCATCCGAAAATTGATTTTTTGGACTGTACCAAAAATGATTCAAAATGTCAATTGGATCGTGCCTCATGTTGAATAACCACTTTTTAAACCCTCAGAGTGACCAAAATTGCCATTTTTACAGAGTTTTGCTTACTCAAAAGCTTCAATTTTGACCCGTTTCAGGCACAGAAATGACTTTAAACACACTTATTTTAGTTGACAAAGTCATAATTCACATCTAACAGTCATTTACAGTCAAAAGATTAAATGTTAAAATTTCATCCATATTGACCATTTTGGGATAGTTCGACATGTCCGGAGTCATCGTTTTTCATCCGAAAATTGATTTTTTGGACTGTACCAAAAATGATTCAAAATGTCAATTGGATCGTGCCTCATGTTGAATAACCACTTTTTAAACCCTCACAGTGACCAAAATTGCCATTTTTACAGAGTTTTGCTTACTCAAAAGCTTCAATTTTGACCCGTTTCAGGCACAGAAATGACTTTAAACACACTTATTTTAGTTGACAAAGTCATAATTCACATCCAACAGTCATTTACAGTCAAAAGATTAAATGTTAAAATTTCATCCATTTTGACCTTTTTGGGATTGTTCGACATGTCCGGAGTCATCGTTTTTCATCCGAAAATTGATTTTTTGGACTGTACCAAAAATGATTCAAAATTTCAATTGGATCGTGCCTCATGTTGAATAACCACTTTTTAAACCCTCAGAGTGACCAAAATTGCCATTTTTACAGAGTTTTGCTTACTCAAAAGCTTCAATTTTGACCCGTTTGAGGCACAGAAATGACTTTAAACACACTTATTTTAGTTGACAAAGTCATAATTCACATCCAACAGTCATTTACAGTCAAAAGATTAAATGTTAAAATTTCATCCATTTTGACCCTTTTGGGATCGTTCGACATGTCCGGAGTCATCGTTTTTCATTCGAAAATTGATTTTTCGGACTGTACCAAAAATGATTCAAAATGTCAATTGGATCGTGCCTCATGTTGAATAACCACTTTTTAAACCCTCAGAGTGACCAAAATTGCCATTTTTACAGAGTTTTGCTTACTCAAAAGCTTCAATTTTGACCCGTTTCAGGCACAGAAATGACTTTAAACACACTTATTTTAGTTGACAAAGTCATAATTCACATCCAACAGTCATTTAGAATCAAAAGATTAAATGTTAAAATTTCATCCATATTGACCATTTTGGGATAGTTCGACATGTCCGGAGTCATCGTTTTTCATCCGAAAATTGATTTTTTGGACTGTACCAAAAATGATTCAAAATGTCAATTGGATCGTGCCTCATGTTGAATAACCACTTTTTAAACCCTCACAGTGACCAAAATTCCCATTTTTACAGAGTTTTGCTTACTCAAAAGCTTCAATTTTGACCCGTTTGAGGCACAGAAATGACTTTAAACACACTTAGTTTAGTTGACAAAGTCATAATTCACATCCAACAGTCATTTAGAATCAAAAGATTAAATGTTAAAATTTCATCCATATTGATCATTTTGGGATAGTTCGACATGTCCGGAGTCATCGTTTTTCATCCGAAAATTGATTTTTTGGACTGTACCAAAAATGATTCAAAATGTCAATTGGATCGTGCCTCATGTTGAATAACCACTTTTTAAACCCTCACAGTGACCAAAATTCCCATTTTTACAGAGTTTTGCTTACTCAAAAGCTTCAATTTTGACCCGTTTCAGGCACAGAAATGACTTTAAACACACTTATTTTAGTTGACAAAGTCATAATTCACATCCAACAGTCATTTACAGTCAAAAGATTAAATGTTAAAATTTCATCCATATTGACCATTTTGGGATAGTTCGACATGTCCGGAGTCATCGTTTTTCATCCGAAAATTGATTTTTTGGACTGTACCAAAAATGATTCAAAATGTCAATTGGATCGTGCCTCATGTTGAATAACCACTTTTTAAACCCTCACAGTGACCAAAATTGCCATTTTTACAGAGTTTTGCTTACTCAAAAGCTTCAATTTTGACCCGTTTCAGGCACAGAAATGACTTTAAACGCACTTATTTTAGTTGACAAAGTCATAATTCACATCCAACAGTCATTTACAGTCAAAAGATTAAATGTTAAAATTTCATCCATTTTGACCTTTTTGGGATCGTTCGACATGTCCGGAGTCATCGTTTTTCATTCAAAAATTGATTTTTTGGACTGTACCAAAATTGATTCAAAATGTCAATTGGATCGTGCCTCATGTTGAATAACCACTTTTTAAACCCTCAGAGTGACCAAAATTGCCATTTTTACAGAGTTTTGCTTACTCAAAAGCTTCAATTTTGACCCGTTTCAGGCACAGAAATGACTTTAAACGCACTTATTTTAGTTGACAAAGTCATAATTCACATCCAACAGTCATTTACAGTCAAAAGATTAAATGTTAAAATTTCATCCATATTGACCTTTTTGGGATCGTTCGACATGTCCGGAGTCATCGTTTTTCATCCGAAAATTGATTTTTTGGACTGTACCAAAAATGATTCGAAATGTCAATTGGATCGTGCCTCATGTTGAATAACCACTTTTTAAACCCTCAGAGTGACCAAAATTGCCATTTTTACAGAGTTTTGCTTACTCAAAAGCTTCAATTTTGACCCGTTTCAGGCACAGAAATGACTTTAAACACACTTATTTTAGTTGACAAAGTCATAATTCACATCTAACAGTCATTTACAGTCAAAAGATTAAATGTTAAAATTTCATCCATATTGACCATTTTGGGATAGTTCGACATGTCCGGAGTCATCGTTTTTCATCCGAAAATTGATTTTTTGGACTGTACCAAAAATGATACAAAATGTCAATTGGATCGTGCCTCATGTTGAATAACCACTTTTTAAACCCTCACAGTGACCAAAATTGCCATTTTTACAGAGTTTTGCTTACTCAAAAGCTTCAATTTTGACCCCTTTGAGGCACAGAAATGACTTTAAACACACTTAGTTTAGTTGACAAAGTCATAATTCACATCCAACAGTCATTTAGAATCAAAAGATTAAATGTTAAAATTTCATCCATATTGACCATTTTGGGATAGTTCGACATGTCCGGAGTCATCGTTTTTCATCCGAAAATTGATTTTTTGGACTGTACCAAAAATGATTCAAAATGTCAATTGGATCGTGCCTCATGTTGAATAACCACTTTTTAAACCCTCACAGTGACCAAAATTGCCATTTTTACAGAGTTTTGCTTACTCAAAAGCTTCAATTTTGACCCGTTTCAGGCACAGAAATGACTTTAAACGCACTTATTTTAGTTGACAAAGTCATAATTCACATCCAACAGTCATTTACAGTCAAAAGATTAAATGTTAAAATTTCATCCATTTTGACCTTTTTGGGATCGTTCGACATGTCCGGAGTCATCGTTTTTCATTCAAAAATTGATTTTTTGGACTGTACCAAAATTGATTCAAAATGTCAATTGGATCGTGCCTCATGTTGAATAACCACTTTTTAAACCCTCAGAGTGACCAAAATTGCCATTTTTACAGAGTTTTGCTTACTCAAAAGCTTCAATTTTGACCCGTTTCAGGCACAGAAACGACTTTAAACACACTTATTTTAGTTGACAAAGTCATAATTCACATCCAACAGTCATTTACAGTCAAAAGATTAAATGTTAACATTTCATCCATATTGACCATTTTGGGATCGTTCGACATGTCCGGAGTCATCGTTTTTCATCCGAAAATTGATTTTTTGGACTGTACCAAAAATGATTCAAAATGTCAATTGGATCGTGCCTCATGTTGAATAACCACTTTTTAAACCCTCAGAGTGACCAAAATTGCCATTTTTACAGAGTTTTGCTTACTCAAAAGCTTCAATTTTGACCCGTTTCAGGCACAGAAATGACTTTAAACGCACTTATTTTAGTTGACAAAGTCATAATTCACATCCAACAGTCATTTACAGTCAAAAGATTAAATGTTAAAATTTCATCCATATTGACCTTTTTGGGATCGTTCGACATGTCCGGAGTCATCGTTTTTCATCCGAAAATTGATTTTTTGTACTGTACCAAAAATGATTCGAAATGTCAATTGGATCGTGCCTCATGTTGAATAACCACTTTTTAAACCCTCAGAGTGACCAAAATTGCCATTTTTACAGAGTTTTGCTTACTCAAAAGCTTCAATTTTGACCCGTTTCAGGCACAGAAATGACTTTAAACACACTTATTTTAGTTGACAAAGTCATAATTCACATCTAACAGTCATTTACAGTCAAAAGATTAAATGTTAAAATTTCATCCATATTGACCATTTTGGGATAGTTCGACATGTCCGGAGTCATCGTTTTTCATCCGAAAATTGATTTTTTGGACTGTACCAAAAATGATACAAAATGTCAATTGGATCGTGCCTCATGTTGAATAACCACTTTTTAAACCCTCACAGTGACCAAAATTGCCATTTTTACAGAGTTTTGCTTACTCAAAAGCTTCAATTTTGACCCCTTTGAGGCACAGAAATGACTTTAAACACACTTAGTTTAGTTGACAAAGTCATAATTCACATCCAACAGTCATTTAGAATCAAAAGATTAAATGTTAAAATTTCATCCATATTGACCATTTTGGGATAGTTCGACATGTCCGGAGTCATCGTTTTTCATCCGAAAATTGATTTTTTGGACTGTACTAAAAATGATTCAAAATGTCAATTGGATCGTGCCTCATGTTGAATAACCACTTTTTAAACCCTCACAGTGACCAAAATTGCCATTTTTACAGAGTTTTGCTTACTCAAAAGCTTCAATTTTGACCCGTTTCAGGCACAGAAATGACTTTAAACACACTTATTTTAGTTGACAAAGTCATAATTCACATCCAACAGTCATTTACAGTCAAAAGATTAAATGTTAAAATTTCATCCATATTGACCATTTTGGGATAGTTCGACATGTCCGGAGTCATCGTTTTTCATCCGAAAATTGATTTTTTGGACTGTACCAAAAATGATTCAAAATGTCAATTGGATCGTGCCTCATGTTGAATAACCACTTTTTAAACCCTCAGAGTGACCAAAATTGCCATTTTTACAGAGTTTTGCTTACTCAAAAGCTTCAATTTTGACCCGTTTCAGGCACAGAAATGACTTTAAACACACTTATTTTAGTTGACAAAGTCATAATTCACATCTAACAGTCATTTACAGTCAAAAGATTAAATGTTAAAATTTCATCCATATTGACCATTTTGGGATAGTTCGACATGTCCGGAGTCATCGTTTTTCATCCGAAAATTGATTTTTTGGACTGTACCAAAAATGATTCAAAATGTCAATTGGATCGTGCCTCATGTTGAATAACCACTTTTTAAACCCTCACAGTGACCAAAATTGCCATTTTTACAGAGTTTTGCTTACTCAAAAGCTTCAATTTTGACCCGTTTCAGGCACAGAAATGACTTTAAACACACTTATTTTAGTTGACAAAGTCATAATTCACATCCAACAGTCATTTACAGTCAAAAGATTAAATGTTAAAATTTCATCCATTTTGACCTTTTTGGGATTGTTCGACATGTCCGGAGTCATCGTTTTTCATCCGAAAATTGATTTTTTGGACTGTACCAAAAATGATTCAAAATTTCAATTGGATCGTGCCTCATGTTGAATAACCACTTTTTAAACCCTCAGAGTGACCAAAATTGCCATTTTTACAGAGTTTTGCTTACTCAAAAGCTTCAATTTTGACCCGTTTCAGGCACAGAAATGACTTTAAACACACTTATTTTAGTTGACAAAGTCATAATTCACATCCAACAGTCATTTACAGTCAAAAGATTAAATGTTAAAATCTCATCCATATTGACCATTTTGGGATAGTTCGACATGTCCGGAGTCATCGTTTTTCATCCGAAAATTGATTTTTTGGACTGTACCAAAAATGATTCAAAATGTCAATTGGATCGTGCCTCATGTTGAATAACCACTTTTTAAACCCTCACAGTGACCAAAATTGCCATTTTTACAGAGTTTTGCTTACTCAAAAGCTTCAATTTTGACCCTTTTGAGGCACAGAAATGACTTTACACACACTTATTTTAGTTGACAAAGTCCTAATTCACATCCAACAGTCATTAAGAGTCAAAAGATTAAATGTTAAAATTTCATCCATATTAACCATTTTGGGATAGTTCGACATGTCCGGAGTCATCGTTTTTCATCCGAAAATTGATTTTTTGGACTGTACCAAAAATGATTCAAAATGTCAATTGGATCGTGCCTCATGTTGAATAACCACTTTTTAAACCCTCAGAGTGACCAAAATTGCCATTTTTACAGAGTTTTGCTTACTCAAAAGCTTCAATTTTGACCCGTTTCAGGCACAGAAATGACTTTAAACACACTTATTTTAGTTGACAAAGTCATAATTCACATCCAACAGTCATTTACAGTCAAAAGATTAAATGTTAACATTTCATCCATATTGACCATTTTGGGATCGTTCGACATGTCCGGAGTCATCGTTTTTCATCCGAAAATTGATTTTTTGGACTGTACCAAAAATGATTCAAAATGTCAATTGGATCGTGCCTCATGTTGAATAACCACTTTTTAAACCCTCAGAGTGACCAAAATTGCCATTTTTACAGAGTTTTGCTTACTCAAAAGCTTCAATTTTGACCCGTTTCAGGCACAGAAATGACTTTAAACGCACTTATTTTAGTTGACAAAGTCATAATTCACATCCAACAGTCATTTACAGTCAAAAGATTAAATGTTAAAATTTCATCCATATTGACCTTTTTGGGATCGTTCGACATGTCCGGAGTCATCGTTTTTCATCCGAAAATTGATTTTTTGGACTGTACCAAAAATGATTCGAAATGTCAATTGGATCGTGCCTCATGTTGAATAACCACTTTTTAAACCCTCAGAGTGACCAAAATTGCCATTTTTACAGAGTTTTGCTTACTCAAAAGCTTCAATTTTGACCCGTTTCAGGCACAGAAATGACTTTAAACACACTTATTTTAGTTGACAAAGTCATAATTCACATCTAACAGTCATTTACAGTCAAAAGATTAAATGTTAAAATTTCATCCATATTGACCATTTTGGGATAGTTCGACATGTCCGGAGTCATCGTTTTTCATCCGAAAATTGATTTTTTGGACTGTACCAAAAATGATTCAAAATGTCAATTGGATCGTGCCTCATGTTGAATAACCACTTTTTAAACCCTCACAGTGACCAAAATTGCCATTTTTACAGAGTTTTGCTTACTCAAAAGCTTCAATTTTGACCCGTTTCAGGCACAGAAATGACTTTAAACACACTTATTTTAGTTGACAAAGTCATAATTCACATCCAACAGTCATTTACAGTCAAAAGATTAAATGTTAAAATTTCATCCATATTGACCATTTTGGGATAGTTCGACATGTCCGGAGTCATCGTTTTTCATCCGAAAATTGATTTTTTGGACTGTACCAAAAATGATTCAAAATGTCAATTGGATCGTGCCTCATGTTGAATAACCACTTTTTAAACCCTCAGAGTGACCAAAATTGCCATTTTTACAGAGTTTTGCTTACTCAAAAGCTTCAATTTTGACCCGTTTCAGGCACAGAAATGACTTTAAACACACTTATTTTAGTTGACAAAGTCATAATTCACATCTAACAGTCATTTACAGTCAAAAGATTAAATGTTAAAATTTCATCCATATTGACCATTTTGGGATAGTTCGACATGTCCGGAGTCATCGTTTTTCATCCGAAAATTGATTTTTTGGACTGTACCAAAAATGATTCAAAATGTCAATTGGATCGTGCCTCATGTTGAATAACCACTTTTTAAACCCTCACAGTGACCAAAATTGCCATTTTTACAGAGTTTTGCTTACTCAAAAGCTTCAATTTTGACCCGTTTCAGGCACAGAAATGACTTTAAACACACTTATTTTAGTTGACAAAGTCATAATTCACATCCAACAGTCATTTACAGTCAAAAGATTAAATGTTAAAATTTCATCCATTTTGACCTTTTTGGGATTGTTCGACATGTCCGGAGTCATCGTTTTTCATCCGAAAATTGATTTTTTGGACTGTACCAAAAATGATTCAAAATTTCAATTGGATCGTGCCTCATGTTGAATAACCACTTTTTAAACCCTCAGAGTGACCAAAATTGCCATTTTTACAGAGTTTTGCTTACTCAAAAGCTTCAATTTTGACCCGTTTCAGGCACAGAAATGACTTTAAACACACTTATTTTAGTTGACAAAGTCATAATTCACATCCAACAGTCATTTACAGTCAAAAGATTAAATGTTAAAATCTCATCCATATTGACCATTTTGGGATAGTTCGACATGTCCGGAGTCATCGTTTTTCATCCGAAAATTGATTTTTTGGACTGTACCAAAAATGATTCAAAATGTCAATTGGATCGTGCCTCATGTTGAATAACCACTTTTTAAACCCTCACAGTGACCAAAATTGCCATTTTTACAGAGTTTTGCTTACTCAAAAGCTTCAATTTTGACCCTTTTGAGGCACAGAAATGACTTTACACACACTTATTTTAGTTGACAAAGTCCTAATTCACATCCAACAGTCATTAAGAGTCAAAAGATTAAATGTTAAAATTTCATCCATATTAACCATTTTGGGATAGTTCGACATGTCCGGAGTCATCGTTTTTCATCCGAAAATTGATTTTTTGGACTGTACCAAAAATGATTCAAAATGTCAATTGGATCGTGCCTCATGTTGAATAACCACTTTTTAAACCCTCAGAGTGACCAAAATTGCCATTTTTACAGAGTTTTGCTTACTCAAAAGCTTCAATTTTGACCCGTTTCAGGCACAGAAATGACTTTAAACACACTTATTTTAGTTGACAAAGTCATAATTCACATCCAACAGTCATTTACAGTCAAAAGATTAAATGTTAAAATTTCATCCATATTGACCATTTTGGGATAGTTCGACATGTCCGGAGTCATCGTTTTTCATCCGAAAATTGATTTTTTGGACTGTACCAAAAATGATTCAAAATGTCAATTGGATCGTGCCTCATGTTGAATAACCACTTTTTAAACCCTCACAGTGACCAAAATTGCCATTTTTACAGAGTTTTGCTTACTCAAAAGCTTCAATTTTGACCCGTTTCAGGCACAGAAATGACTTTAAACGCACTTATTTTAGTTGACAAAGTCATAATTCACATCCAACAGTCATTTACAGTCAAAAGATTAAATGTTAAAATTTCATCCATTTTGACCTTTTTGGGATCGTTCGACATGTCCGGAGTCATCGTTTTTCATTCAAAAATTGATTTTTTGGACTGTACCAAAATTGATTCAAAATGTCAATTGGATCGTGCCTCATGTTGAATAACCACTTTTTAAACCCTCAGAGTGACCAAAATTGCCATTTTTACAGAGTTTTGCTTACTCAAAAGCTTCAATTTTGACCCGTTTCAGGCACAGAAACGACTTTAAACACACTTATTTTAGTTGACAAAGTCATAATTCACATCCAACAGTCATTTACAGTCAAAAGATTAAATGTTAACATTTCATCCATATTGACCATTTTGGGATCGTTCGACATGTCCGGAGTCATCGTTTTTCATCCGAAAATTGATTTTTTGGACTGTACCAAAAATGATTCAAAATGTCAATTGGATCGTGCCTCATGTTGAATAACCACTTTTTAAACCCTCAGAGTGACCAAAATTGCCATTTTTACAGAGTTTTGCTTACTCAAAAGCTTCAATTTTGACCCGTTTCAGGCACAGAAATGACTTTAAACGCACTTATTTTAGTTGACAAAGTCATAATTCACATCCAACAGTCATTTACAGTCAAAAGATTAAATGTTAAAATTTCATCCATATTGACCTTTTTGGGATCGTTCGACATGTCCGGAGTCATCGTTTTTCATCCGAAAATTGATTTTTTGGACTGTACCAAAAATGATTCGAAATGTCAATTGGATCGTGCCTCATGTTGAATAACCACTTTTTAAACCCTCAGAGTGACCAAAATTGCCATTTTTACAGAGTTTTGCTTACTCAAAAGCTTCAATTTTGACCCGTTTCAGGCACAGAAATGACTTTAAACACACTTATTTTAGTTGACAAAGTCATAATTCACATCTAACAGTCATTTACAGTCAAAAGATTAAATGTTAAAATTTCATCCATATTGACCATTTTGGGATAGTTCGACATGTCCGGAGTCATCGTTTTTCATCCGAAAATTGATTTTTTGGACTGTACCAAAAATGATTCAAAATGTCAATTGGATCGTGCCTCATGTTGAATAACCACTTTTTAAACCCTCAGAGTGACCAAAATTGCCATTTTTACAGAGTTTTGCTTACTCAAAAGCTTCAATTTTGACCCGTTTCAGGCACAGAAATGACTTTAAACACACTTATTTTAGTTGACAAAGTCATAATTCACATCTAACAGTCATTTACAGTCAAAAGATTAAATGTTAAAATTTCATCCATATTGACCATTTTGGGATAGTTCGACATGTCCGGAGTCATCGTTTTTCATCCGAAAATTGATTTTTTGGACTGTACCAAAAATGATTCAAAATGTCAATTGGATCGTGCCTCATGTTGAATAACCACTTTTTAAACCCTCACAGTGACCAAAATTGCCATTTTTACAGAGTTTTGCTTACTCAAAAGCTTCAATTTTGACCCGTTTCAGGCACAGAAATGACTTTAAACACACTTATTTTAGTTGACAAAGTCATAATTCACATCCAACAGTCATTTACAGTCAAAAGATTAAATGTTAAAATTTCATCCATTTTGACCTTTTTGGGATTGTTCGACATGTCCGGAGTCATCGTTTTTCATCCGAAAATTGATTTTTTGGACTGTACCAAAAATGATTCAAAATTTCAATTGGATCGTGCCTCATGTTGAATAACCACTTTTTAAACCCTCAGAGTGACCAAAATTGCCATTTTTACAGAGTTTTGCTTACTCAAAAGCTTCAATTTTGACCCGTTTCAGGCACAGAAATGACTTTAAACACACTTATTTTAGTTGACAAAGTCATAATTCACATCCAACAGTCATTTACAGTCAAAAGATTAAATGTTAAAATCTCATCCATATTGACCATTTTGGGATAGTTCGACATGTCCGGAGTCATCGTTTTTCATCCGAAAATTGATTTTTTGGACTGTACCAAAAATGATTCAAAATGTCAATTGGATCGTGCCTCATGTTGAATAACCACTTTTTAAACCCTCACAGTGACCAAAATTGCCATTTTTACAGAGTTTTGCTTACTCAAAAGCTTCAATTTTGACCCTTTTGAGGCACAGAAATGACTTTACACACACTTATTTTAGTTGACAAAGTCCTAATTCACATCCAACAGTCATTAAGAGTCAAAAGATTAAATGTTAAAATTTCATCCATATTAACCATTTTGGGATAGTTCGACATGTCCGGAGTCATCGTTTTTCATCCGAAAATTGATTTTTTGGACTGTACCAAAAATGATTCAAAATGTCAATTGGATCGTGCCTCATGTTGAATAACCACTTTTTAAACCCTCAGAGTGACCAAAATTCCCATTTTTACAGAGTTTTGCTTACTCAAAAGCTTCAATTTTGACCCGTTTCAGGCACAGAAATGACTTTAAACACACTTATTTTAGTTGACAAAGTCATAATTCACATCCAACAGTCATTTACAGTCAAAAGATTAAATGTTAAAATTTCATCCATTTTGACCTTTTTGGGATCGTTCGACATGTCCGGAGTCATCGTTTTTCATCCGAAAATTGATTTTTTGGACTGTACCAAAAATGATTCAAAATGTCAATTGGATCGTGCCTCATGTTGAATAACCACTTTTTAAACCCTCAGAGTGACCAAAATTGCCATTTTTACAGAGTTTTGCTTACTCAGAAGCTTCAATTTTGACCCGTTTCAGGCACAGAAATGACTTTAAACACACTTATTTTAGTTGACAAAGTCATAATTCACATCCAACAGTCATTTACAGTCAAAAGATTAAATGTTAAAATTTCATCCATTTTGACCCTTTTGGGATCGTTCGACATGTCCGGAGTCATCGTTTTTCATTCGAAAATTGATTTTTCGGACTGTACCAAAAATGATTCAAAATGTCAATTGGATCGTGCCTCATGTTGAATAACCACTTTTTAAACCCTCAGAGTGACCAAAATTGCCATTTTTACAGAGTTTTGCTTACTCAAAAGCTTCAATTTTGACCCGTTTCAGGCACAGAAATGACTTTAAACACACTTATTTTAGTTGACAAAGTCATAATTCACATCCAACAGTCATTTAGAATCAAAAGATTAAATGTTAAAATTTCATCCATATTGACCATTTTGGGATAGTTCGACATGTCCGGAGTCATCGTTTTTCATCCGAAAATTGATTTTTTGGACTGTACCAAAAATGATTCAAAATGTCAATTGGATCGTGCCTCATGTTGAATAACCACTTTTTAAACCCTCACAGTGACCAAAATTCCCATTTTTACAGAGTTTTGCTTACTCAAAAGCTTCAATTTTGACCCGTTTGAGGCACAGAAATGACTTTAAACACACTTAGTTTAGTTGACAAAGTCATAATTCACATCCAACAGTCATTTAGAATCAAAAGATTAAATGTTAAAATTTCATCCATATTGATCATTTTGGGATAGTTCGACATGTCCGGAGTCATCGTTTTTCATCCGAAAATTGATTTTTTGGACTGTACCAAAAATGATTCAAAATGTCAATTGGATCGTGCCTCATGTTGAATAACCACTTTTTAAACCCTCACAGTGACCAAAATTCCCATTTTTACAGAGTTTTGCTTACTCAAAAGCTTCAATTTTGACCCGTTTCAGGCACAGAAATGACTTTAAACACACTTATTTTAGTTGACAAAGTCATAATTCACATCCAACAGTCATTTACAGTCAAAAGATTAAATGTTAAAATTTCATCCATATTGACCATTTTGGGATAGTTCGACATGTCCGGAGTCATCGTTTTTCATCCGAAAATTGATTTTTTGGACTGTACCAAAAATGATTCAAAATGTCAATTGGATCGTGCCTCATGTTGAATAACCACTTTTTAAACCCTCAGAGTGACCAAAATTGCCATTTTTACAGAGTTTTGCTTACTCAAAAGCTTCAATTTTGACCCGTTTCAGGCACAGAAACGACTTTAAACACACTTATTTTAGTTGACAAAGTCATAATTCACATCCAACAGTCATTTACAGTCAAAAGATTAAATGTTAACATTTCATCCATATTGACCATTTTGGGATCGTTCGACATGTCCGGAGTCATCGTTTTTCATCCGAAAATTGATTTTTTGGACTGTACCAAAAATGATTCAAAATGTCAATTGGATCGTGCCTCATGTTGAATAACCACTTTTTAAACCCTCAGAGTGACCAAAATTGCCATTTTTACAGAGTTTTGCTTACTCAAAAGCTTCAATTTTGACCCGTTTCAGGCACAGAAATGACTTTAAACGCACTTATTTTAGTTGACAAAGTCATAATTCACATCCAACAGTCATTTACAGTCAAAAGATTAAATGTTAAAATTTCATCCATATTGACCTTTTTGGGATCGTTCGACATGTCCGGAGTCATCGTTTTTCATCCGAAAATTGATTTTTTGGACTGTACCAAAAATGATTCGAAATGTCAATTGGATCGTGCCTCATGTTGAATAACCACTTTTTAAACCCTCAGAGTGACCAAAATTGCCATTTTTACAGAGTTTTGCTTACTCAAAAGCTTCAATTTTGACCCGTTTCAGGCACAGAAATGACTTTAAACACACTTATTTTAGTTGACAAAGTCATAATTCACATCTAACAGTCATTTACAGTCAAAAGATTAAATGTTAAAATTTCATCCATATTGACCATTTTGGGATAGTTCGACATGTCCGGAGTCATCGTTTTTCATCCGAAAATTGATTTTTTGGACTGTACCAAAAATGATTCAAAATGTCAATTGGATCGTGCCTCATGTTGAATAACCACTTTTTAAACCCTCAGAGTGACCAAAATTGCCATTTTTACAGAGTTTTGCTTACTCAAAAGCTTCAATTTTGACCCGTTTCAGGCACAGAAATGACTTTAAACACACTTATTTTAGTTGACAAAGTCATAATTCACATCTAACAGTCATTTACAGTCAAAAGATTAAATGTTAAAATTTCATCCATATTGACCATTTTGGGATAGTTCGACATGTCCGGAGTCATCGTTTTTCATCCGAAAATTGATTTTTTGGACTGTACCAAAAATGATTCAAAATGTCAATTGGATCGTGCCTCATGTTGAATAACCACTTTTTAAACCCTCACAGTGACCAAAATTGCCATTTTTACAGAGTTTTGCTTACTCAAAAGCTTCAATTTTGACCCGTTTCAGGCACAGAAATGACTTTAAACACACTTATTTTAGTTGACAAAGTCATAATTCACATCCAACAGTCATTTACAGTCAAAAGATTAAATGTTAAAATTTCATCCATTTTGACCTTTTTGGGATTGTTCGACATGTCCGGAGTCATCGTTTTTCATCCGAAAATTGATTTTTTGGACTGTACCAAAAATGATTCAAAATTTCAATTGGATCGTGCCTCATGTTGAATAACCACTTTTTAAACCCTCAGAGTGACCAAAATTGCCATTTTTACAGAGTTTTGCTTACTCAAAAGCTTCAATTTTGACCCGTTTCAGGCACAGAAATGACTTTAAACACACTTATTTTAGTTGACAAAGTCATAATTCACATCCAACAGTCATTTACAGTCAAAAGATTAAATGTTAAAATCTCATCCATATTGACCATTTTGGGATAGTTCGACATGTCCGGAGTCATCGTTTTTCATCCGAAAATTGATTTTTTGGACTGTACCAAAAATGATTCAAAATGTCAATTGGATCGTGCCTCATGTTGAATAACCACTTTTTAAACCCTCACAGTGACCAAAATTGCCATTTTTACAGAGTTTTGCTTACTCAAAAGCTTCAATTTTGACCCTTTTGAGGCACAGAAATGACTTTACACACACTTATTTTAGTTGACAAAGTCCTAATTCACATCCAACAGTCATTAAGAGTCAAAAGATTAAATGTTAAAATTTCATCCATATTAACCATTTTGGGATAGTTCGACATGTCCGGAGTCATCGTTTTTCATCCGAAAATTGATTTTTTGGACTGTACCAAAAATGATTCAAAATGTCAATTGGATCGTGCCTCATGTTGAATAACCACTTTTTAAACCCTCAGAGTGACCAAAATTCCCATTTTTACAGAGTTTTGCTTACTCAAAAGCTTCAATTTTGACCCGTTTCAGGCACAGAAATGACTTTAAACACACTTATTTTAGTTGACAAAGTCATAATTCACATCCAACAGTCATTTACAGTCAAAAGATTAAATGTTAAAATTTCATCCATTTTGACCTTTTTGGGATCGTTCGACATGTCCGGAGTCATCGTTTTTCATCCGAAAATTGATTTTTTGGACTGTACCAAAAATGATTCAAAATGTCAATTGGATCGTGCCTCATGTTGAATAACCACTTTTTAAACCCTCAGAGTGACCAAAATTGCCATTTTTACAGAGTTTTGCTTACTCAGAAGCTTCAATTTTGACCCGTTTCAGGCACAGAAATGACTTTAAACACACTTATTTTAGTTGACAAAGTCATAATTCACATCCAACAGTCATTTACAGTCAAAAGATTAAATGTTAAAATTTCATCCATTTTGACCCTTTTGGGATCGTTCGACATGTCCGGAGTCATCGTTTTTCATTCGAAAATTGATTTTTCGGACTGTACCAAAAATGATTCAAAATGTCAATTGGATCGTGCCTCATGTTGAATAACCACTTTTTAAACCCTCAGAGTGACCAAAATTGCCATTTTTACAGAGTTTTGCTTACTCAAAAGCTTCAATTTTGACCCGTTTCAGGCACAGAAATGACTTTAAACACACTTATTTTAGTTGACAAAGTCATAATTCACATCCAACAGTCATTTAGAATCAAAAGATTAAATGTTAAAATTTCATCCATATTGACCATTTTGGGATAGTTCGACATGTCCGGAGTCATCGTTTTTCATCCGAAAATTGATTTTTTGGACTGTACCAAAAATGATTCAAAATGTCAATTGGATCGTGCCTCATGTTGAATAACCACTTTTTAAACCCTCACAGTGACCAAAATTCCCATTTTTACAGAGTTTTGCTTACTCAAAAGCTTCAATTTTGACCCGTTTGAGGCACAGAAATGACTTTAAACACACTTAGTTTAGTTGACAAAGTCATAATTCACATCCAACAGTCATTTAGAATCAAAAGATTAAATGTTAAAATTTCATCCATATTGATCATTTTGGGATAGTTCGACATGTCCGGAGTCATCGTTTTTCATCCGAAAATTGATTTTTTGGACTGTACCAAAAATGATTCAAAATGTCAATTGGATCGTGCCTCATGTTGAATAACCACTTTTTAAACCCTCACAGTGACCAAAATTCCCATTTTTACAGAGTTTTGCTTACTCAAAAGCTTCAATTTTGACCCGTTTCAGGCACAGAAATGACTTTAAACACACTTATTTTAGTTGACAAAGTCATAATTCACATCCAACAGTCATTTACAGTCAAAAGATTAAATGTTAAAATTTCATCCATATTGACCATTTTGGGATAGTTCGACATGTCCGGAGTCATCGTTTTTCATCCGAAAATTGATTTTTTGGACTGTACCAAAAATGATTCAAAATGTCAATTGGATCGTGCCTCATGTTGAATAACCACTTTTTAAACCCTCACAGTGACCAAAATTGCCATTTTTACAGAGTTTTGCTTACTCAAAAGCTTCAATTTTGACCCGTTTCAGGCACAGAAATGACTTTAAACGCACTTATTTTAGTTGACAAAGTCATAATTCACATCCAACAGTCATTTACAGTCAAAAGATTAAATGTTAAAATTTCATCCATTTTGACCTTTTTGGGATCGTTCGACATGTCCGGAGTCATCGTTTTTCATTCAAAAATTGATTTTTTGGACTGTACCAAAATTGATTCAAAATGTCAATTGGATCGTGCCTCATGTTGAATAACCACTTTTTAAACCCTCAGAGTGACCAAAATTGCCATTTTTACAGAGTTTTGCTTACTCAAAAGCTTCAATTTTGACCCGTTTCAGGCACAGAAACGACTTTAAACACACTTATTTTAGTTGACAAAGTCATAATTCACATCCAACAGTCATTTACAGTCAAAAGATTAAATGTTAACATTTCATCCATATTGACCATTTTGGGATCGTTCGACATGTCCGGAGTCATCGTTTTTCATCCGAAAATTGATTTTTTGGACTGTACCAAAAATGATTCAAAATGTCAATTGGATCGTGCCTCATGTTGAATAACCACTTTTTAAACCCTCAGAGTGACCAAAATTGCCATTTTTACAGAGTTTTGCTTACTCAAAAGCTTCAATTTTGACCCGTTTCAGGCACAGAAATGACTTTAAACGCACTTATTTTAGTTGACAAAGTCATAATTCACATCCAACAGTCATTTACAGTCAAAAGATTAAATGTTAAAATTTCATCCATATTGACCTTTTTGGGATAGTTCGACATGTCCGGAGTCATCGTTTTTCATCCGAAAATTGATTTTTTGGACTGTACCAAAAATGATACAAAATGTCAATTGGATCGTGCCTCATGTTGAATAACCACTTTTTAAACCCTCACAGTGACCAAAATTGCCATTTTTACAGAGTTTTGCTTACTCAAAAGCTTCAATTTTGACCCCTTTGAGGCACAGAAATGACTTTAAACACACTTAGTTTAGTTGACAAAGTCATAATTCACATCCAACAGTCATTTAGAATCAAAAGATTAAATGTTAAAATTTCATCCATATTGACCATTTTGGGATAGTTCGACATGTCCGGAGTCATCGTTTTTCATCCGAAAATTGATTTTTTGGACTGTACCAAAAATGATTCAAAATGTCAATTGGATCGTGCCTCATGTTGAATAACCACTTTTTAAACCCTCACAGTGACCAAAATTGCCATTTTTACAGAGTTTTGCTTACTCAAAAGCTTCAATTTTGACCCGTTTCAGGCACAGAAATGACTTTAAACGCACTTATTTTAGTTGACAAAGTCATAATTCACATCCAACAGTCATTTACAGTCAAAAGATTAAATGTTAAAATTTCATCCATTTTGACCTTTTTGGGATCGTTCGACATGTCCGGAGTCATCGTTTTTCATTCAAAAATTGATTTTTTGGACTGTACCAAAATTGATTCAAAATGTCAATTGGATCGTGCCTCATGTTGAATAACCACTTTTTAAACCCTCAGAGTGACCAAAATTGCCATTTTTACAGAGTTTTGCTTACTCAAAAGCTTCAATTTTGACCCGTTTCAGGCACAGAAACGACTTTAAACACACTTATTTTAGTTGACAAAGTCATAATTCACATCCAACAGTCATTTACAGTCAAAAGATTAAATGTTAACATTTCATCCATATTGACCATTTTGGGATCGTTCGACATGTCCGGAGTCATCGTTTTTCATCCGAAAATTGATTTTTTGGACTGTACCAAAAATGATTCAAAATGTCAATTGGATCGTGCCTCATGTTGAATAACCACTTTTTAAACCCTCAGAGTGACCAAAATTGCCATTTTTACAGAGTTTTGCTTACTCAAAAGCTTCAATTTTGACCCGTTTCAGGCACAGAAATGACTTTAAACGCACTTATTTTAGTTGACAAAGTCATAATTCACATCCAACAGTCATTTACAGTCAAAAGATTAAATGTTAAAATTTCATCCATATTGACCTTTTTGGGATCGTTCGACATGTCCGGAGTCATCGTTTTTCATCCGAAAATTGATTTTTTGTACTGTACCAAAAATGATTCGAAATGTCAATTGGATCGTGCCTCATGTTGAATAACCACTTTTTAAACCCTCAGAGTGACCAAAATTGCCATTTTTACAGAGTTTTGCTTACTCAAAAGCTTCAATTTTGACCCGTTTCAGGCACAGAAATGACTTTAAACACACTTATTTTAGTTGACAAAGTCATAATTCACATCTAACAGTCATTTACAGTCAAAAGATTAAATGTTAAAATTTCATCCATATTGACCATTTTGGGATAGTTCGACATGTCCGGAGTCATCGTTTTTCATCCGAAAATTGATTTTTTGGACTGTACCAAAAATGATACAAAATGTCAATTGGATCGTGCCTCATGTTGAATAACCACTTTTTAAACCCTCACAGTGACCAAAATTGCCATTTTTACAGAGTTTTGCTTACTCAAAAGCTTCAATTTTGACCCCTTTGAGGCACAGAAATGACTTTAAACACACTTAGTTTAGTTGACAAAGTCATAATTCACATCCAACAGTCATTTAGAATCAAAAGATTAAATGTTAAAATTTCATCCATATTGACCATTTTGGGATAGTTCGACATGTCCGGAGTCATCGTTTTTCATCCGAAAATTGATTTTTTGGACTGTACTAAAAATGATTCAAAATGTCAATTGGATCGTGCCTCATGTTGAATAACCACTTTTTAAACCCTCACAGTGACCAAAATTGCCATTTTTACAGAGTTTTGCTTACTCAAAAGCTTCAATTTTGACCCGTTTCAGGCACAGAAATGACTTTAAACACACTTATTTTAGTTGACAAAGTCATAATTCACATCCAACAGTCATTTACAGTCAAAAGATTAAATGTTAAAATTTCATCCATATTGACCATTTTGGGATAGTTCGACATGTCCGGAGTCATCGTTTTTCATCCGAAAATTGATTTTTTGGACTGTACCAAAAATGATTCAAAATGTCAATTGGATCGTGCCTCATGTTGAATAACCACTTTTTAAACCCTCAGAGTGACCAAAATTGCCATTTTTACAGAGTTTTGCTTACTCAAAAGCTTCAATTTTGACCCGTTTCAGGCACAGAAATGACTTTAAACACACTTATTTTAGTTGACAAAGTCATAATTCACATCTAACAGTCATTTACAGTCAAAAGATTAAATGTTAAAATTTCATCCATATTGACCATTTTGGGATAGTTCGACATGTCCGGAGTCATCGTTTTTCATCCGAAAATTGATTTTTTGGACTGTACCAAAAATGATTCAAAATGTCAATTGGATCGTGCCTCATGTTGAATAACCACTTTTTAAACCCTCACAGTGACCAAAATTGCCATTTTTACAGAGTTTTGCTTACTCAAAAGCTTCAATTTTGACCCGTTTCAGGCACAGAAATGACTTTAAACACACTTATTTTAGTTGACAAAGTCATAATTCACATCCAACAGTCATTTACAGTCAAAAGATTAAATGTTAAAATTTCATCCATTTTGACCTTTTTGGGATTGTTCGACATGTCCGGAGTCATCGTTTTTCATCCGAAAATTGATTTTTTGGACTGTACCAAAAATGATTCAAAATTTCAATTGGATCGTGCCTCATGTTGAATAACCACTTTTTAAACCCTCAGAGTGACCAAAATTGCCATTTTTACAGAGTTTTGCTTACTCAAAAGCTTCAATTTTGACCCGTTTCAGGCACAGAAATGACTTTAAACACACTTATTTTAGTTGACAAAGTCATAATTCACATCCAACAGTCATTTACAGTCAAAAGATTAAATGTTAAAATCTCATCCATATTGACCATTTTGGGATAGTTCGACATGTCCGGAGTCATCGTTTTTCATCCGAAAATTGATTTTTTGGACTGTACCAAAAATGATTCAAAATGTCAATTGGATCGTGCCTCATGTTGAATAACCACTTTTTAAACCCTCACAGTGACCAAAATTGCCATTTTTACAGAGTTTTGCTTACTCAAAAGCTTCAATTTTGACCCTTTTGAGGCACAGAAATGACTTTACACACACTTATTTTAGTTGACAAAGTCCTAATTCACATCCAACAGTCATTAAGAGTCAAAAGATTAAATGTTAAAATTTCATCCATATTAACCATTTTGGGATAGTTCGACATGTCCGGAGTCATCGTTTTTCATCCGAAAATTGATTTTTTGGACTGTACCAAAAATGATTCAAAATGTCAATTGGATCGTGCCTCATGTTGAATAACCACTTTTTAAACCCTCAGAGTGACCAAAATTGCCATTTTTACAGAGTTTTGCTTACTCAAAAGCTTCAATTTTGACCCGTTTCAGGCACAGAAATGACTTTAAACACACTTATTTTAGTTGACAAAGTCATAATTCACATCCAACAGTCATTTACAGTCAAAAGATTAAATGTTAACATTTCATCCATATTGACCATTTTGGGATCGTTCGACATGTCCGGAGTCATCGTTTTTCATCCGAAAATTGATTTTTTGGACTGTACCAAAAATGATTCAAAATGTCAATTGGATCGTGCCTCATGTTGAATAACCACTTTTTAAACCCTCAGAGTGACCAAAATTGCCATTTTTACAGAGTTTTGCTTACTCAAAAGCTTCAATTTTGACCCGTTTCAGGCACAGAAATGACTTTAAACGCACTTATTTTAGTTGACAAAGTCATAATTCACATCCAACAGTCATTTACAGTCAAAAGATTAAATGTTAAAATTTCATCCATATTGACCTTTTTGGGATCGTTCGACATGTCCGGAGTCATCGTTTTTCATCCGAAAATTGATTTTTTGGACTGTACCAAAAATGATTCGAAATGTCAATTGGATCGTGCCTCATGTTGAATAACCACTTTTTAAACCCTCAGAGTGACCAAAATTGCCATTTTTACAGAGTTTTGCTTACTCAAAAGCTTCAATTTTGACCCGTTTCAGGCACAGAAATGACTTTAAACACACTTATTTTAGTTGACAAAGTCATAATTCACATCTAACAGTCATTTACAGTCAAAAGATTAAATGTTAAAATTTCATCCATATTGACCATTTTGGGATAGTTCGACATGTCCGGAGTCATCGTTTTTCATCCGAAAATTGATTTTTTGGACTGTACCAAAAATGATACAAAATGTCAATTGGATCGTGCCTCATGTTGAATAACCACTTTTTAAACCCTCACAGTGACCAAAATTGCCATTTTTACAGAGTTTTGCTTACTCAAAAGCTTCAATTTTGACCCGTTTCAGGCACAGAAATGACTTTAAACACACTTATTTTAGTTGACAAAGTCATAATTCACATCCAACAGTCATTTACAGTCAAAAGATTAAATGTTAAAATTTCATCCATATTGACCATTTTGGGATAGTTCGACATGTCCGGAGTCATCGTTTTTCATCCGAAAATTGATTTTTTGGACTGTACCAAAAATGATTCAAAATGTCAATTGGATCGTGCCTCATGTTGAATAACCACTTTTTAAACCCTCAGAGTGACCAAAATTGCCATTTTTACAGAGTTTTGCTTACTCAAAAGCTTCAATTTTGACCCGTTTCAGGCACAGAAATGACTTTAAACACACTTATTTTAGTTGACAAAGTCATAATTCACATCTAACAGTCATTTACAGTCAAAAGATTAAATGTTAAAATTTCATCCATATTGACCATTTTGGGATAGTTCGACATGTCCGGAGTCATCGTTTTTCATCCGAAAATTGATTTTTTGGACTGTACCAAAAATGATTCAAAATGTCAATTGGATCGTGCCTCATGTTGAATAACCACTTTTTAAACCCTCACAGTGACCAAAATTGCCATTTTTACAGAGTTTTGCTTACTCAAAAGCTTCAATTTTGACCCGTTTCAGGCACAGAAATGACTTTAAACACACTTATTTTAGTTGACAAAGTCATAATTCACATCCAACAGTCATTTACAGTCAAAAGATTAAATGTTAAAATTTCATCCATTTTGACCTTTTTGGGATTGTTCGACATGTCCGGAGTCATCGTTTTTCATCCGAAAATTGATTTTTTGGACTGTACCAAAAATGATTCAAAATTTCAATTGGATCGTGCCTCATGTTGAATAACCACTTTTTAAACCCTCAGAGTGACCAAAATTGCCATTTTTACAGAGTTTTGCTTACTCAAAAGCTTCAATTTTGACCCGTTTCAGGCACAGAAATGACTTTAAACACACTTATTTTAGTTGACAAAGTCATAATTCACATCCAACAGTCATTTACAGTCAAAAGATTAAATGTTAAAATCTCATCCATATTGACCATTTTGGGATAGTTCGACATGTCCGGAGTCATCGTTTTTCATCCGAAAATTGATTTTTTGGACTGTACCAAAAATGATTCAAAATGTCAATTGGATCGTGCCTCATGTTGAATAACCACTTTTTAAACCCTCACAGTGACCAAAATTGCCATTTTTACAGAGTTTTGCTTACTCAAAAGCTTCAATTTTGACCCTTTTGAGGCACAGAAATGACTTTACACACACTTATTTTAGTTGACAAAGTCCTAATTCACATCCAACAGTCATTAAGAGTCAAAAGATTAAATGTTAAAATTTCATCCATATTAACCATTTTGGGATAGTTCGACATGTCCGGAGTCATCGTTTTTCATCCGAAAATTGATTTTTTGGACTGTACCAAAAATGATTCAAAATGTCAATTGGATCGTGCCTCATGTTGAATAACCACTTTTTAAACCCTCAGAGTGACCAAAATTCCCATTTTTACAGAGTTTTGCTTACTCAAAAGCTTCAATTTTGACCCGTTTCAGGCACAGAAATGACTTTAAACACACTTATTTTAGTTGACAAAGTCATAATTCACATCCAACAGTCATTTACAGTCAAAAGATTAAATGTTAAAATTTCATCCATTTTGACCTTTTTGGGATCGTTCGACATGTCCGGAGTCATCGTTTTTCATCCGAAAATTGATTTTTTGGACTGTACCAAAAATGATTCAAAATGTCAATTGGATCGTGCCTCATGTTGAATAACCACTTTTTAAACCCTCAGAGTGACCAAAATTGCCATTTTTACAGAGTTTTGCTTACTCAGAAGCTTCAATTTTGACCCGTTTCAGGCACAGAAATGACTTTAAACACACTTATTTTAGTTGACAAAGTCATAATTCACATCCAACAGTCATTTACAGTCAAAAGATTAAATGTTAAAATTTCATCCATTTTGACCCTTTTGGGATCGTTCGACATGTCCGGAGTCATCGTTTTTCATTCGAAAATTGATTTTTCGGACTGTACCAAAAATGATTCAAAATGTCAATTGGATCGTGCCTCATGTTGAATAACCACTTTTTAAACCCTCAGAGTGACCAAAATTGCCATTTTTACAGAGTTTTGCTTACTCAAAAGCTTCAATTTTGACCCGTTTCAGGCACAGAAATGACTTTAAACACACTTATTTTAGTTGACAAAGTCATAATTCACATCCAACAGTCATTTAGAATCAAAAGATTAAATGTTAAAATTTCATCCATATTGACCATTTTGGGATAGTTCGACATGTCCGGAGTCATCGTTTTTCATCCGAAAATTGATTTTTTGGACTGTACCAAAAATGATTCAAAATGTCAATTGGATCGTGCCTCATGTTGAATAACCACTTTTTAAACCCTCACAGTGACCAAAATTCCCATTTTTACAGAGTTTTGCTTACTCAAAAGCTTCAATTTTGACCCGTTTGAGGCACAGAAATGACTTTAAACACACTTAGTTTAGTTGACAAAGTCATAATTCACATCCAACAGTCATTTAGAATCAAAAGATTAAATGTTAAAATTTCATCCATATTGATCATTTTGGGATAGTTCGACATGTCCGGAGTCATCGTTTTTCATCCGAAAATTGATTTTTTGGACTGTACCAAAAATGATTCAAAATGTCAATTGGATCGTGCCTCATGTTGAATAACCACTTTTTAAACCCTCACAGTGACCAAAATTCCCATTTTTACAGAGTTTTGCTTACTCAAAAGCTTCAATTTTGACCCGTTTCAGGCACAGAAATGACTTTAAACACACTTATTTTAGTTGACAAAGTCATAATTCACATCCAACAGTCATTTACAGTCAAAAGATTAAATGTTAAAATTTCATCCATATTGACCATTTTGGGATAGTTCGACATGTCCGGAGTCATCGTTTTTCATCCGAAAATTGATTTTTTGGACTGTACCAAAAATGATTCAAAATGTCAATTGGATCGTGCCTCATGTTGAATAACCACTTTTTAAACCCTCACAGTGACCAAAATTGCCATTTTTACAGAGTTTTGCTTACTCAAAAGCTTCAATTTTGACCCGTTTCAGGCACAGAAATGACTTTAAACGCACTTATTTTAGTTGACAAAGTCATAATTCACATCCAACAGTCATTTACAGTCAAAAGATTAAATGTTAAAATTTCATCCATTTTGACCTTTTTGGGATCGTTCGACATGTCCGGAGTCATCGTTTTTCATTCAAAAATTGATTTTTTGGACTGTACCAAAATTGATTCAAAATGTCAATTGGATCGTGCCTCATGTTGAATAACCACTTTTTAAACCCTCAGAGTGACCAAAATTGCCATTTTTACAGAGTTTTGCTTACTCAAAAGCTTCAATTTTGACCCGTTTCAGGCACAGAAACGACTTTAAACACACTTATTTTAGTTGACAAAGTCATAATTCACATCCAACAGTCATTTACAGTCAAAAGATTAAATGTTAACATTTCATCCATATTGACCATTTTGGGATCGTTCGACATGTCCGGAGTCATCGTTTTTCATCCGAAAATTGATTTTTTGGACTGTACCAAAAATGATTCAAAATGTCAATTGGATCGTGCCTCATGTTGAATAACCACTTTTTAAACCCTCAGAGTGACCAAAATTGCCATTTTTACAGAGTTTTGCTTACTCAAAAGCTTCAATTTTGACCCGTTTCAGGCACAGAAATGACTTTAAACGCACTTATTTTAGTTGACAAAGTCATAATTCACATCCAACAGTCATTTACAGTCAAAAGATTAAATGTTAAAATTTCATCCATATTGACCTTTTTGGGATCGTTCGACATGTCCGGAGTCATCGTTTTTCATCCGAAAATTGATTTTTTGGACTGTACCAAAAATGATTCGAAATGTCAATTGGATCGTGCCTCATGTTGAATAACCACTTTTTAAACCCTCAGAGTGACCAAAATTGCCATTTTTACAGAGTTTTGCTTACTCAAAAGCTTCAATTTTGACCCGTTTCAGGCACAGAAATGACTTTAAACACACTTATTTTAGTTGACAAAGTCATAATTCACATCTAACAGTCATTTACAGTCAAAAGATTAAATGTTAAAATTTCATCCATATTGACCATTTTGGGATAGTTCGACATGTCCGGAGTCATCGTTTTTCATCCGAAAATTGATTTTTTGGACTGTACCAAAAATGATACAAAATGTCAATTGGATCGTGCCTCATGTTGAATAACCACTTTTTAAACCCTCACAGTGACCAAAATTGCCATTTTTACAGAGTTTTGCTTACTCAAAAGCTTCAATTTTGACCCCTTTGAGGCACAGAAATGACTTTAAACACACTTAGTTTAGTTGACAAAGTCATAATTCACATCCAACAGTCATTTAGAATCAAAAGATTAAATGTTAAAATTTCATCCATATTGACCATTTTGGGATAGTTCGACATGTCCGGAGTCATCGTTTTTCATCCGAAAATTGATTTTTTGGACTGTACCAAAAATGATTCAAAATGTCAATTGGATCGTGCCTCATGTTGAATAACCACTTTTTAAACCCTCACAGTGACCAAAATTGCCATTTTTACAGAGTTTTGCTTACTCAAAAGCTTCAATTTTGACCCGTTTCAGGCACAGAAATGACTTTAAACGCACTTATTTTAGTTGACAAAGTCATAATTCACATCCAACAGTCATTTACAGTCAAAAGATTAAATGTTAAAATTTCATCCATTTTGACCTTTTTGGGATCGTTCGACATGTCCGGAGTCATCGTTTTTCATTCAAAAATTGATTTTTTGAACTGTACCAAAATTGATTCAAAATGTCAATTGGATCGTGCCTCATGTTGAATAACCACTTTTTAAACCCTCAGAGTGACCAAAATTGCCATTTTTACAGAGTTTTGCTTACTCAAAAGCTTCAATTTTGACCCGTTTCAGGCACAGAAACGACTTTAAACACACTTATTTTAGTTGACAAAGTCATAATTCACATCCAACAGTCATTTACAGTCAAAAGATTAAATGTTAACATTTCATCCATATTGACCATTTTGGGATCGTTCGACATGTCCGGAGTCATCGTTTTTCATCCGAAAATTGATTTTTTGGACTGTACCAAAAATGATTCAAAATGTCAATTGGATCGTGCCTCATGTTGAATAACCACTTTTTAAACCCTCAGAGTGACCAAAATTGCCATTTTTACAGAGTTTTGCTTACTCAAAAGCTTCAATTTTGACCCGTTTCAGGCACAGAAATGACTTTAAACGCACTTATTTTAGTTGACAAAGTCATAATTCACATCCAACAGTCATTTACAGTCAAAAGATTAAATGTTAAAATTTCATCCATATTGACCTTTTTGGGATCGTTCGACATGTCCGGAGTCATCGTTTTTCATCCGAAAATTGATTTTTTGTACTGTACCAAAAATGATTCGAAATGTCAATTGGATCGTGCCTCATGTTGAATAACCACTTTTTAAACCCTCAGAGTGACCAAAATTGCCATTTTTACAGAGTTTTGCTTACTCAAAAGCTTCAATTTTGACCCGTTTCAGGCACAGAAATGACTTTAAACACACTTATTTTAGTTGACAAAGTCATAATTCACATCTAACAGTCATTTACAGTCAAAAGATTAAATGTTAAAATTTCATCCATATTGACCATTTTGGGATAGTTCGACATGTCCGGAGTCATCGTTTTTCATCCGAAAATTGATTTTTTGGACTGTACCAAAAATGATACAAAATGTCAATTGGATCGTGCCTCATGTTGAATAACCACTTTTTAAACCCTCACAGTGACCAAAATTGCCATTTTTACAGAGTTTTGCTTACTCAAAAGCTTCAATTTTGACCCCTTTGAGGCACAGAAATGACTTTAAACACACTTAGTTTAGTTGACAAAGTCATAATTCACATCCAACAGTCATTTAGAATCAAAAGATTAAATGTTAAAATTTCATCCATATTGACCATTTTGGGATAGTTCGACATGTCCGGAGTCATCGTTTTTCATCCGAAAATTGATTTTTTGGACTGTACTAAAAATGATTCAAAATGTCAATTGGATCGTGCCTCATGTTGAATAACCACTTTTTAAACCCTCACAGTGACCAAAATTGCCATTTTTACAGAGTTTTGCTTACTCAAAAGCTTCAATTTTGACCCGTTTCAGGCACAGAAATGACTTTAAACACACTTATTTTAGTTGACAAAGTCATAATTCACATCCAACAGTCATTTACAGTCAAAAGATTAAATGTTAAAATTTCATCCATATTGACCATTTTGGGATAGTTCGACATGTCCGGAGTCATCGTTTTTCATCCGAAAATTGATTTTTTGGACTGTACCAAAAATGATTCAAAATGTCAATTGGATCGTGCCTCATGTTGAATAACCACTTTTTAAACCCTCAGAGTGACCAAAATTGCCATTTTTACAGAGTTTTGCTTACTCAAAAGCTTCAATTTTGACCCGTTTCAGGCACAGAAATGACTTTAAACACACTTATTTTAGTTGACAAAGTCATAATTCACATCTAACAGTCATTTACAGTCAAAAGATTAAATGTTAAAATTTCATCCATATTGACCATTTTGGGATAGTTCGACATGTCCGGAGTCATCGTTTTTCATCCGAAAATTGATTTTTTGGACTGTACCAAAAATGATTCAAAATGTCAATTGGATCGTGCCTCATGTTGAATAACCACTTTTTAAACCCTCACAGTGACCAAAATTGCCATTTTTACAGAGTTTTGCTTACTCAAAAGCTTCAATTTTGACCCGTTTCAGGCACAGAAATGACTTTAAACACACTTATTTTAGTTGACAAAGTCATAATTCACATCCAACAGTCATTTACAGTCAAAAGATTAAATGTTAAAATTTCATCCATTTTGACCATTTTGGGATTGTTCGACATGTCCGGAGTCATCGTTTTTCATCCGAAAATTGATTTTTTGGACTGTACCAAAAATGATTCAAAATTTCAATTGGATCGTGCCTCATGTTGAATAACCACTTTTTAAACCCTCAGAGTGACCAAAATTGCCATTTTTACAGAGTTTTGCTTACTCAAAAGCTTCAATTTTGACCCGTTTCAGGCACAGAAATGACTTTAAACACACTTATTTTAGTTGACAAAGTCATAATTCACATCCAACAGTCATTTACAGTCAAAAGATTAAATGTTAAAATCTCATCCATATTGACCATTTTGGGATAGTTCGACATGTCCGGAGTCATCGTTTTTCATCCGAAAATTGATTTTTTGGACTGTACCAAAAATGATTCAAAATGTCAATTGGATCGTGCCTCATGTTGAATAACCACTTTTTAAACCCTCACAGTGACCAAAATTGCCATTTTTACAGAGTTTTGCTTACTCAAAAGCTTCAATTTTGACCCTTTTGAGGCACAGAAATGACTTTACACACACTTATTTTAGTTGACAAAGTCCTAATTCACATCCAACAGTCATTAAGAGTCAAAAGATTAAATGTTAAAATTTCATCCATATTAACCATTTTGGGATAGTTCGACATGTCCGGAGTCATCGTTTTTCATCCGAAAATTGATTTTTTGGACTGTACCAAAAATGATTCAAAATGTCAATTGGATCGTGCCTCATGTTGAATAACCACTTTTTAAACCCTCAGAGTGACCAAAATTGCCATTTTTACAGAGTTTTGCTTACTCAAAAGCTTCAATTTTGACCCGTTTCAGGCACAGAAATGACTTTAAACACACTTATTTTAGTTGACAAAGTCATAATTCACATCCAACAGTCATTTACAGTCAAAAGATTAAATGTTAAAATTTCATCCATTTTGACCTTTTTGGGATCGTTCGACATGTCCGGAGTCATCGTTTTTCATCCGAAAATTGATTTTTTGGACTGTACCAAAAATGATTCAAAATGTCAATTGGATCGTGCCTCATGTTGAATAACCACTTTTTAAACCCTCAGAGTGACCAAAATTGCCATTTTTACAGAGTTTTGCTTACTCAGAAGCTTCAATTTTGACCCGTTTCAGGCACAGAAATGACTTTAAACACACTTATTTTAGTTGACAAAGTCATAATTCACATCCAACAGTCATTTACAGTCAAAAGATTAAATGTTAAAATGTCATCCATTTTGACCCTTTTGGGATCGTTCGACATGTCCGGAGTCATCGTTTTTCATTCGAAAATTGATTTTTCGGACTGTACCAAAAATGATTCAAAATGTCAATTGGATCGTGCCTCATGTTGAATAACCACTTTTTAAACCCTCAGAGTGACCAAAATTGCCATTTTTACAGAGTTTTGCTTACTCAAAAGCTTCAATTTTGACCTGTTTCAGGCACAGAAATGACTTTAAACACACTTATTTTAGTTGACAAAGTCATAATTCACATCCAACAGTCATTTACAGTCAAAAGATTAAATGTTAAAATTTCATCCATATTGACCATTTTGGGATCGTTCGACATGTCCGGAGTCATCGTTTTTCATCCGAAAATTGATTTTTTGGACTGTACCAAAAATGATTCAAAGTGTCAATTGGATCGTGCCTCATGTTGAATAACCACTTTTTAAACCCTCAGAGTGACCAAAAATGCCATTTTTACAGAGTTTTGCTTACTCAAAAGCTTCAATTGTGACCCGTTTCAGGCACAGAAATGACTTTAAACACACTTATTTTAGTTGACAAAGTCATAATTCACATCCAACAGTCATTTACAGTCAAAAGATCAAATGTTAAAATTTCATCCATTTTGACCTTTTTGGGATCGTTCGAAATGTCCGGAGTCATCGTTTTTCATCCGAAAATTGATTTTTTGGACTGTACCAAAAATGATTCAAAATTTCAATTGGATCGTGCCTCATGTTGAATAACCACTTTTTAAACCCTCACAGTGACTAAAATTGCCATTTTTACAGAGTTTTGCTTACTCAAAAGCTTCAATTTTGACCCCTTTGAGGCACAGAAATGACTTTAAACACACTTATTTTAGTTGACAAAGTCATAATTCACATCCAACAGCCATTTAGAGTCAAAAGATTAAATGTTAAAATTTCATCCATATTGACCATTTTGGGATGGTTCGACATGTCCGGAGTCATCGTTTTTCACCCGAAAATTGATTTTTTGGACTGTACCAAAAATGATTCAAAATGTCAATTGGATCGTGCCTCATGTTGAATAACCACTTTTTAAACCCTCAGAGTGACCAAAATTGCCATTTTTACAGAGTTTTGCTTACTCAAAAGCTTCAATTTTGACCCGTTTCAGGCACAGAAATGACTTTAAACACACTTATTTTAGTTGACAAAGTCATAATTCACATCTAACAGTCATTTACAGTCAAAAGATTAAATGTTAAAATTTCATCCATATTGACCATTTTGGGATAGTTCGACATGTCCGGAGTCATCGTTTTTCATCCGAAAATTGATTTTTTGGACTGTACCAAAAATGATACAAAATGTCAATTGGATCGTGCCTCATGTTGAATAACCACTTTTTAAACCCTCACAGTGACCAAAATTGCCATTTTTACAGAGTTTTGCTTACTCAAAAGCTTCAATTTTGACCCCTTTGAGGAACAGAAATGACTTTAAACACACTTAGTTTAGTTGACAAAGTCATAATTCACATCCAACAGTCATTTAGAATCAAAAGATTAAATGTTAAAATTTCATCCATATTGACCATTTTGGGATAGTTCGACATGTCCGGAGTCATCGTTTTTCATCCGAAAATTGATTTTTTGGACTGTACCAAAAATGATTCGAAATGTCAATTGGATCGTGCCTCATGTTGAATAACCACTTTTTAAACCCTCACAGTGACCAAAATTGCCATTTTTACAGAGTTTTGCTTACTCAAAAGCTTCAATTTTGACCCGTTTCAGGCACAGAAATGACTTTAAACACACTTATTTTAGTTGACAAAGTCATAATTCACATCTAACAGTCATTTACAGTCAAAAGATTAAATGTTAAAATTTCATCCATATTGACCATTTTGGGATAGTTCGACATGTCCGGAGTCATCGTTTTTCATCCGAAAATTGATTTTTTGGACTGTACCAAAAATGATACAAAATGTCAATTGGATCGTGCCTCATGTTGAATAACCACTTTTTAAACCCTCACAGTGACCAAAATTGCCATTTTTACAGAGTTTTGCTTACTCAAAAGCTTCAATTTTGACCCCTTTGAGGCACAGAAATGACTTTAAACACACTTAGTTTAGTTGACAAAGTCATAATTCACATCCAACAGTCATTTAGAATCAAAAGATTAAATGTTAAAATTTCATCCATATTGACCATTTTGGGATAGTTCGACATGTCCGGAGTCATCGTTTTTCATCCGAAAATTGATTTTTTGGACTGTACCAAAAATGATTCAAAATGTCAATTGGATCGTGCCTCATGTTGAATAACCACTTTTTAAACCCTCACAGTGACCAAAATTGCCATTTTTACAGAGTTTTGCTTACTCAAAAGCTTCAATTTTGACCCGTTTCAGGCACAGAAATGACTTTAAACACACTTATTTTAGTTGACAAAGTCATAATTCACATCCAACAGTCATTTACAGTCAAAAGATTAAATGTTAAAATCTCATCCATATTGACCATTTTGGGATAGTTCGACATGTCCGGAGTCATCGTTTTTCATCCGAAAATTGATTTTTTGGACTGTACCAAAAATGATTCAAAATGTCAATTGGATCGTGCCTCATGTTGAATAACCACTTTTTAAACCCTCACAGTGACCAAAATTGCCATTTTTACAGAGTTTTGCTTACTCAAAAGCTTCAATTTTGACCCTTTTGAGGCACAGAAATGACTTTACACACACTTATTTTAGTTGACAAAGTCCTAATTCACATCCAACAGTCATTAAGAGTCAAAAGATTAAATGTTAAAATTTCATCCATATTAACCATTTTGGGATAGTTCGACATGTCCGGAGTCATCGTTTTTCATCCGAAAATTGATTTTTTGGACTGTACCAAAAATGATTCAAAATGTCAATTGGATCGTGCCTCATGTTGAATAACCACTTTTTAAACCCTCAGAGTGACCAAAATTGCCATTTTTACAGAGTTTTGCTTACTCAAAAGCTTCAATTTTGACCCGTTTCAGGCACAGAAATGACTTTAAACACACTTATTTTAGTTGACAAAGTCATAATTCACATCCAACAGTCATTTACAGTCAAAAGATTAAATGTTAAAATTTCATCCATTTTGACCTTTTTGGGATCGTTCGACATGTCCGGAGTCATCGTTTTTCATCCGAAAATTGATTTTTTGGACTGTACCAAAAATGATTCAAAATGTCAATTGGATCGTGCCTCATGTTGAATAACCACTTTTTAAACCCTCAGAGTGACCAAAATTGCCATTTTTACAGAGTTTTGCTTACTCAGAAGCTTCAATTTTGACCCGTTTCAGGCACAGAAATGACTTTAAACACACTTATTTTAGTTGACAAAGTCATAATTCACATCCAACAGTCATTTACAGTCAAAAGATTAAATGTTAAAATTTCATCCATTTTGACCCTTTTGGGATCGTTCGACATGTCCGGAGTCATCGTTTTTCATTCGAAAATTGATTTTTCGGACTGTACCAAAAATGATTCAAAATGTCAATTGGATCGTGCCTCATGTTGAATAACCACTTTTTAAACCCTCAGAGTGACCAAAATTGCCATTTTTACAGAGTTTTGCTTACTCAAAAGCTTCAATTTTGACCCGTTTCAGGCACAGAAATGACTTTAAACACACTTATTTTAGTTGACAAAGTCATAATTCACATCCAACAGTCATTTACAGTCAAAAGATTAAATGTTAAAATTTCATCCATATTGACCTTTTTGGGATCGTTCGACATGTCCGGAGTCATCGTTTTTCATCCGAAAATTGATTGTTTGGACTGTACCAAAAATGATTCAAAATGTCAATTGGATCGTGCCTCATGTTGAATAACCACTTTTTAAACCCTCACAGTGACCAAAATTGCCATTTTTACAGAGCTTTGCCTACTCAAAAGCTTCAATTTTGACCCCTTTGAGGCACAGAAATGACTTTAAACACACTTAGTTTAGTTGACAAAGTCATAATTCACATCCAACAGTCATTTAGAATCAAAAGATTAAATGTTAAAATTTCATCCATATTGACCATTTTGGGATAGTTCGACATGTCCGGAGTCATCGTTTTTCATCCGAAAATTGATTTTTTGGACTGTACCAAAAATGATTCAAAATGTCAATTGGATCGTGCCTCATGTTGAATAACCACTTTTTAAACCCTCACAGTGACCAAAATTCCCATTTTTACAGAGTTTTGCTTACTCAAAAGCTTCAATTTTGACCCGTTTCAGGCACAGAAATGACTTTAAACACACTTATTTTAGTTGACAAAGTCATAATTCACATCCAACAGTCATTTACAGTCAAAAGATTAAATGTTAAAATTTCATCCATATTGACCATTTTGGGATAGTTCGACATGTCCGGAGTCATCGTTTTTTATCCGAAAATTGATTTTTTGGACTGTACCAAAAATGATTCAAAATGTCAATTGGATCGTGCCTCATGTTGAATAACCACTTTTTAAACCCTCACAGTGACCAAAATTGCCATTTTTACAGAGTTTTGCTTACTCAAAAGCTTCAATTTTGACCCGTTTCAGGCACAGAAATGACTTTAAACGCACTTATTTTAGTTGACAAAGTCATAATTCACATCCAACAGTCATTTACAGTCAAAAAATTAAATGTTAAAATTTCATCCATTTTGACCTTTTTGGGATCGTTCGACATGTCCGGAGTCATCGTTTTTCATTCAAAAATTGATTTTTTGGACTGTACCAAAATTGATTCAAAATGTCAATTGGATCGTGCCTCATGTTGAATAACCACTTTTTAAACCCTCAGAGTGACCAAAATTGCCATTTTTACAGAGTTTTGCTTACTCAAAAGCTTCAATTTTGACCCGTTTCAGGCACAGAAACGACTTTAAACACACTTATTTTAGTTGACAAAGTCATAATTCACATCCAACAGTCATTTACAGTCAAAAGATTAAATGTTAACATTTCATCCATATTGACCATTTTGGGATCGTTCGACATGTCCGGAGTCATCGTTTTTCATCCGAAAATTGATTTTTTGGACTGTACCAAAAATGATTCAAAATGTCAATTGGATCTGCCTCATGTTGAATAACCACTTTTTAAACCCTCAGAGTGACCAAAACTGCCATTTTTACAGAGTTTTGCTTACTCAAAAGCTTCAATTTTGACCCGTTTCAGGCACAGAAATGACTTTAAACACACTTATTTTAGTTGACAAAGTCATAATTCACATCCAACAGTCATTTACAGTCAAAAGATTAAATGTTAAAATTTCATCCATATTGACCATTTTGGGATAGTTCGACATGTCCGGAGTCATCGTTTTTCATCCGAAAATTGATTTTTTGGACTGTACCAAAAATGATTCAAAATGTCAATTGGATCGTGCCTCATGTTAAATAACCACTTTTTAAACCCTCACAGTGACCAAAATTGCCATTTTTTCTGAGTTTTGCTTACTCAAAAGCTTCAATTTTGACCCGTTTCAGGCACAGAAATGACTTTAAACACACTTATTTTAGTTGACAAAGTCATAATTCACATCCAACAGCCATTTAGAGTCAAAAGATTAAATGTTAAAATTTCATCCATATTGACCATTTTGGGATAGTTCGACATGTCCGGAGTCATCGTTTTTCATCCGAAAATTGATTTTTTGGACTGTACCAAAAATGATTCAAAATGTCAATTGGATCGTGCCTCATGTTGAATAACCACTTTTTAAACCCTCAGAGTGACCAAAATTGCCATTTTTACAGAGTTTTGCTTACTCAAAAGCTTCAATTTTGACCCGTTTCAGGCACAGAAATGACTTTAAACACACTTATTTTAGTTGACAAAGTCATAATTCACATCTAACAGTCATTTACAGTCAAAAGATTAAATGTTAAAATTTCATCCATATTGACCATTTTGGGATAGTTCGACATGTCCGGAGTCATCGTTTTTCATCCGAAAATTGATTTTTTGGACTGTACCAAAAATGATTCAAAATGTCAATTGGATCATGCCTCATGTTGAATAACCACTTTTTAAACCCTCACAGTGACCAAAATTGCCATTTTTACAGAGTTTTGCTTACTCAAAAGCTTCAATTTTGACCCCTTTGAGGCACAGAAATGACTTTAAACACACTTAGTTTAGTTGACAAAGTCATAATTCACATCCAACAGTCATTTAGAATCAAAAGATTAAATGTTAAAATTTCATCCATATTGATCATTTTGGGATAGTTCGACATGTCCGGAGTCATCGTTTTTCATCCGAAAATTGATTTTTTGGACTGTACCAAAAATGATTCAAAATGTCAATTGGATCGTGCCTCATGTTGAATAACCACTTTTTAAACCCTCACAGTGACCAAAATTGCCATTTTTACAGAGTTTTGCTTACTCAAAAGCTTCAATTTTGACCCCTTTCAGGCACAGAAATGACTTTAAACACACTTATTTTAGTTGACAAAGTCATAATTCACATCCAACAGTCATTTACAGTCAAAAGATTAAATGTTAAAATTTCATCCATTTTGACCTTTTTGGGATTGTTCGACATGTCCGGAGTCATCGTTTTTCATCCGAAAATTGATTTTTTGGACTGTACCAAAAATGATTCAAAATTTCAATTGGATCGTGCCTCATGTTGAATAACCACTTTTTAAACCCTCAGAGTGACCAAAATTGCCATTTTTACAGAGTTTTGCTTACTCAAAAGCTTCAATTTTGACGCGTTTCAGGCACAGAAACGACTTTAAACACACTTATTTTAGTTGACAAAGTCATAATTCACATCCAACAGTCATTTACAGTCAAAAGATTAAATGTTAAAATTTCATCCATATTGACCATTTTGGGATAGTTCGACATGTCCGGAGTCATCGTTTTTCATCCGAAAATTGATTTTTTGGACTGTACCAAAAATGATTCAAAATGTCAATTGGATTGTGCCTCATGTTGAATAACCACTTTTTAAACCCTCAGAGTGACCAAAACTGCCATTTTTACAGAGTTTTGCTTACTCAAAAGCTTCAATTTTGACCCGTTTCAGGCACAGAAATGACTTTAAACACACTTATTTTAGTTGACAAAGTCATAATTCACATCCAACAGTCATTTACAGTCAAAAGATTAAATGTTAAAATTTCATCCATATTGACCATTTTGGGATAGTTCGACATGTCCGGAGTCATCGTTTTTCATCCGAAAATTGATTTTTTGGACTGTACCAAAAATGATTCAAAATGTCAATTGGATCGTGCCTCATGTTGAATAACCACTTTTTAAACCCTCACAGTGACCAAAATTGCCATTTTTACAGAGTTTTGCTTACTCAAAAGCTTCAATTTTGACCCGTTTCAGGCACAGAAATGACTTTAAACACACTTATTTTAGTTGACAAAGTCATAATTCACATCCAACAGTCATTTACAGTCAAAAGATTAAATGTTAAAATTTCATCCATTTTGACCTTTTTGGGATTGTTCGACATGTCCGGAGTCATCGTTTGCATCCGAAAATTGATTTTTTGGACTGTACCAAAAATGATTCAAAATGTCAATTGGATCATGCCTCATGTTGAATAACCACTTTTTAAACCCTCAGAGTGACCAAAATTGCAATTTTTACAGAGTTTTGCTTACTCAAAAGCTTCAATTTTGACCCGTTTCAGGCACAGAAATGACTTTAAACACACTTATTTTAGTTGACAAAGTCATAATTCACATCCAACAGTCATTTACAGTCAAAAGATTAAATGTTAAAATCTCATCCATATTGACCATTTTGGGATAGTTCGACATGTCCGGAGTCATCGTTTTTCATCCGAAAATTGATTTTTTGGACTGTACCAAAAATGATTCAAAATGTCAATTGGATCGTGCCTCATGTTGAATAACCACTTTTTAAACCCTCAGAGTGACCAAAATTGCCATTTTTACAGAGTTTTGCTTACTCAAAAGCTTCAATTTTGACCCGTTTCAGGCACAGAAATGACTTTAAACACACTTATTTTAGTTGACAAAGTCATAATTCACATCCAACAGTCATTTACAGTCAAAAGATTAAATGTTAAAATTTCATCCATTTTGACCTTTTTGGGATCGTTCGACATGTCCGGAGTCATCGTTTTTCATCCGAAAATTGATTTTTTGGACTGTACCAAAAATGATTCAAAATGTCAATTGGATCGTGCCTCATGTTGAATAACCACTTTTTAAACCCTCAGAGTGACCAAAATTGCCATTTTTACAGAGTTTTGCTTACTCAGAAGCTTCAATTTTGACCCGTTTCAGGCACAGAAATGACTTTAAACACACTTATTTTAGTTGACAAAGTCATAATTCACATCCAACAGTCATTTACAGTCAAAAGATTAAATGTTAAAATTTCATCCATTTTGACCCTTTTGGGATCGTTCGACATGTCCGGAGTCATCGTTTTTCATTCGAAAATTGATTTTTCGGACTGTACCAAAAATGATTCAAAATGTCAATTGGATCGTGCCTCATGTTGAATAACCACTTTTTAAACCCTCAGAGTGACCAAAATTGCCATTTTTACAGAGTTTTGCTTACTCAAAAGCTTCAATTTTGACCCGTTTCAGGCACAGAAATGACTTTAAACACACTTATTTTAGTTGACAAAGTCATAATTCACATCCAACAGTCATTTACAGTCAAAAGATTAAATGTTAAAATTTCATCCATATTGACCTTTTTGGGATCGTTCGACATGTCCGGAGTCATCGTTTTTCATCCGAAAATTGATTTTTTGGACTGTACCAAAAATGATTCGAAATGTCAATTGGATCGTGCCTCATGTTGAATAACCACTTTTTAAACCCTCAGAGTGACCAAAATTGCCATTTTTACAGAGTTTTGCTTACTCAAAAGCTTCAATTTTGACCCGTTTCAGGCACAGAAATGACTTTAAACACACTTATTTTAGTTGACAAAGTCATAATTCACATCTAACAGTCATTTACAGTCAAAAGATTAAATGTTAAAATTTCATCCATATTGACCATTTTGGGATAGTTCGACATGTCCGGAGTCATCGTTTTTCATCCGAAAATTGATTTTTTGGACTGTACCAAAAATGATTCAAAATGTCAATTGGATCGTGCCTCATGTTGAATAACCACTTTTTAAACCCTCACAGTGACCAAAATTGCCATTTTTACAGAGTTTTGCTTACTCAAAAGCTTCAATTTTGACCCCTTTGAGGCACAGAAATGACTTTAAACACACTTAGTTTAGTTGACAAAGTCATAATTCACATCCAACAGTCATTTAGAATCAAAAGATTAAATGTTAAAATTTCATCCATATTGACCATTTTGGGATAGTTCGACATGTCCGGAGTCATCGTTTTTCATCCGAAAATTGATTTTTTGGACTGTACCAAAAATGATTCAAAATGTCAATTGGATCGTGCCTCATGTTGAATAACCACTTTTTAAACCCTCACAGTGACCAAAATTCCCATTTTTACAGAGTTTTGCTTACTCAAAAGCTTCAATTTTGACCCGTTTCAGGCACAGAAATGACTTTAAACACACTTATTTTAGTTGACAAAGTCATAATTCACATCCAACAGTCATTTACAGTCAAAAGATTAAATGTTAAAATTTCATCCATTTTGACCTTTTTGGGATCGTTCGACATGTCCGGAGTCATCGTTTTTCATCCGAAAATTGATTTTTTGGACTGTACCAAAAATGATTCAAAATGTCAATTGGATCGTGCCTCATGTTGAATAACCACTTTTTAAACCCTCAGAGTGACCAAAATTGCCATTTTTACAGAGTTTTGCTTACTCAAAAGCTTCAATTTTGACGCGTTTCAGGCACAGAAACGACTTTAAACACACTTAGTTTAGTTGACAAAGTCATAATTCACATCCAACAGTCATTTACAGTCAAAAGATTAAATGTTAAAATTTCATCCATATTGATCATTTTGGGATAGTTCGACATGTCCGGAGTCATCGTTTTTCATCCGAAAATTGATTTTTTGGACTGTACCAAAAATGATTCAAAATGTCAATTGGATCGTGCCTCATGTTGAATAACCACTTTTTAAACCCTCACAGTGACCAAAATTGCCATTTTTACAGAGTTTTGCTTACTCAGAAGCTTCAATTTTGACCCGTTTCAGGCACAGAAATGACTTTAAACACACTTATTTTAGTTGACAAAGTCATAATTCACATCCAACAGTCATTTACAGTCAAAAGATTAAATGTTAAAATTTCATCCATTTTGACCCTTTTGGGATCGTTCGACATGTCCGGAGTCATCGTTTTTCATTCGAAAATTGATTTTTCGGACTGTACCAAAAATGATTCAAAATGTCAATTGGATCGTGCCTCATGTTGAATAACCACTTTTTAAACCCTCAGAGTGACCAAAATTGCCATTTTTACAGAGTTTTGCTTACTCAAAAGCTTCAATTTTGACCCGTTTCAGGCACAGAAATGACTTTAAACACACTTATTTTAGTTGACAAAGTCATAATTCACATCCAACAGTCATTTACAGTCAAAAGATTAAATGTTAAAATTTCATCCATATTGACCTTTTTGGGATCGTTCGACATGTCCGGAGTCATCGTTTTTCATCCGAAAATTGATTTTTTGGACTGTACCAAAAATGATTCGAAATGTCAATTGGATCGTGCCTCATGTTGAATAACCACTTTTTAAACCCTCAGAGTGACCAAAATTGCCATTTTTACAGAGTTTTGCTTACTCAAAAGCTTCAATTTTGACCCGTTTCAGGCACAGAAATGACTTTAAACACACTTATTTTAGTTGACAAAGTCATAATTCACATCTAACAGTCATTTACAGTCAAAAGATTAAATGTTAAAATTTCATCCATATTGACCATTTTGGGATAGTTCGACATGTCCGGAGTCATCGTTTTTCATCCGAAAATTGATTTTTTGGACTGTACCAAAAATGATTCAAAATGTCAATTGGATCGTGCCTCATGTTGAATAACCACTTTTTAAACCCTCACAGTGACCAAAATTGCCATTTTTACAGAGTTTTGCTTACTCAAAAGCTTCAATTTTGACCCCTTTGAGGCACAGAAATGACTTTAAACACACTTAGTTTAGTTGACAAAGTCATAATTCACATCCAACAGTCATTTAGAATCAAAAGATTAAATGTTAAAATTTCATCCATATTGACCATTTTGGGATAGTTCGACATGTCCGGAGTCATCGTTTTTCATCCGAAAATTGATTTTTTGGACTGTACCAAAAATGATTCAAAATGTCAATTGGATCGTGCCTCATGTTGAATAACCACTTTTTAAACCCTCACAGTGACCAAAATTCCCATTTTTACAGAGTTTTGCTTACTCAAAAGCTTCAATTTTGACCCGTTTCAGGCACAGAAATGACTTTAAACACACTTATTTTAGTTGACAAAGTCATAATTCACATCCAACAGTCATTTACAGTCAAAAGATTAAATGTTAAAATTTCATCCATTTTGACCTTTTTGGGATCGTTCGACATGTCCGGAGTCATCGTTTGCATCCGAAAATTGATTTTTTGGACTGTACCAAAAATGATTCAAAATGTCAATTGGATCGTGCCTCATGTTGAATAACCACTTTTTAAACCCTCAGAGTGACCAAAATTGCCATTTTTACAGAGTTTTGCTTACTCAAAAGCTTCAATTTTGACCCGTTTCAGGCACAGAAATGACTTTAAACACACTTAGTTTAGTTGACAAAGTCATAATTCACATCCAACAGTCATTTAGAATCAAAAGATTAAATGTTAAAATTTCATCCATATTGATCATTTTGGGATAGTTCGACATGTCCGGAGTCATCGTTTTTCATCCGAAAATTGATTTTTTGGACTGTACCAAAAATGATTCAAAATGTCAATTGGATCGTGCCTCATGTTGAATAACCACTTTTTAAACCCTCACAGTGACCAAAATTGCCATTTTTACAGAGTTTTGCTTACTCAAAAGCTTCAATTTTGACCCCTTTCAGGCACAGAAATGACTTTAAACACACTTATTTTAGTTGACAAAGTCATAATTCACATCCAACAGTCATTTACAGTCAAAAGATTAAATGTTAAAATTTCATCCATTTTGACCTTTTTGGGATTGTTCGACATGTCCGGAGTCATCGTTTTTCATCCGAAAATTGATTTTTTGGACTGTACCAAAAATGATTCAAAATTTCAATTGGATCGTGCCTCATGTTGAATAACCACTTTTTAAACCCTCAGAGTGACCAAAATTGCCATTTTTACAGAGTTTTGCTTACTCAAAAGCTTCAATTTTGACGCGTTTCAGGCACAGAAACGACTTTAAACACACTTATTTTAGTTGACAAAGTCATAATTCACATCCAACAGTCATTTACAGTCAAAAGATTAAATGTTAAAATTTCATCCATATTGACCATTTTGGGATAGTTCGACATGTCCGGAGTCATCGTTTTTCATCCGAAAATTGATTTTTTGGACTGTACCAAAAATGATTCAAAATGTCAATTGGATTGTGCCTCATGTTGAATAACCACTTTTTAAACCCTCAGAGTGACCAAAACTGCCATTTTTACAGAGTTTTGCTTACTCAAAAGCTTCAATTTTGACCCGTTTCAGGCACAGAAATGACTTTAAACACACTTATTTTAGTTGACAAAGTCATAATTCACATCCAACAGTCATTTACAGTCAAAAGATTAAATGTTAAAATTTCATCCATATTGACCATTTTGGGATAGTTCGACATGTCCGGAGTCATCGTTTTTCATCCGAAAATTGATTTTTTGGACTGTACCAAAAATGATTCAAAATGTCAATTGGATCGTGCCTCATGTTGAATAACCACTTTTTAAACCCTCACAGTGACCAAAATTGCCATTTTTACAGAGTTTTGCTTACTCAAAAGCTTCAATTTTGACCCGTTTCAGGCACAGAAATGACTTTAAACACACTTATTTTAGTTGACAAAGTCATAATTCACATCCAACAGTCATTTACAGTCAAAAGATTAAATGTTAAAATTTCATCCATTTTGACCTTTTTGGGATTGTTCGACATGTCCGGAGTCATCGTTTGCATCCGAAAATTGATTTTTTGGACTGTACCAAAAATGATTCAAAATGTCAATTGGATCATGCCTCATGTTGAATAACCACTTTTTAAACCCTCAGAGTGACCAAAATTGCAATTTTTACAGAGTTTTGCTTACTCAAAAGCTTCAATTTTGACCCGTTTCAGGCACAGAAATGACTTTAAACACACTTATTTTAGTTGACAAAGTCATAATTCACATCCAACAGTCATTTACAGTCAAAAGATTAAATGTTAAAATCTCATCCATATTGACCATTTTGGGATAGTTCGACATGTCCGGAGTCATCGTTTTTCATCCGAAAATTGATTTTTTGGACTGTACCAAAAATGATTCAAAATGTCAATTGGATCGTGCCTCATGTTGAATAACCACTTTTTAAACCCTCAGAGTGACCAAAATTGCCATTTTTACAGAGTTTTGCTTACTCAAAAGCTTCAATTTTGACCCGTTTCAGGCACAGAAATGACTTTAAACACACTTATTTTAGTTGACAAAGTCATAATTCACATCCAACAGTCATTTACAGTCAAAAGATTAAATGTTAAAATTTCATCCATTTTGACCTTTTTGGGATCGTTCGACATGTCCGGAGTCATCGTTTTTCATCCGAAAATTGATTTTTTGGACTGTACCAAAAATGATTCAAAATGTCAATTGGATCGTGCCTCATGTTGAATAACCACTTTTTAAACCCTCAGAGTGACCAAAATTGCCATTTTTACAGAGTTTTGCTTACTCAGAAGCTTCAATTTTGACCCGTTTCAGGCACAGAAATGACTTTAAACACACTTATTTTAGTTGACAAAGTCATAATTCACATCCAACAGTCATTTACAGTCAAAAGATTAAATGTTAAAATTTCATCCATTTTGACCCTTTTGGGATCGTTCGACATGTCCGGAGTCATCGTTTTTCATTCGAAAATTGATTTTTCGGACTGTACCAAAAATGATTCAAAATGTCAATTGGATCGTGCCTCATGTTGAATAACCACTTTTTAAACCCTCAGAGTGACCAAAATTGCCATTTTTACAGAGTTTTGCTTACTCAAAAGCTTCAATTTTGACCCGTTTCAGGCACAGAAATGACTTTAAACACACTTATTTTAGTTGACAAAGTCATAATTCACATCCAACAGTCATTTACAGTCAAAAGATTAAATGTTAAAATTTCATCCATATTGACCTTTTTGGGATCGTTCGACATGTCCGGAGTCATCGTTTTTCATCCGAAAATTGATTTTTTGGACTGTACCAAAAATGATTCGAAATGTCAATTGGATCGTGCCTCATGTTGAATAACCACTTTTTAAACCCTCAGAGTGACCAAAATTGCCATTTTTACAGAGTTTTGCTTACTCAAAAGCTTCAATTTTGACCCGTTTCAGGCACAGAAATGACTTTAAACACACTTATTTTAGTTGACAAAGTCATAATTCACATCTAACAGTCATTTACAGTCAAAAGATTAAATGTTAAAATTTCATCCATATTGACCATTTTGGGATAGTTCGACATGTCCGGAGTCATCGTTTTTCATCCGAAAATTGATTTTTTGGACTGTACCAAAAATGATTCAAAATGTCAATTGGATCGTGCCTCATGTTGAATAACCACTTTTTAAACCCTCACAGTGACCAAAATTGCCATTTTTACAGAGTTTTGCTTACTCAAAAGCTTCAATTTTGACCCCTTTGAGGCACAGAAATGACTTTAAACACACTTAGTTTAGTTGACAAAGTCATAATTCACATCCAACAGTCATTTAGAATCAAAAGATTAAATGTTAAAATTTCATCCATATTGACCATTTTGGGATAGTTCGACATGTCCGGAGTCATCGTTTTTCATCCGAAAATTGATTTTTTGGACTGTACCAAAAATGATTCAAAATGTCAATTGGATCGTGCCTCATGTTGAATAACCACTTTTTAAACCCTCACAGTGACCAAAATTCCCATTTTTACAGAGTTTTGCTTACTCAAAAGCTTCAATTTTGACCCATTTCAGGCACAGAAATGACTTTAAACACACTTATTTTAGTTGACAAAGTCATAATTCACATCCAACAGTCATTTACAGTCAAAAGATTAAATGTTAAAATTTCATCCATTTTGACCTTTTTGGGATCGTTCGACATGTCCGGAGTCATCGTTTGCATCCGAAAATTGATTTTTTGGACTGTACCAAAAATGATTCAAAATGTCAATTGGATCGTGCCTCATGTTGAATAACCACTTTTTAAACCCTCAGAGTGACCAAAATTGCCATTTTTACAGAGTTTTGCTTACTCAAAAGCTTCAATTTTGACCCGTTTCAGGCACAGAAATGACTTTAAACACACTTATTTTAGTTGACAAAGTCATAATTCACATCCAACAGTCATTTACAGTCAAAAGATTAAATGTTAAAATTTCATCCATATTGACCATTTTGGGATAGTTCGACATGTCCGGAGTCATCGTTTTTCATCCGAAAATTGATTTTTTGGACTGTACCAAAAATGATTCAAAATGTCAATTGGATCGTGCCTCATGTTGAATAACCACTTTTTAAACCCTCAGAGTGACCAAAACTGCCATTTTTACAGAGTTTTGCTTACTCAAAAGCTTCAATTTTGACCCGTTTCAGGCACAGAAATGACTTTAAACACACTTATTTTAGTTGACAAAGTCATAATTCACATCCAACAGTCATTTACAGTCAAAAGATTAAATGTTAAAATTTCATCCATATTGACCATTTTGGGATAGTTCGACATGTCCGGAGTCATCGTTTTTCATCCGAAAATTGATTTTTTGGACTGTACCAAAAATGATTCAAAATGTCAATTGGATCGTGCCTCATGTTGAATAACCACTTTTTAAACCCTCAGAGTGACCAAAACTGCCATTTTTACAGAGTTTTGCTTACTCAAAAGCTTCAATTTTGACCCGTTTCAGGCACAGAAATGACTTTAAACACACTTATTTTAGTTGACAAAGTCATAATTCACATCCAACAGTCATTTACAGTCAAAAGATTAAATGTTAAAATTTCATCCATATTGACCATTTTGGGATAGTTCGACATGTCCGGAGTCATCGTTTTTCATCCGAAAATTGATTTTTTGGACTGTACCAAAAATGATTCAAAATGTCAATTGGATCGTGCCTCATGTTGAATAACCACTTTTTAAACCCTCACAGTGACCAAAATTGCCATTTTTACAGAGTTTTGCGTACTCAAAAGCTTCAATTTTGACCCGTTTCAGGCACAGAAATGACTTTAAACACACTTATTTTAGTTGACAAAGTCATAATTCACATCCAACAGTCATTTACAGTCAAAAGATTAAATGTTAAAATTTCATCCATTTTGACCTTTTTTGGATCGTTCGACATGTCCGGAGTCATCGTTTGCATCCGAAAATTGATTTTTTGGACTGTACCAAAAATGATTCAAAATGTCAATTGGATCATGCCTCATGTTGAATAACCACTTTTTAAACCCTCAGAGTGACCAAAATTGCCATTTTTACAGAGTTTTGCTTACTCAAAAGCTTCAATTTTGACCCGTTTCAGGCACAGAAATGACTTTAAACACACTTATTTTAGTTGACAAAGTCATAATTCACATCCAACAGTCATTTACAGTCAAAAGATTAAATGTTAAAATCTCATCCATATTGACCATTTTGGGATAGTTCGACATGTCCGGAGTCATCGTTTTTCATCCGAAAATTGATTTTTTGGACTGTACCAAAAATGATTCAAAATGTCAATTGGATCATGCCTCATGTTGAATAACCACTTTTTAAACCCTCACAGTGACCAAAATTGCCATTTTTACAGAGTTTTGCTTACTCAAAAGCTTCAATTTTGACCCTTTTGAGGCACAGAAATGACTTTACACACACTTATTTTAGTTGACAAAGTCCTAATTCACATCCAACAGTCATTAAGAGTCAAAAGATTAAATGTTAAAATTTCATCCATATTAACCATTTTGGGATAGTTCGACATGTCCGGAGTCATCGTTTTTCATCCGAAAATTGATTTTTTGGACTGTACCAAAAATGATTCAAAATGTCAATTGGATCGTGCCTCATGTTGAATAACCACTTTTTAAACCCTCAGAGTGACCAAAATTGCCATTTTTACAGAGTTTTGCTTACTCAAAAGCTTCAATTTTGACCCGTTTCAGGCACAGAAATGACTTTAAACACACTTATTTTAGTTGACAAAGTCATAATTCACATCCAACAGTCATTTACAGTCAAAAGATTAAATGTTAAAATTTCATCCATTTTGACCTTTTTGGGATCGTTCGACATGTCCGGAGTCATCGTTTTTCATCCGAAAATTGATTTTTTGGACTGTACCAAAAATGATTCAAAATGTCAATTGGATCGTGCCTCATGTTGAATAACCACTTTTTAAACCCTCAGAGTGACCAAAATTGCCATTTTTACAGAGTTTTGCTTACTCAGAAGCTTCAATTTTGACCCGTTTCAGGCACAGAAATGACTTTAAACACACTTATTTTAGTTGACAAAGTCATAATTCACATCCAACAGTGATTTACAGTCAAAAGATTAAATGTTAAAATTTCATCCATTTTGACCCTTTTGGGATCGTTCGACATGTCCGGAGTCATCGTTTTTCATTCGAAAATTGATTTTTCGGACTGTACCAAAAATGATTCAAAATGTCAATTGGATCGTGCCTCATGTTGAATAACCACTTTTTAAACCCTCAGAGTGACCAAAATTGCCATTTTTACAGAGTTTTTCTTACTCAAAAGCTTCAATTTTGACCCGTTTCAGGCACAGAAATGACTTTAAACACACTTATTTTAGTTGACAAAGTCATAATTCACATCCAACAGTCATTTACAGTCAAAAGATTAAATGTTAAAATTTCATCCATATTGACCTTTTTGGGATCGTTCGACATGTCCGGAGTCATCGTTTTTCATCCGAAAATTGATTTTTTGGACTGTACCAAAAATGATTCGAAATGTCAATTGGATCGTGCCTCATGTTGAATAACCACTTTTTAAACCCTCAGAGTGACCAAAATTGCCATTTTTACAGAGTTTTGCTTACTCAAAAGCTTCAATTTTGACCCGTTTCAGGCACAGAAATGACTTTAAACACACTTATTTTAGTTGACAAAGTCATAATTCACATCTAACAGTCATTTACAGTCAAAAGATTAAATGTTAAAATTTCATCCATATTGACCATTTTGGGATAGTTCGACATGTCCAGAGTCATCGTTTTTCATTCGAAAATTGATTTTTTGGACTGTACCAAAAATGATTCAAAATGTCAATTGGATCGTGCCTCATGTTGAATAACCACTTTTTAAACCCTCACAGTGACCAAAATTGCCATTTTTACAGAGTTTTGCTTACTCAAAAGCTTCAATTTTGAACCCTTTGAGGCACAGAAATGACTTTAAACACACTTAGTTTAGTTGACAAAGTCATAATTCACATCCAACAGTCATTTAGAATCAAAAGATTAAATGTTAAAATTTCATCCATATTGACCATTTTGGGATAGTTCGACATGTCCGGAGTCATCGTTTGCATCCGAAAATTGATTTTTTGGACTGTACCAAAAATGATTCAAAATGTCAATTGGATCGTGCCTCATTTTGAATAACCACTTTTTAAACCCTCACAGTGACCAAAATTGCCATTTTTACAGAGTTTTGCTTACTCAAAAGCTTCAATTTTGACCCGTTTCAGGCACAGAAATGACTTTAAACACACTTATTTTAGTTGACAAAGTCATAATTCACATCCAACAGTCATTTACAGTCAAAAGATTAAATGTTAAAATTTCATCCATTTTGACCTTTTTGGGATCGTTCGACATGTCCGGAGTCATCGTTTTTCATCCGAAAATTGATTTTTTGGACTGTACCAAAAATGATTCAAAGTGTCAATTGGATCGTGCCTCATGTTGAATAACCACTTTTTAAACCCTCAGAGTGACCAAAATTGCCATTTTTACAGAGTTTTGCTTACTCAAAAGCTTCAATTTTGACCCGTTTCAGGCACAGAAATGACTTTAAACACACTTATTTTAGTTGACAAAGTCATAATTCACATCCAACAGTCATTTACAGTCAAAAGATTAAATGTTAAAATTTCATCCATTTTGACCTTTTTGGGATCGTTCGACATGTCCGGAGTCATCGTTTTTCATCCGAAAATTGATTTTTTGGACTGTACCAAAAATGATTCAAAGTGTCAATTGGATCGTGCCTCATGTTGAATAACCACTTTTTAAACCCTCAGAGTGACCAAAATTGCCATTTTTACAGAGTTTTGCTTACTCAAAAGCTTCAATTTTGACCCGTTTCAGGCACAGAAATGACTTTAAACACACTTATTTTAGTTGACAAAGTCATAATTCACATCCAACAGTCATTTACAGTCAAAAGATTAAATGTTAAAATTTCATCCATTTTGACCTTTTTGGGATCGTTCGACATGTCCGGAGTCATCGTTTTTCATTCGAAAATTGATTTTTTGGACTGTACCAAAAATGATTCAAAATGTCAATTGGATCGTGCCTCATGTTGAATAACCACTTTTTAAACCCTCACAGTGACCAAAATTGCCATTTTTACAGAGTTTTGCTTACTCAAAAGCTTCAATTTTGACCCGTTTCAGGCACAGAAATGACTTTAAACACACTTATTTTAGTTGACAAAGTCATAATTCACATCCAACAGTCATTTACAGTCAAAAGATTAAATGTTAAAATTTCATCCATTTTGACCTTTTTGGGATCGTTCGACATGTCCGGAGTCATCGTTTTTCATTCGAAAATTGATTTTTTGGACTGTACCAAAAATGATTCAAAATGTCAATTGGATCGTGCCTCATGTTGAATAACCACTTTTTAAACCCTCAGAGTGACCAAAATTGCCATTTTTACAGAGTTTTGCTTACTCAAAAGCTTCAATTTTGACCCGTTTCAGGCACAGAAATGACTTTAAACACACTTATTTTAGTTGACAAAGTCATAATTCACATCCAACAGTCATTTACAGTCAAAAGATTAAATGTTAAAATTTCATCCATATTGACCAGTTTGGGATCGTTCGACATGTCCGGAGTCATCGTTTTTCATCCGAAAATTGATTTTTTGGACTGTACCAAAAATGATTCAAAGTGTCAATTGGATCGTGCCTCGTGTTGAATAACCACTTTTTAAACCCTCAGAGTGACCAAAATTGCCATTTTTACAGAGTTTTGCTTACTCAAAAGCTTCAATTTTGACCCGTTTCAGGCACAGAAATAACTTTAAACACACTTATTTTAGTTGACAAAGTCATAATTCACATTCAACAGTCATTTACAGTCAAAAGATTAAATGTTAAACTTTCATCCATATTGGCCATTTTGGGATCGTTCGACATGTCCGGAGTCATCGTTTTTCATCCGAAAATTGATTTTTTGGACTGTACCAAAAATGATTCAAAGTGTCAATTGGATCGTGCCTCGTGTTGAATAACCACTTTTTAAACCCTCAGAGTGACCAAAATTGCCATTTTTACAGAGTTTTGCTTACTCAAAAGCTTCAATTTTGACCCGTTTCAGGCACAGAAATGACTTTAAACACACTTATTTTAGTTGACAAAGTCATAATTCACATCCAACAGTCATTTACAGTCAAAAGATTAAATGTTAAAATTTTATCCATTTTGACCTTTTTGGGATCGTTCGACATGTCCGGAGTCATCGTTTTTCATCCGAAAATTGATTTTTTGGACTGTACCAAAAATGATTCAAAATTTCAATTGGATCGTGCCTCATGTTGAATAACCACTTTTTAAACCCTCACAGTGACTAAAATTGCCATTTTTACAGAGTTTTGCTTACTCAAAAGCTTCAATTTTGACCCCTTTGAGGCACAGAAATGACTTTAAACACACTTATTTTAGTTGACAAAGTCATAATTCACATCCAACAGTCATTTACAGTCAAAAGATTAAATGTTAAAATTTCATCCATATTGACCATTTTGGGATCGTTCGACATGTCCGGAGTCATCGTTTTTCATCCGAAAATTGATTTTTTGGACTGTACCAAAAATGATTCAAAGTGTCAATTGGATCGTGCCTCGTGTTGAATAACCACTTTTTAAACCCTCAGAGTGACCAAAATTGCCATTTTTACAGAGTTTTGCTTACTCAAAAGCTTCAATTTTGACCCGTTTCAGGCACAGAAATAACTTTAAACACACTTATTTTAGTTGACAAAGTCATAATTCACATTCAACAGTCATTTACAGTCAAAAGATTAAATGTTAAAATTTCATCCATATTGACCATTTTGGGATCGTTCGACATGTCCGGAGTCATCGTTTTTCATCCGAAAATTGATTTTTTGGACTGTACCAAAAATGATTCAAAGTGTCAATTGGATCGTGCCTCGTGTTGAATAACCACTTTTTAAACCCTCAGAGTGACCAAAATTGCCATTTTTACAGAGTTTTGCTTACTCAAAAGCTTCAATTTTGACCCGTTTCAGGCACAGAAATGACTTTAAACACACTTATTTTAGTTGACAAAGTCATAATTCACATCCAACAGTCATTTACAGTCAAAAGATTAAATGTTAAAATTTCATCCATTTTGACCTTTTTGGGATCGTTCGACATGTCCGGAGTCATCGTTTTTCATCCGAAAATTGATTTTTTGGACTGTACCAAAAATGATTCAAAATTTCAATTGGATCGTGCCTCATGTTGAATAACCACTTTTTAAACCCTCACAGTGACTAAAATTGCCATTTTTACAGAGTTTTGCTTACTCAAAAGCTTCAATTTTGACCCCTTTGAGGCACAGAAATGACTTTAAACACACTTATTTTAGTTGACAAAGTCATAATTCACATCCAACAGCCATTTAGAGTCAAAAGATTAAATGTTAAAATTTCATCCATATTGACCATTTTGGGATAGTTCGACATGTCCGGAGTCATCGTTTTTCATCCGAAAATTGATTTTTTGGACTGTACCAAAAATGATTCAAAATGTCAATTGGATCGTGCCTCATGTTGAATAACCACTTTTTAAACCCTCAGAGTTACCAAAATTGCCATTTTTACAGAGTTTTGCTTACTCAGAAGCTTCAATTTTGACCCGTTTCAGGCACAGAAATGACTTTAAACACACTTATTTTAGTTGACAAAGTCATAATTCACATCCAACAGTCATTTACAGTCAAAAGATTAAATGTTAAAATTTCATCCATTTTGACCCTTTTGGGATCGTTCGACATGTCCGGAGTCATCGTTTTTCATTCGAAAATTGATTTTTCGGACTGTACCAAAAATGATTCAAAATGTCAATTGGATCGTGCCTCATGTTGAATAACCACTTTTTAAACCCTCAGAGTGACCAAAATTGCCATTTTTACAGAGTTTTGCTTACTCAAAAGCTTCAATTTTGACCCGTTTCAGGCACAGAAATGACTTTAAACACACTTATTTTAGTTGACAAAGTCATAATTCACATCCAACAGTCATTTACAGTCAAAAGATTAAATGTTAAAATTTCATCCATATTGACCTTTTTGGGATCGTTCGACATGTCCGGAGTCATCGTTTTTCATCCGAAAATTGATTTTTTGGACTGTACCAAAAATGATTCAAAATGTCAATTGGATCGTGCCTCATGTTGAATAACCACTTTTTAAACCCTCACAGTGACCAAAATTGCCATTTTTACAGAGTTTTGCTTACTCAAAAGCTTCAATTTTGACCCGTTTCAGGCACAGAAATGACTTTAAACACACTTATTTTAGTTGACAAAGTCATAATTCACATCCAACAGTCATTTACAGTCAAAAGATTAAATGTTAAAATTTCATCCATTTTGACCTTTTTGGGATCGTTCGACATGTCCGGAGTCATCGTTTTTCATTCGAAAATTGATTTTTTGGACTGTACCAAAAATGATTCAAAATGTCAATTGGATCGTGCCTCATGTTGAATAACCACTTTTTAAACCCTCAGAGTGACCAAAATTGCCATTTTTACAGAGTTTTGCTTACTCAAAAGCTTCAATTTTGACCCGTTTCAGGCACAGAAATGACTTTAAACACACTTATTTTAGTTGACAAAGTCATAATTCACATCCAACAGTCATTTACAGTCAAAAGATTAAATGTTAAAATTTCATCCATATTGACCATTTTGGGATCGTTCGACATGTCCGGAGTCATCGTTTTTCATCCGAAAATTGATTTTTTGGACTGTACCAAAAATGATTCAAAGTGTCAATTGGATCGTGCCTCGTGTTGAATAACCACTTTTTAAACCCTCAGAGTGACCAAAATTGCCATTTTTACAGAGTTTTGCTTACTCAAAAGCTTCAATTTTGACCCGTTTCAGGCACAGAAATAACTTTAAACACACTTATTTTAGTTGACAAAGTCATAATTCACATTCAACAGTCATTTACAGTCAAAAGATTAAATGTTAAAATTTCATCCATATTGACCATTTTGGGATCGTTCGACATGTCCGGAGTCATCATTTTTCATCCGAAAATTGATTTTTTGGACTGTACCAAAAATGATTCAAAATTTCAATTGGATCGTGCCTCATGTTGAATAACCACTTTTTAAACCCTCACAGTGACTAAAATTGCCATTTTTACAGAGTTTTGCTTACTCAAAAGCTTCAATTTTGACCCCTTTGAGGCACAGAAATGACTTTAAACACACTTATTTTAGTTGACAAAGTCATAATTCACATCCAACAGCCAATTAGAGTCAAAAGATTAAATGTTAAAATTTCATCCATATTGACCATTTTGGGATAGTTCGACATGTCCGGAGTCATCGTTTTTCATCCGAAAATTGATTTTTTGGACTGTACCAAAAATGATTCAAAATGTCAATTGGATCGTGCCTCATGTTGAATAACCACTTTTTAAACCCTCAGAGTGACCAAAATTGCCATTTTTACAGAGTTTTGCTTACTCAGAAGCTTCAATTTTGACCCGTTTCAGGCACAGAAATGACTTTAAACACACTTATTTTAGTTGACAAAGTCATAATTCACATCCAACAGTCATTTACAGTCAAAAGATTAAATGTTAAAATTTCATCCATTTTGACCCTTTTAGGATCGTTCGACATGTCCGGAGTCATCGTTTTTCATTCGAAAATTGATTTTTCGGACTGTACCAAAAATGATTCAAAATGTCAATTGGATCGTGCCTCATGTTGAATAACCACTTTTTAAACCCTCAGAGTGACCAAAATTGCCATTTTTACAGAGTTTTGCTTACTCAAAAGCTTCAATTTTGACCCGTTTCAGGCACAGAAATGACTTTAAACACACTTATTTTAGTTGACAAAGTCATAATTCACATGCAACAGTCATTTACAGTCAAAAGATTAAATGTTAAAATTTCATCCATATTGACCTTTTTGGGATCGTTCGACATGTCCGGAGTCATCGTTTTTCATCCGAAAATTGATTTTTTGGACTGTACCAAAAATGATTCGAAATGTCAATTGGATCGTGCCTCATGTTGAATAACCACTTTTTAAACCCTCAGAGTGACCAAAATTGCCATTTTTACAGAGTTTTGCTTACTCAAAAGCTTCAATTTTGACCCGTTTCAGGCACAGAAATGACTTTAAACACACTTATTTTAGTTGACAAAGTCATAATTCACATCTAACAGTCATTTACAGTCAAAAGATTAAATGTTAAAATTTCATCCATATTGACCATTTTGGGATAGTTCGACATGTCCGGAGTCATCGTTTTTCATCCGAAAATTGATTTTTTGGACTGTACCAAAAATGATTCAAAATGTCAATTGGATCGTGCCTCATGTTGAATAACCACTTTTTAAACCCTCACAGTGACCAAAATTGCCATTTTTACAGAGTTTTGCTTACTCAAAAGCTTCAATTTTGACCCCTTTGAGGCACAGAAATGACTTTAAACACACTTAGTTTAGTTGACAAAGTCATAATTCACATCTAACAGTCATTTACAGTCAAAAGATTAAATGTTAAAATTTCATCCATATTGACCATTTTGGGATAGTTCGACATGTCCAGAGTCATCGTTTTTCATTCGAAAATTGATTTTTTGGACTGTACCAAAAATGATTCAAAATGTCAATTGGATCGTGCCTCATGTTGAATAACCACTTTTTAAACCCTCACAGTGACCAAAATTGCCATTTTTACAGAGTTTTGCTTACTCAAAAGCTTCAATTTTGAACCCTTTGAGGCACAGAAATGACTTTAAACACACTTAGTTTAGTTGACAAAGTCATAATTCACATCCAACAGTCATTTAGAATCAAAAGATTAAATGTTAAAATTTCATCCATATTGACCATTTTGGGATAGTTCGACATGTCCGGAGTCATCGTTTGCATCCGAAAATTGATTTTTTGGACTGTACCAAAAATGATTCAAAATGTCAATTGGATCGTGCCTCATTTTGAATAACCACTTTTTAAACCCTCACAGTGACCAAAATTGCCATTTTTACAGAGTTTTGCTTACTCAAAAGCTTCAATTTTGACCCGTTTCAGGCACAGAAATGACTTTAAACACACTTATTTTAGTTGACAAAGTCATAATTCACATCCAACAGTCATTTACAGTCAAAAGATTAAATGTTAAAATTTCATCCATTTTGACCTTTTTGGGATCGTTCGACATGTCCGGAGTCATCGTTTTTCATCCGAAAATTGATTTTTTGGACTGTACCAAAAATGATTCAAAGTGTCAATTGGATCGTGCCTCATGTTGAATAACCACTTTTTAAACCCTCAGAGTGACCAAAATTGCCATTTTTACAGAGTTTTGCTTACTCAAAAGCTTCAATTTTGACCCGTTTCAGGCACAGAAATGACTTTAAACACACTTATTTTAGTTGACAAAGTCATAATTCACATCCAACAGTCATTTACAGTCAAAAGATTAAATGTTAAAATTTCATCCATTTTGACCTTTTTGGGATCGTTCGACATGTCCGGAGTCATCGTTTTTCATCCGAAAATTGATTTTTTGGACTGTACCAAAAATGATTCAAAGTGTCAATTGGATCGTGCCTCATGTTGAATAACCACTTTTTAAACCCTCAGAGTGACCAAAATTGCCATTTTTACAGAGTTTTGCTTACTCAAAAGCTTCAATTTTGACCCGTTTCAGGCACAGAAATGACTTTAAACACACTTATTTTAGTTGACAAAGTCATAATTCACATCCAACAGTCATTTACAGTCAAAAGATTAAATGTTAAAATTTCATCCATTTTGACCTTTTTGGGATCGTTCGACATGTCCGGAGTCATCGTTTTTCATTCGAAAATTGATTTTTTGGACTGTACCAAAAATGATTCAAAATGTCAATTGGATCGTGCCTCATGTTGAATAACCACTTTTTAAACCCTCACAGTGACCAAAATTGCCATTTTTACAGAGTTTTGCTTACTCAAAAGCTTCAATTTTGACCCGTTTCAGGCACAGAAATGACTTTAAACACACTTATTTTAGTTGACAAAGTCATAATTCACATCCAACAGTCATTTACAGTCAAAAGATTAAATGTTAAAATTTCATCCATTTTGACCTTTTTGGGATCGTTCGACATGTCCGGAGTCATCGTTTTTCATTCGAAAATTGATTTTTTGGACTGTACCAAAAATGATTCAAAATGTCAATTGGATCGTGCCTCATGTTGAATAACCACTTTTTAAACCCTCAGAGTGACCAAAATTGCCATTTTTACAGAGTTTTGCTTACTCAAAAGCTTCAATTTTGACCCGTTTCAGGCACAGAAATGACTTTAAACACACTTATTTTAGTTGACAAAGTCATAATTCACATCCAACAGTCATTTACAGTCAAAAGATTAAATGTTAAAATTTCATCCATATTGACCAGTTTGGGATCGTTCGACATGTCCGGAGTCATCGTTTTTCATCCGAAAATTGATTTTTTGGACTGTACCAAAAATGATTCAAAGTGTCAATTGGATCGTGCCTCGTGTTGAATAACCACTTTTTAAACCCTCAGAGTGACCAAAATTGCCATTTTTACAGAGTTTTGCTTACTCAAAAGCTTCAATTTTGACCCGTTTCAGGCACAGAAATAACTTTAAACACACTTATTTTAGTTGACAAAGTCATAATTCACATTCAACAGTCATTTACAGTCAAAAGATTAAATGTTAAACTTTCATCCATATTGGCCATTTTGGGATCGTTCGACATGTCCGGAGTCATCGTTTTTCATCCGAAAATTGATTTTTTGGACTGTACCAAAAATGATTCAAAGTGTCAATTGGATCGTGCCTCGTGTTGAATAACCACTTTTTAAACCCTCAGAGTGACCAAAATTGCCATTTTTACAGAGTTTTGCTTACTCAAAAGCTTCAATTTTGACCCGTTTCAGGCACAGAAATGACTTTAAACACACTTATTTTAGTTGACAAAGTCATAATTCACATCCAACAGTCATTTACAGTCAAAAGATTAAATGTTAAAATTTTATCCATTTTGACCTTTTTGGGATCGTTCGACATGTCCGGAGTCATCGTTTTTCATCCGAAAATTGATTTTTTGGACTGTACCAAAAATGATTCAAAATTTCAATTGGATCGTGCCTCATGTTGAATAACCACTTTTTAAACCCTCACAGTGACTAAAATTGCCATTTTTACAGAGTTTTGCTTACTCAAAAGCTTCAATTTTGACCCCTTTGAGGCACAGAAATGACTTTAAACACACTTATTTTAGTTGACAAAGTCATAATTCACATCCAACAGTCATTTACAGTCAAAAGATTAAATGTTAAAATTTCATCCATATTGACCATTTTGGGATCGTTCGACATGTCCGGAGTCATCGTTTTTCATCCGAAAATTGATTTTTTGGACTGTACCAAAAATGATTCAAAGTGTCAATTGGATCGTGCCTCGTGTTGAATAACCACTTTTTAAACCCTCAGAGTGACCAAAATTGCCATTTTTACAGAGTTTTGCTTACTCAAAAGCTTCAATTTTGACCCGTTTCAGGCACAGAAATAACTTTAAACACACTTATTTTAGTTGACAAAGTCATAATTCACATTCAACAGTCATTTACAGTCAAAAGATTAAATGTTAAAATTTCATCCATATTGACCATTTTGGGATCGTTCGACATGTCCGGAGTCATCGTTTTTCATCCGAAAATTGATTTTTTGGACTGTACCAAAAATGATTCAAAGTGTCAATTGGATCGTGCCTCGTGTTGAATAACCACTTTTTAAACCCTCAGAGTGACCAAAATTGCCATTTTTACAGAGTTTTGCTTACTCAAAAGCTTCAATTTTGACCCGTTTCAGGCACAGAAATGACTTTAAACACACTTATTTTAGTTGACAAAGTCATAATTCACATCCAACAGTCATTTACAGTCAAAAGATTAAATGTTAAAATTTCATCCATTTTGACCTTTTTGGGATCGTTCGACATGTCCGGAGTCATCGTTTTTCATCCGAAAATTGATTTTTTGGACTGTACCAAAAATGATTCAAAATTTCAATTGGATCGTGCCTCATGTTGAATAACCACTTTTTAAACCCTCACAGTGACTAAAATTGCCATTTTTACAGAGTTTTGCTTACTCAAAAGCTTCAATTTTGACCCCTTTGAGGCACAGAAATGACTTTAAACACACTTATTTTAGTTGACAAAGTCATAATTCACATCCAACAGCCATTTAGAGTCAAAAGATTAAATGTTAAAATTTCATCCATATTGACCATTTTGGGATAGTTCGACATGTCCGGAGTCATCGTTTTTCATCCGAAAATTGATTTTTTGGACTGTACCAAAAATGATTCAAAATGTCAATTGGATCGTGCCTCATGTTGAATAACCACTTTTTAAACCCTCAGAGTTACCAAAATTGCCATTTTTACAGAGTTTTGCTTACTCAGAAGCTTCAATTTTGACCCGTTTCAGGCACAGAAATGACTTTAAACACACTTATTTTAGTTGACAAAGTCATAATTCACATCCAACAGTCATTTACAGTCAAAAGATTAAATGTTAAAATTTCATCCATTTTGACCCTTTTGGGATCGTTCGACATGTCCGGAGTCATCGTTTTTCATTCGAAAATTGATTTTTCGGACTGTACCAAAAATGATTCAAAATGTCAATTGGATCGTGCCTCATGTTGAATAACCACTTTTTAAACCCTCAGAGTGACCAAAATTGCCATTTTTACAGAGTTTTGCTTACTCAAAAGCTTCAATTTTGACCCGTTTCAGGCACAGAAATGACTTTAAACACACTTATTTTAGTTGACAAAGTCATAATTCACATCCAACAGTCATTTACAGTCAAAAGATTAAATGTTAAAATTTCATCCATATTGACCTTTTTGGGATCGTTCGACATGTCCGGAGTCATCGTTTTTCATCCGAAAATTGATTTTTTGGACTGTACCAAAAATGATTCAAAATGTCAATTGGATCGTGCCTCATGTTGAATAACCACTTTTTAAACCCTCACAGTGACCAAAATTGCCATTTTTACAGAGTTTTGCTTACTCAAAAGCTTCAATTTTGACCCGTTTCAGGCACAGAAATGACTTTAAACACACTTATTTTAGTTGACAAAGTCATAATTCACATCCAACAGTCATTTACAGTCAAAAGATTAAATGTTAAAATTTCATCCATTTTGACCTTTTTGGGATCGTTCGACATGTCCGGAGTCATCGTTTTTCATTCGAAAATTGATTTTTTGGACTGTACCAAAAATGATTCAAAATGTCAATTGGATCGTGCCTCATGTTGAATAACCACTTTTTAAACCCTCAGAGTGACCAAAATTGCCATTTTTACAGAGTTTTGCTTACTCAAAAGCTTCAATTTTGACCCGTTTCAGGCACAGAAATGACTTTAAACACACTTATTTTAGTTGACAAAGTCATAATTCACATCCAACAGTCATTTACAGTCAAAAGATTAAATGTTAAAATTTCATCCATATTGACCATTTTGGGATCGTTCGACATGTCCGGAGTCATCGTTTTTCATCCGAAAATTGATTTTTTGGACTGTACCAAAAATGATTCAAAGTGTCAATTGGATCGTGCCTCGTGTTGAATAACCACTTTTTAAACCCTCAGAGTGACCAAAATTGCCATTTTTACAGAGTTTTGCTTACTCAAAAGCTTCAATTTTGACCCGTTTCAGGCACAGAAATAACTTTAAACACACTTATTTTAGTTGACAAAGTCATAATTCACATTCAACAGTCATTTACAGTCAAAAGATTAAATGTTAAAATTTCATCCATATTGACCATTTTGGGATCGTTCGACATGTCCGGAGTCATCATTTTTCATCCGAAAATTGATTTTTTGGACTGTACCAAAAATGATTCAAAATTTCAATTGGATCGTGCCTCATGTTGAATAACCACTTTTTAAACCCTCACAGTGACTAAAATTGCCATTTTTACAGAGTTTTGCTTACTCAAAAGCTTCAATTTTGACCCCTTTGAGGCACAGAAATGACTTTAAACACACTTATTTTAGTTGACAAAGTCATAATTCACATCCAACAGCCAATTAGAGTCAAAAGATTAAATGTTAAAATTTCATCCATATTGACCATTTTGGGATAGTTCGACATGTCCGGAGTCATCGTTTTTCATCCGAAAATTGATTTTTTGGACTGTACCAAAAATGATTCAAAATGTCAATTGGATCGTGCCTCATGTTGAATAACCACTTTTTAAACCCTCAGAGTGACCAAAATTGCCATTTTTACAGAGTTTTGCTTACTCAGAAGCTTCAATTTTGACCCGTTTCAGGCACAGAAATGACTTTAAACACACTTATTTTAGTTGACAAAGTCATAATTCACATCCAACAGTCATTTACAGTCAAAAGATTAAATGTTAAAATTTCATCCATTTTGACCCTTTTAGGATCGTTCGACATGTCCGGAGTCATCGTTTTTCATTCGAAAATTGATTTTTCGGACTGTACCAAAAATGATTCAAAATGTCAATTGGATCGTGCCTCATGTTGAATAACCACTTTTTAAACCCTCAGAGTGACCAAAATTGCCATTTTTACAGAGTTTTGCTTACTCAAAAGCTTCAATTTTGACCCGTTTCAGGCACAGAAATGACTTTAAACACACTTATTTTAGTTGACAAAGTCATAATTCACATGCAACAGTCATTTACAGTCAAAAGATTAAATGTTAAAATTTCATCCATATTGACCTTTTTGGGATCGTTCGACATGTCCGGAGTCATCGTTTTTCATCCGAAAATTGATTTTTTGGACTGTACCAAAAATGATTCGAAATGTCAATTGGATCGTGCCTCATGTTGAATAACCACTTTTTAAACCCTCAGAGTGACCAAAATTGCCATTTTTACAGAGTTTTGCTTACTCAAAAGCTTCAATTTTGACCCGTTTCAGGCACAGAAATGACTTTAAACACACTTATTTTAGTTGACAAAGTCATAATTCACATCTAACAGTCATTTACAGTCAAAAGATTAAATGTTAAAATTTCATCCATATTGACCATTTTGGGATAGTTCGACATGTCCGGAGTCATCGTTTTTCATCCGAAAATTGATTTTTTGGACTGTACCAAAAATGATTCAAAATGTCAATTGGATCGTGCCTCATGTTGAATAACCACTTTTTAAACCCTCACAGTGACCAAAATTGCCATTTTTACAGAGTTTTGCTTACTCAAAAGCTTCAATTTTGACCCCTTTGAGGCACAGAAATGACTTTAAACACACTTAGTTTAGTTGACAAAGTCATAATTCACATCCAACAGTCATTTAGAATCAAAAGATTAAATGTTAAAATTTCATCCATATTGACCATTTTGGGATAGTTCGACATGTCCGGAGTCATCGTTTTTCATCCGAAAATTGATTTTTTGGACTGTACCAAAAATGATTCAAAATGTCAATTGGATCGTGCCTCATGTTGAATAACCACTTTTTAAACCCTCACAGTGACCAAAATTCCCATTTTTACAGAGTTTTGCTTACTCAAAAGCTTCAATTTTGACCCGTTTCAGGCACAGAAATGACTTTAAACACACTTATTTTAGTTGACAAAGTCATAATTCACATCCAACAGTCATTTACAGTCAAAAGATTAAATGTTAAAATTTCATCCATTTTGACCTTTTTGGGATCGTTCGACATGTCCGGAGTCATCGTTTGCATCCGAAAATTGATTTTTTGGACTGTACCAAAAATGATTCAAAATGTCAATTGGATCGTGCCTCATGTTGAATAACCACTTTTTAAACCCTCAGAGTGACCAAAATTGCCATTTTTACAGAGTTTTGCTTACTCAAAAGCTTCAATTTTGACCCGTTTCAGGCACAGAAATGACTTTAAACACACTTATTTTAGTTGACAAAGTCATAATTCACATCCAACAGTCATTTACAGTCAAAAGATTAAATGTTAAAATTTCATCCATATTGACCATTTTGGGATAGTTCGACATGTCCGGAGTCATCGTTTTTCATCCGAAAATTGATTTTTTGGACTGTACCAAAAATGATTCAAAATGTCAATTGGATCGTGCCTCATGTTGAATAACCACTTTTTAAACCCTCAGAGTGACCAAAACTGCCATTTTTACAGAGTTTTGCTTACTCAAAAGCTTCAATTTTGACCCGTTTCAGGCACAGAAATGACTTTAAACACACTTATTTTAGTTGACAAAGTCATAATTCACATCCAACAGTCATTTACAGTCAAAAGATTAAATGTTAAAATTTCATCCATTTTGACCTTTTTGGGATCGTTCGACATGTCCGGAGTCATCGTTTGCATCCGAAAATTGATTTTTTGGACTGTACCAAAAATGATTCAAAATGTCAATTGGATCGTGCCTCATGTTGAATAACCACTTTTTAAACCCTCAGAGTGACCAAAATTGCCATTTTTACAGAGTTTTGCTTACTCAAAAGCTTCAATTTTGACCCGTTTCAGGCACAGAAATGACTTTAAACACACTTATTTTAGTTGACAAAGTCATAATTCACATCCAACAGTCATTTACAGTCAAAAGATTAAATGTTAAAATTTCATCCATATTGACCATTTTGGGATAGTTCGACATGTCCGGAGTCATCGTTTTTCATCCGAAAATTGATTTTTTGGACTGTACCAAAAATGATTCAAAATGTCAATTGGATCGTGCCTCATGTTGAATAACCACTTTTTAAACCCTCAGAGTGACCAAAACTGCCATTTTTACAGAGTTTTGCTTACTCAAAAGCTTCAATTTTGACCCGTTTCAGGCACAGAAATGACTTTAAACACACTTATTTTAGTTGACAAAGTCATAATTCACATCCAACAGTCATTTACAGTCAAAAGATTAAATGTTAAAATTTCATCCATATTGACCATTTTGGGATAGTTCGACATGTCCGGAGTCATCGTTTTTCATCCGAAAATTGATTTTTTGGACTGTACCAAAAATGATTCAAAATGTCAATTGGATCGTGCCTCATGTTGAATAACCACTTTTTAAACCCTCACAGTGACCAAAATTGCCATTTTTACAGAGTTTTGCTTACTCAAAAGCTTCAATTTTGACCCGTTTCAGGCACAGAAATGACTTTAAACACACTTATTTTAGTTGACAAAGTCATAATTCACATCCAACAGTCATTTACAGTCAAAAGATTAAATGTTAAAATTTCATCCATTTTGACCTTTTTGGGATCGTTCGACATGTCCGGAGTCATCGTTTGCATCCGAAAATTGATTTTTTGGACTGTACCAAAAATGATTCAAAATGTCAATTGGATCGTGCCTCATGTTGAATAACCACTTTTTAAACCCTCAGAGTGACCAAAATTGCCATTTTTACAGAGTTTTGCTTACTCAAAAGCTTCAATTTTGACCCGTTTCAGGCACAGAAATGACTTTAAACACACTTATTTTAGTTGACAAAGTCATAATTCACATCCAACAGTCATTTACAGTCAAAAGATTAAATGTTAAAATCTCATCCATATTGACCATTTTGGGATAGTTCGACATGTCCGGAGTCATCGTTTTTCATCCGAAAATTGATTTTTTGGACTGTACCAAAAATGATTCAAAATGTCAATTGGATCGTGCCTCATGTTGAATAACCACTTTTTAAACCCTCAGAGTGACCAAAATTGCCATTTTTACAGAGTTTTGCTTACTCAAAAGCTTCAATTTTGACCCGTTTCAGGCACAGAAATGACTTTAAACACACTTATTTTAGTTGACAAAGTCATAATTCACATCCAACAGTCATTTACAGTCAAAAGATTAAATGTTAAAATTTCATCCATTTTGACCTTTTTGGGATCGTTCGACATGTCCGGAGTCATCGTTTTTCATCCGAAAATTGATTTTTTGGACTGTACCAAAAATGATTCAAAATGTCAATTGGATCGTGCCTCATGTTGAATAACCACTTTTTAAACCCTCAGAGTGACCAAAATTGCCATTTTTACAGAGTTTTGCTTACTCAGAAGCTTCAATTTTGACCCGTTTCAGGCACAGAAATGACTTTAAACACACTTATTTTAGTTGACAAAGTCATAATTCACATCCAACAGTCATTTACAGTCAAAAGATTAAATGTTAAAATTTCATCCATATTGACCATTTTGGGATAGTTCGACATGTCCAGAGTCATCGTTTTTCATTCGAAAATTGATTTTTTGGACTGTACCAAAAATGATTCAAAATGTCAATTGGATCGTGCCTCATGTTGAATAACCACTTTTTAAACCCTCACAGTGACCAAAATTGCCATTTTTACAGAGTTTTGCTTACTCAAAAGCTTCAATTTTGACCCCTTTGAGGCACAGAAATGACTTTAAACACACTTAGTTTAGTTGACAAAGTCATAATTCACATCCAACAGTCATTTAGAATCAAAAGATTAAATGTTAAAATTTCATCCATATTGACCATTTTGGGATAGTTCGACATGTCCGGAGTCATCGTTTTTCATCCGAAAATTGATTTTTTGGACTGTACCAAAAATGATTCAAAATGTCAATTGGATCGTGCCTCATGTTGAATAACCACTTTTTAAACCCTCACAGTGACCAAAATTCCCATTTTTACAGAGTTTTGCTTACTCAAAAGCTTCAATTTTGACCCGTTTCAGGCACAGAAATGACTTTAAACACACTTATTTTAGTTGACAAAGTCATAATTCACATCCAACAGTCATTTACAGTCAAAAGATTAAATGTTAAAATTTCATCCATTTTGACCTTTTTGGGATCGTTCGACATGTCCGTAGTCATCGTTTGCATCCGAAAATTGATTTTTTGGACTGTACCAAAAATGATTCAAAATGTCAATTGGATCGTGCCTCATGTTGAACAACCACTTTTTAAACCCTCAGAGTGACCAAAATTGCCATTTTTACAGAGTTTTGCTTACTCAAAAGCTTCAATTTTGACCCGTTTCAGGCACAGAAATGACTTTAAACACACTTATTTTAGTTGACAAAGTCATAATTCACATCCAACAGTCATTTACAGTCAAAAGATTAAATGTTAAAATTTCATCCATTTTGACCTTTTTGGGATCGTTCGACATGTCCGGAGTCATCGTTTTTCATCCGAAAATTGATTTTTTGGACTGTACCAAAAATGATTCAAAGTGTCAATTGGATCGTGCCTCATGTTGAATAACCACTTTTTAAACCCTCAGAGTGACCAAAATTGCCATTTTTACAGAGTTTTGCTTACTCAAAAGCTTCAATTTTGACCCGTTTCAGGCACAGAAATGACTTTAAACACACTTATTTTAGTTGACAAAGTCATAATTCACATCCAACAGTCATTTACAGTCAAAAGATTAAATGTTAAAATTTCATCCATTTTGACCTTTTTGGGATCGTTCGACATGTCCGGAGTCATCGTTTTTCATCCGAAAATTGATTTTTTGGACTGTACCAAAAATGATTCAAAATGTCAATTGGATCGTGCCTCATGTTGAATAACCACTTTTTAAACCCTCAGAGTGACCAAAATTGCCATTTTTACAGAGTTTTGCTTACTCAGAAGCTTCAATTTTGACCCGTTTCAGGCACAGAAATGACTTTAAACACACTTATTTTAGTTGACAAAGTCATAATTCACATCCAACAGTCATTTACAGTCAAAAGATTAAATGTTAAAATTTCATCCATTTTGACCCTTTTGGGATCGTTCGACATGTCCGGAGTCATCGTTTTTCATTCGAAAATTGATTTTTCGGACTGTACCAAAAATGATTCAAAATGTCAATTGGATCGTGCCTCATGTTGAATAACCACTTTTTAAACCCTCAGAGTGACCAAAATTGCCATTTTTACAGAGTTTTTCTTACTCAAAAGCTTCAATTTTGACCCGTTTCAGGCACAGAAATGACTTTAAACACACTTATTTTAGTTGACAAAGTCATAATTCACATCCAACAGTCATTTACAGTCAAAAGATTAAATGTTAAAATTTCATCCATATTGACCTTTTTGGGATCGTTCGACATGTCCGGAGTCATCGTTTTTCATCCGAAAATTGATTTTTTGGACTGTACCAAAAATGATTCGAAATGTCAATTGGATCGTGCCTCATGTTGAATAACCACTTTTTAAACCCTCAGAGTGACCAAAATTGCCATTTTTACAGAGTTTTGCTTACTCAAAAGCTTCAATTTTGACCCGTTTCAGGCACAGAAATGACTTTAAACACACTTATTTTAGTTGACAAAGTCATAATTCACATCTAACAGTCATTTACAGTCAAAAGATTAAATGTTAAAATTTCATCCATATTGACCATTTTGGGATAGTTCGACATGTCCAGAGTCATCGTTTTTCATTCGAAAATTGATTTTTTGGACTGTACCAAAAATGATTCAAAATGTCAATTGGATCGTGCCTCATGTTGAATAACCACTTTTTAAACCCTCACAGTGACCAAAATTGCCATTTTTACAGAGTTTTGCTTACTCAAAAGCTTCAATTTTGAACCCTTTGAGGCACAGAAATGACTTTAAACACACTTAGTTTAGTTGACAAAGTCATAATTCACATCCAACAGTCATTTAGAATCAAAAGATTAAATGTTAAAATTTCATCCATATTGACCATTTTGGGATAGTTCGACATGTCCGGAGTCATCGTTTGCATCCGAAAATTGATTTTTTGGACTGTACCAAAAATGATTCAAAATGTCAATTGGATCGTGCCTCATTTTGAATAACCACTTTTTAAACCCTCACAGTGACCAAAATTGCCATTTTTACAGAGTTTTGCTTACTCAAAAGCTTCAATTTTGACCCGTTTCAGGCACAGAAATGACTTTAAACACACTTATTTTAGTTGACAAAGTCATAATTCACATCCAACAGTCATTTACAGTCAAAAGATTAAATGTTAAAATTTCATCCATTTTGACCTTTTTGGGATCGTTCGACATGTCCGGAGTCATCGTTTTTCATCCGAAAATTGATTTTTTGGACTGTACCAAAAATGATTCAAAGTGTCAATTGGATCGTGCCTCATGTTGAATAACCACTTTTTAAACCCTCAGAGTGACCAAAATTGCCATTTTTACAGAGTTTTGCTTACTCAAAAGCTTCAATTTTGACCCGTTTCAGGCACAGAAATGACTTTAAACACACTTATTTTAGTTGACAAAGTCATAATTCACATCCAACAGTCATTTACAGTCAAAAGATTAAATGTTAAAATTTCATCCATTTTGACCTTTTTGGGATCGTTCGACATGTCCGGAGTCATCGTTTTTCATCCGAAAATTGATTTTTTGGACTGTACCAAAAATGATTCAAAGTGTCAATTGGATCGTGCCTCATGTTGAATAACCACTTTTTAAACCCTCAGAGTGACCAAAATTGCCATTTTTACAGAGTTTTGCTTACTCAAAAGCTTCAATTTTGACCCGTTTCAGGCACAGAAATGACTTTAAACACACTTATTTTAGTTGACAAAGTCATAATTCACATCCAACAGTCATTTACAGTCAAAAGATTAAATGTTAAAATTTCATCCATTTTGACCTTTTTGGGATCGTTCGACATGTCCGGAGTCATCGTTTTTCATTCGAAAATTGATTTTTTGGACTGTACCAAAAATGATTCAAAATGTCAATTGGATCGTGCCTCATGTTGAATAACCACTTTTTAAACCCTCACAGTGACCAAAATTGCCATTTTTACAGAGTTTTGCTTACTCAAAAGCTTCAATTTTGACCCGTTTCAGGCACAGAAATGACTTTAAACACACTTATTTTAGTTGACAAAGTCATAATTCACATCCAACAGTCATTTACAGTCAAAAGATTAAATGTTAAAATTTCATCCATTTTGACCTTTTTGGGATCGTTCGACATGTCCGGAGTCATCGTTTTTCATTCGAAAATTGATTTTTTGGACTGTACCAAAAATGATTCAAAATGTCAATTGGATCGTGCCTCATGTTGAATAACCACTTTTTAAACCCTCAGAGTGACCAAAATTGCCATTTTTACAGAGTTTTGCTTACTCAAAAGCTTCAATTTTGACCCGTTTCAGGCACAGAAATGACTTTAAACACACTTATTTTAGTTGACAAAGTCATAATTCACATCCAACAGTCATTTACAGTCAAAAGATTAAATGTTAAAATTTCATCCATATTGACCAGTTTGGGATCGTTCGACATGTCCGGAGTCATCGTTTTTCATCCGAAAATTGATTTTTTGGACTGTACCAAAAATGATTCAAAGTGTCAATTGGATCGTGCCTCGTGTTGAATAACCACTTTTTAAACCCTCAGAGTGACCAAAATTGCCATTTTTACAGAGTTTTGCTTACTCAAAAGCTTCAATTTTGACCCGTTTCAGGCACAGAAATAACTTTAAACACACTTATTTTAGTTGACAAAGTCATAATTCACATTCAACAGTCATTTACAGTCAAAAGATTAAATGTTAAACTTTCATCCATATTGGCCATTTTGGGATCGTTCGACATGTCCGGAGTCATCGTTTTTCATCCGAAAATTGATTTTTTGGACTGTACCAAAAATGATTCAAAGTGTCAATTGGATCGTGCCTCGTGTTGAATAACCACTT